>NC_056730.1:1065927765-1066275265 GCF_019279795.1 Protopterus annectens | reverse complement strand
TGGAGTTGATATATATAGTTAGGGGGGTGGGGCACAGCCCCCATTAGAAGTGTGGGGAAGCCCCTAAAATGCTTGTCGATCAAATGAACTGTCGACCAAATAAACAGTCGATCATATGAACTGTCGACCAAGTCATATAGACCTGTTGTAATACATGTTGCATACATGTCAACTGGATTACCTCAGTGGCCATTTGCAGGTGGCACCCAGAGGATTGGCTGATGCATGTCACTCTCACCCTGAGGGTCACCGCAGTGATGTCTTTTGATAGATTGCCTGCTGGCACATGGCAGGTGGCATGATATCACTGTACACACATCCCCTACACTATCCATCTCTCCATGGACAATAGCCAGGTACACACCTATGACCACCTGCAGTGATGCACCCGGTACTGACACATGTGTACGTGTGCATTACTGAGGATAGCAGTGTCTGTGTGTTAGTACACATGTAGTTGGAAATACCATGAGGGCCTTCACAACCACCACAACACCAATTGCTATAATAAGATGTGGCTGCTGCTGTATCGGACATTACATGTACCCTGTTATGATCCTCTCCCTAATGGCTACATGAGCCTTGCAGTACCAGCACAACAGTTTTGTACAAATGGGTCAATAAGCATGGGATACCCATTAAGTTCTGGCAAGTGTGTGTATGTGTGCATGTCTGTATATCTGTAGGGTACAGGATTCTGAGGCCACATACTCCTATTACAATACACATTGCCACACAGTAGTATGGATAGTGTTGTTGCTGCCCATAGGTGCGGCATGACAATGCAACACCCTACTATGCCTGTGGCATGTGCATTACATGCATATCCCTGTAGCAGCACTATTAGGATATACAATGGGTTGTATCGCAGTTGTGGGTAATGTGTGAGGGTGGGTATGTCAGGAGTATCATCATGGGTTCCAGTGAGTACAATATCCACTGTGGTATGTGTGTACACTGTCATTACACTATGGTACACCTGGTATATGTCCCATGCACCACTGTATGGTGACCACTGCCACCATCAACTATACAGGTAACTGATACGACAATCAAGCCCAGTTATGCATGTGCTGTGTGCAGCCTACCTGTAACACATTGGACACACTAACAAGTTAGTTAGCACCGATAGGCCCAGGTCCCTCAGATGTGTTTCTGCCTATTATGTGTCTGTTAAGGTGTATATGATGGTATGACACACTATGCCTTGTCCATATACAACCATTACATCCCCCATTACTATGCTGTACATGTCTGGGGATGTTCTGCATGTAGCATGTAACCTGGAACACACCTCACCCTAAACGCTGTGTGATGTATGCAATGAAAGCAACACACACCAGTAGCACTACCTACCTAGGTAGAGGCCTAGTCCCAGTGTTGCCAAGTAAGAGTGTGTGTGTATGCGGATGGGTCTACATCAGGTTGCTGATTATACATGTCCCAGTGGGTGACCTGTCCATGTGGCACAGGCAATAACTGTTATACAAACTTGTGACATGTGTTCAACTGTACCCAGGATATGTCACAACCATGGTGTCACCACAGTGCCATACCCCTTGTGGAATATGACTGCAGACCATCCTCCTTCTGACACATGTACACTTACAACACAAATGGATAACATTATGGAGACCACAATCACTCAGTGTAACTAACAGCTATAATGCATCATGGCTGGACAGCTACACTACCTGACATGTATGCATTAAACATTACTCCTGACAACATGTTACACTGCAGTACATTGGTATGCTGTAGTACAGTCACTGTGTGTATCAGAACCATATTAGCCTGTCCCTGCATCAATGTTATGGATGACAGGGATGTGCCACAGGTATCATCATATGCACAGGGTGTGTTGTTGGTTTGCTAGAGACCGAGGGTAGACCATACGTTTGATACCATGTGTGTGGGTGAGGGGTGCAATTAGTTGAAATGGGCATGGTGATGTGGTGTGTGTAGGTATGGGGTTGTCCTAGGCATGTTCGTATAGTGTGTGATTCAGAAACTGTGGTAGATGTCACACTACCCCCACAGCAGTAGTGATGGCAGTGTGTGTGAACACCAAGGGATGTGCACATGAGTAGACCTTGCAATCATGCAGAGTTGGGGGACATGTGTAGGGCAGACTGACCATATACTGGCAAATGCAGATGGCCCATGCTAGCATACCCCTGCCAGGAATAGTGACTGCTGTAGTACACATAACAATAAGTGCAACAAACCATCATGATAAGGGTGTGCACACATATGCATCCATGGAGTGTATGCATTGCGGTCAGCATCTGCACACCTAACACATTTCATAGACACTGCATGTGAATGTACAGGACATATGTCACATATCAGGCTCATGTACTTTTAATATATGCAGTGATGTGGTCCCATGGCAGATCAAGGAAGAGTGTGTCATATCATTAAGGCTGTGTACACTCCCCATAGCCATGGTATGGTCTCACGGTTCTCAGTGTAATAATACTGGATCGGTCATATATGCAACGCTGGTGTTGAGATCTGTAAACCAGACTTCAGGCATTCACAAATGACATCTGTCCACATATCATTCCAGGTATGTGCCGCTGAAACACATAGGGGCAGTGAGCATTACAGTAGACATAACTGACACAGTAATACACATTCAGCAATGGTTTGTACACCTGTGAGGTTTGGTGCACAGTACATTGCAGGGTGCAGAACATGTACACAGCAATACTGAGTACATGGGTGCAATGTTTTCCAGGGGAAGGGGCATTACCTACTAACACAGCCCATGCATCACACACATGTATACTGTTGCTAGCATGGATTGACTATAGCTGCACTGCATGCTGTTGAGTACCATATGTTATGCATATTGACAGATGGGTAGTGGGAGGACTGTGTGTACTATCTTTGTTCAACCTCACCTGTGTGTGTGTGTGTGTGTGTGTGTGTGTGTGTGTGTGTGTGTGTGTGTGTGTGTGTGTGTGGGTTGGGGTTATTTTGTCTGTAAGTGCTATCTGGTGGAGTGGAGGGGGGTTGATGCATGTAGGGTGTGTGTGTGTGTGCATGTGTGTGTGTGTGTTTGTATGGGTGTCCATGTATGCACATGTGTGATTGTGGGGTTGTTCGTACGGCAGTACTTCCCTTTGGGATCGTGCAGTACATGGACATGGACTGACACATGTGACACCAGGAATACTTGTCTGATATGTAATCACAGCACAGCAAGGTCTGTAGCATGGAACATGCATTGGGAGGGAAAGTAGACACCAGGTATACCCTTAATATTGCAATCAGCAGAGAGGTGAACGACTACCCATGTATGCAGAACTACAGATGCATTGGGGGATTACTAGGCAGCACCAGGGAGTGTATCCATATATTACTGTTGTCCAAATGATAGGTTGATTGAGCAGCAGATCTGGCATGTACTGAGCAATACTTACACATGACACTCCAGTGCGTGACATTATAGAGTGAACGTAGTAGCCCCTAACAGATAGGGGCCATGCTCATGATGTCTGGACATATACAGGGTGAACACTGGATGACAGCAGTGAGAGCATGTAAAACCTACTCCACTCAGGTCAAGGAGGTAATGGAGTAGCAGGTCTTGTGTTGTGATCACCTGTCTAGGCATTTAGAGGAATGATATGTTAATGAGTGGTATTAATGAGTGTATGTTACCAAGTGTCATGCAGGATGGGAAACTTATGTGAATAAATGTGGGACTGTCTGTAAAATCCGGGACAGGTAGGTATTAAAGTGGAATGTCTGTGTGTGTGTGTGTGTGTGTGTGTGTGTGTGTGTGTGTGTGTGTGTGTGTGTGTGTGTGTACTGTTATGCAATGCTCTACAGATCTTAAAGTGCATTTCTTGCTTTCCCCTACACGTGGTGAGGTGGGTCAGGGGTACATATTCATACAAGCCATTCTTAGCATCCTTAGAATCTCTGCTGCAGTGCACTGGTGTGTCATGCTGACACACCCTCCCCACCTTCAGCCTTTTTGCAGGTGCTTGACAAGTATGGCCTACATATGTGTGCCAGTATGCAGTGTCCCATACACTGAACACCATATGTAACAGCCTAGTCCCAGCTAATAATGTGGATCACAGTATTATGTTATGCCATAGTGTAGATCTGTAACAGTTGCCATTGTAATACTGGTATGTACACTGTTGTTGCACTGTATAAGGGTGATGTTTCACACATGTCCCTACTGTAGACCATGTGGCCCACCATTATGCTCATCCCTGTGGACACATTTCACAATGACAGGATGTTAGTTATCTTGTAGGAGTCTGACATACCCTTCAGATACCCCATCATGGTCACCACAGTGATGCAGTGCATTTAGCAGCAACAATACATGAACATGTATGCCATGCATTATGGCTAGGTGTGCTAGATGTGTGCATAGAATATACCATAGCCATTACATGCACAGTGTATTGGCAAGCATGAACATAAACCATGCTCACCAGATACAGTTTGCTGCTTTGGTGTGGTGGTATTCCAGATTGACCTACATAAGAATGAAAGAGATGCGATGTCGGTGGCCACAGCTGTGACATTGCTACAGGGTGGGTGCAGCATTACAGTACATCAACAGTACAAGTCCACAATACTTCCGCTTATGCACATCTGTTTATTACTACTACTACGCAACAGACTATATATATGACATCTCACATATGCATGATCTACATGTACAAATACAGATGCATACACAACAGTGGTCTACTGATGTGCCCTGTGGCCTTACCTCTATGCTCCTCAGCTGTTGTTTGGGTAACACCCACCTCCACAATGGTGTCTGCCAGTTGTTGGGTGTGCGGGTGGACAGGTGCCACGAGGCTGGCGAGGAGCTCCTCAACACGTGTCAGGGGGGATGGATGGCATGACCCCCCCCTGTTGCGAGGTGATCCCCCCCAGACTGCAGCAGCACGCTGACAGGCATTGCGAAGCAGGTCAGAACAATGATGCTGGACCTGCTCATAACAGCAGTTATACAGGCCGACATAATTGACCCTATGGATTAGATCATTCCACAGAGCGGTCCCTCCTGCTGCTCATGGGCGGCCCTGCTGAACATAACTGGATAGTGCCGCATTAGGTAGTTCAAAACAACCTCATTTTCCGCCACTGAATACCCAGGTAAACGGCCATGGGACATCTTGCCTGAAAGACATAAAGATGGAAACAGGTCTGAGCAACTCATACAGCATGGTTACCATAGTTCTTAATACACATCTCCGTCAACCCCCCCCACCACCATATCAGTGGCAACAAACCATTCACATAACTCAATAGGTATGGCTACAGCTTACCTACCATTGGGACATATATTGTATTGTACCACACTTTGTGCTATGTGTTTGCAGCCATGTTCCCTGTGTGGACACTATCGTTGCTGGCCTGTTACGAACTATTTCACCTGCATGCCATTGTCAGGGCCAATATGGTTCCATATATGCATGTGGTACGCTTGCTAAGTTATTGCTGCACATCTGTCATTCAGTGTTATTGGAGATATCTATGCATGCTGTTGGGCATGTTCTGGGACTGTGTGGACTATTACTACCCACATATGTTCTATAACAGTGACACAATAGCATGTTTAGGGAATAGTTGCCGGCAGAACCACATCTCCCACCTCATCTGGCCATGTTACCAGGCCACATCACATGTAGGACCCACCCTGGGGCCTCCTCATCTACTGGTCCAGCACTACCTTCAGGTGTAACCACCTCAGGAGATGTTGTCCCAGACCCTGGGTGCAGACACAGACATGATCCTGTCACCCGAGGTCAGGTCCAGGGTCTGTTCCATAGGGGGCTCCACAAACACTTGTGGGATGTGCGACAGCAACTTGAGGCACCCAGTACACAATCACAGGGTCCATATGCTTCTCCTGCTCAGTCTCCAGGCCAAGCACTCTCAGGGACGTGGACTGCTGTTGTGACTAGCAATGGGTGGAGGCCTTCTTCCCATCGTTTTCATATGTGGGCTCATAAGGCTTCCACATCACAGACCACACACACTATCTAGGGTGTTTACCCACCACATGTGTCATATACCACCCCTGTAGGCTGTCCTCTATATCTACCAACCTGAACCACCTCCACAAATATACCTGCTATCCTTCCCCATATTCCAATTTCCTACTTCTCAGACAAGGGCAATGTTGTCCCAATAAGGGGTTCACATGTGACATACACGTCCATGTTGCACACACTTACAGTTGTATATATCTGTGTGTATTGCTATGTGTGTTATTCCCTCACACATAACATGCAGCACTGTGGTGGTAATATAGGGGACATGTATTTACATTCATATGTGTGTGTGTGTGTGTGTGTGTGTGTTTGTATATATGCAAACATATGCATATATATATATATATATATATATATATATATATATATATATATATATATATATATATATATATATATATACATATATCTACATATGGGTATCTGTAGATCTGTAGACATACATGTACATGCATACTCTCCTTCCTGTCCAGCTGCACTGTTCTCCCTTACTACAACACAGACAGGTGCCACATATGGACACATCCTAACATTAGGGGGGTATATACAGGGCCAGATTGCAGGTATGCCTATTACACACCTATAGCATTTCAGCATGCTACAATACATATTAACATGAGTGTCCTGCAAGTGGTGAGCTCTGGAACCCATGTGTCCATCATTATGGCATTACTTCCACCACCAGCTAATGGCCACAGTAATATACATCCTTTCCATTACACAACACACATTGTTGGCTTACATCTTGTCAGTCAGTGCTGCTCTGCACAGTTGACGGGTATGGCCCACTACCCACAGGGACAGACTCTATTGTCCATAGCAGTTGTTCAGCTGAACATCATTACAACAGCAACACCTGATGGCACATATATATCATTCCACATCATCTACCCCAGTATTATGGACCAAGTACTACAGTCAATTACATGCATATATACTTTACATGCCTGTTGTGGGAATGAGATCTACTGTGGATGATGTCCTTGTAGGAGTTTTTTTCTCTTTGGCTATGGCCTTAGCCTGCTTCCTCTGTTTCTGTATTTTTTTTGGTTGTGGTTTTGATTTTGGATGTGGATCTGTTTTCTCTTTCTCTCCATCTTTCTCTCTTTCTCTCTCTCTCGCTCTCTCTCTCCATCTCTCTCTCTATCTCTCTCTCCAGTAAATTGATTGAGCTGCTTGGAATAGATTGCAGCATGGCTTTTGTAGGTGATGCACATGATCAGGTGTTGGCATCTGCACCAATCAGTGTCCTCCAATTGCTACCTGCATGCAACATGCTGTGTAGTACTTCCAACTACCATTGTCATGGTAACCCACTACTATAAATCCCTGCATCATGTGAGCATGATTCATTTACATCCTTCCTGTGTGTGGACAGCAATGTTACAGACAGCAAGTAGCAATACCTCTTACAAGAGAACTTGCATGCTCAGGCAAGCTACATATTTGTATAAGGTTCCAGACGTACAAACAGAGTCTGAGTAGTGTTGTTGTATGCATTGTATAGCATATATATATATATATATATATATATATATATATATATATATATATATATATATAAACACTTACACCACACCACACTCATCGCATAGTCTCACTAAATCTACACCACCAAAATCCACACATAGAAACACAAAAACATTCACGGAGGCTCTCAGTAATAATCTGCTCAAGGAACAGAGACCTCTAAAGCAGAAATGTAAGCAACCTCCACCCCCCAACACAACCCAAATGACACATAGCCTGCAAACTTAGTGTGCCACTCAACCACAGCCAATAAGGCACAACAACGTACCCAACACACTAGTCATAGATGACTCTATTGTCAGGCACACTGATGTCTCACTCACAGGCTAAACAAGGAGAAGGTTACTGTCAGCTGCCTGTCAGGTGCTAGAATCCACCACATAACCCATGCACTCAGGTCACTCCACAACAAGTACAAATATGACTCTGTCATTGTCCATGTTGGTGTGAACAACCTGAGATGTACCTTCCTGGACTACATGAAAAGAGACATGGAAGAGCTCTCCAATCTTGTATCCCAAGCAGGTATGACCCTAGCCCTGAGGAGCATTCTGCCATCACCCAGAATGATGCCACAGTACAAGGACAAAATGATTGACTTCAATAATTGGCTAAGCTTCTGGTGCCATTCTAAAGGGATCCAGTATCTGTCTGCCTGGGATGGCATGGTCGACAGACCAGGATGCTTTGCCAGAGATGGCCTGCACCTGCCAACCCTGGGATTCCGGATATTGGCTAAGGTTCTTGCCGCCCCTATAGTGCCTTTTTTAGGCAAGGTTCAAAGGACAAATTTACCATCATAAGAGGAACAGGCAAGCAAAAACCTGAGGGTGATGCTACTCAATGCTAGAAGTCTAAATCTCAAAATGCACTCACTCGAGCCACTTCTTAAAATGGAGAACATTGATATCTCTGCAGTGAATGAGACCTGGTTCAAGTCTACAGAGAGCACCCCTGCACTACCAGGCTATAACTTATACAACACTTTTCGGCCATGTAACCTGGACTGGAACACCAAAGGCAGTGGTGTGTCCATATTCATTAAGGATATCCACACCTCCAGGCTAGATGCTCAGCATAATGCAGCTGAGGTTATCCAAGTGCAACTAACTCTGGGAAAAACTGCAATCCAAATTGTAGCTTGATACAGATCACCCACCATGCCCCCAGATTCCCACTCCTCTTTTTTTGATGTACTGGAAAATATTAGGGTTCAACCAAACAACCTTATAATAGGCAATTTCAACTACCTCACCATTAACTGGGAAAACTACTAATGTACCAACTTCTTAGCTGAACGCTTTCTGGAATTCATAAACTCCAATGCCCTGGATCAAATTATCCACACCCCCACCAGGGGCAACAATATCCTAGATCTAGTCATTACCAACATGAGTGACCGGTGTTCCACACCTGAAGTCAACGCCTCATTGGTCCGATCCGACCATAAGCTAATTACCCTAGATATCCACATCCTGCCCCCACCCCCCATCAAGGAAATCATGGTAAAAAATTTCTCCAAAGCCAACTTCATGCTTCTTAAGAAAGAAGAGGTGAACTTCATGACACCCATGCAGATGGACAATACAGTTATGACTACTGAATCCTACATAATTGCACTTATAAGCACTTACACAAGTGCATGGATTGTGCTATCCCAAACAGAACCAAGATGCTATCCTCCAAGAAAAGGAAGCCAATCTGGTGGTCCCCTGCCATAAACAAACTGTACAACAGAAGGAAGAAACTGTTGCAAAAGAGATTAAAATCCCATGTGTGGAGGAGCTCCCTGGTCAGTCTCAGTAAGAAGCTGCGATCCATGATAAAATCGTCCAAAGTTAGTTACGAAAACAAAATCGCCACTGATTCTAAAGACAACAACAAAGCATTATACAGCTATGTCAAGAATCTCAATGGCAACACTCAGATCTGCTCTGAGTTACAGTACAATGGCAGTAAATATACAGACCCAACTGATATTGCCAACATCCTAGATTCAGTGCTAACTTTACCCCCCTCTCAACCCCTAAAGAGCCCATATCTATACCAGAAGAATGCAAAGTTCCTATAATCACAGCTGCACAGGTAAAAACCACACTCTACAAAGGCAAGAACACAGCATCCATGAGATCAGACAACATCCCAGGCTGCGTTCAACATGAACTACAGAACGAACTGGCACCCCACCTAAGTACCATGAACAATCATAGCCTCACCTCAGGCTTTGTGCCTGATGAATGGCGCACAGTGACGGTTATCCCACTCCACAAGGGGGAGCCATCACAGACCCCGGGAACTACTGCCCCATTAGCCTGATGAGCCTGGTCTGCAAGGCCATGGAATTTATTATCATGGAACTTATAAACAAAGACATTGATAATCTCCAAACTCCAGAACCCACCCAGTTCAGGTTTGTAAAAGGCAGATCATGTCTCCTAAACCTGATAGAATTCTTTGAAGCAGTCACCAAAGCCGTAGACAAGGGTAAGGTGGTTCACTCAGCCTATCTAGATCTTGCCAAGGCTTTTGACACCACCCCCCACTCTGGAATTATAGATAAACACACTAAAATAGGTATAAATCCCTTTGTCACAAGATGGCTTGCCAACTGGCTCACTGACAGAACCCACACTGTGAAAGTAGCAGACTCCAAATCTGACTTCAGACCAGTGACAAGTGGAGTACCACAGGATTCAGTCCTGGGTCCTCTCCTGTTTGGTATCAACTTCTCTGAAGTACAGGCTAACACAGAAGGTCTTTGGCTAATGAAGTTCGCAGATGACTGCAAACTAGGAGCCATAATCGAAACTCCTAACGATGTGGACATCCTGCAAAAGTACCTCACTGAGACAGATGCCTGGTGTTAAAGCCATGGCCTCAAGCTCAATGCCAAAAAGTGCATTGTCATCCCCTTTGCTAAAAACTCTGTACCCATGAACTACAACATAGGCGGTAGTTTACTTAACACCGAAAGTGTGATAAGAGACCTTGGGACACATGTGGACAGTAGTCTCACCTTTGATAATTACATCACCACAGTAGTCAGGAAATCCTTCTACGTGGCACACCTCCTCACAAAAGGTTTCTCATCCAGAAAAAAGAGGTCATTGTTCCCCTCTAGTCATCACTCATTAGACCCATTATAGTGTACAATGCCCCTTTTGGTATGTACCTCACAAGACATCTACAACAACTGGAAAGGCTGCAGAAATACCTCACAAAGAGGATTACCGGCCTCAAACAGATGCCCTACGCAGACCATCTCAAAAAACTCTAGCTTTACTCCTTTGCATATCACCTACTCAGAGGTGATCTCTGCCTAACATACAAAGCTATGTCAAACCCAGAGCTGTTGGACATGCTCCACTTAAAGAAATCCCAATCCCTCTGAGCTACACGCTCTAGGGACCTAAACCTTGTCACAACACTAAACAGAACATGCCAGAGGGATAGATTCCAGCCCCAGAGACTTCCCATACTCTGGAATAAACTACCTGTCTATATTAAACAAAGCTCCTCGTTGGCACTTTTCAAGAAAAATTTTGATGATTCAGTGGGAAGTAGGAAATTCACCCCAGGGATCGCCTCTGTGGCTCTGCTCGACAGTGGCACAGGAAAATCATTTTCTTGGGTGGCAAAAGCCAGGGTACCTTTTTGGCTGGGCTTGTATGGGCCCCAGGGCCGATAGCCTAGTATCTACCTATGAACCTATGAATCAGTGATAGACAGTTTGTGTGTACATACTACTTTAACATGGACTGCAGTCTGTCTGCATAGCTCTCAACTGTGTGCCTATCCCCTTGATGGCCAGAGGTGTGCCTGTTATGTTTTACCTGTCCACCAAACAGGTCTTGTGTCAGATATTTCACTGGCAGTGTGTGTGTTGAGTGCTATCAGTATGTGGCTACATCCATTTGTGTTTCTGACTTCATATTCCTGACTAAGGGTATGTTGCAGACTATCCTGTAACACCAGCAACTTACTTAGTGTATGACAACACTATCTCTCATATGGGGTTGTGTTCCAGTTTCTGTCCTCCACCTACCTACCAGGCTTTGTCCATATGACATGCTGTCAGGGGTTGTTATGTAGTGGGCTGTGAGTATGTCCTGCTGCCATTCCTGCCATCATTCCATTGCTTTTGTGGCCCCCACACATATTGTGGGGTTGGGTCCATATATGTGTGGGCTTCATCTGCGCAATACATGTGTGCCCTTCTGCAGTCCAGAGGTCAATGCATGTAACAGTCTTATATGCCCTTGTATGTCAGTCTGTGGAGGGGTGCACAATAACTAACCAAGGCTGTTGCAACATGTGAGGAATATCAGGGGTAAGCTGCCTTAAGGTAGCTGGATGTACATTACCATACAATTCAGCTTAGGTAAATTCAGGCCTACTGCTTCCGGCCATACAGACTGTTCTTTTTGTCAGTGTGATTGTGATGGTTTCAGTTATGCCTTGTTATGTAACAGATTCATTCCATTGTGTCATCTGAAGTCTTTAACCTCTGGGATTGTGTACAGAGTGTAGATAGAGGCTGCTGGACTATACATCTGCATTACTTACTGTTGATTGATTGTTATCCTGTGGCCCAGTCTGTCTTTACTGTTGTACTACTTGAAGGCTTTGGCCTGGATAACAACATATGTTATGCTTTCTGGAATAATGTATTAATTGATCTGTTTGAGAGTTGCATTAGTCTGTTTATATGTATTTCAAAGTCTATACAGCTATATGACATGGCATATACAACTGTAATAGTACACAAACAAAGCTTTCTCATGTATGCAAACCTGTGTGTGGTGTTATATCCTTTGACCTCTCTGTGAGAATATGTTTCAGCCAACAATTATCTTTTGTATGGGTGACTCATACAGTGTCCAGTTGGTAAGCTGGCAACTGCTGTAGGAATACTGGCTGTTCGGTATGATGTGCACCCTCTAAATATGTATCTTCCTATGCATATCTCTGTGTGTGTATGTGTAGTTACATATATATGTATATATATATATATATATATATATTTTTTTTTTTTTTTTTACATATATATATATATATATATATATATATGTGTGTGTGTGTGTGTGTGTGTGTATCTGCATATATGTGTGTGTGTGTGTGTATGTGTGTGTGTGTGTGTGTGTGTGTGTGTGTGTGTGTGTGTGTGTGTGTGTGTGTGTGTGTGTGTGTGTGTGTGTGTATGTATATGAATCTTAGGAATGTTTATTGCTTCCACATTGTACATTCCATATGGTAGCCAGACTCTACGGCATGATATGTTATTGATACCAGCCTGACATCATACAGGTGGGATGTATTACTGTTAACATCTTGTGCCAGTGGCAGCTGGTGACTTCAAATTAAAGGGGGGCTGCAGGAGACAGCTGAATGGGTGGGGTCAATGGGAAGGAGTGTGGCCAACTAGAAAGGGGTGGAGCTATGTTCAAAACCACAACAACTGGAACTTTAATTAAATACACTGCCCTGGATGCCAAACCATCATTACAAGAGTCCAATAAAGACAAAATGAAGTGTAGAAGAAAAAATATTTCAATGCATTGGCTACATGATAGCTTACTTAATATCTAGATGGAAACAAAAAGGTTGTGAGACATGAAAAAATAAATTACTTTTTAAATACATCACTAGAATGCCAGTCAAAATTAAATATTAAAAAAACAAGCAGCACTTAACTCAAACCACTTCTCCTTGCACTGAAGTTTTAATTATAATGTATATTCAGCTTTATAAAAGTACCAAGTAACATGCTGAAAGTAACAATCTCTGTGATACTCCCACTTGTAAAAATGTTTCCTATCCAAAAAAGACCTGTTGCCTGACAACTATCTACTTATTTCATTGGAAAGACATGATCAAAGTAAAAAATGAACAGCAAACAAGAAACATGCTCAAGATAAATTGCTTAAAGGATTACTGCACAGGTTATGGACCACACATGATAGATTGGCATTCTAATTAGTTTATGGGTGAAGCCTGCAAGGATGACTCAAAGTCTCCAACAAATGTAATGAGCTTATGAAAATACTGTAATCCTGTCCTTTATCACAAATACTGTCATATGCATTTCAATACCTAAGGCTTATACGTTATCTAGTTATGTAAATATTCCCTGCATGGCAGCAACAACAAGGCTTTCAATGTTGGTAATTCTTTAACAGTATGCTTATTAAAGCTTACTTGCATCTTTCAATCTCTGACAAGCTTATCTGATGGTCATTAAAGCATTGCTACTTAAACACAGAGCAACAGGCACTGTGACAGCATGCATTTTCTGAATAATAAGCATAAATCAACAGTATAAAAAAATGACAGAAAACCAGAACATTCTGCAAAATCAAGGACAGATGAAAAGCCACTGTCATACTTGTGTCTACTTTGGATGGGGGAATACTCTGCACATTTACACTGCATAACTGCTCCTTGAATTGCTTGGACACATCCAGAGTCACTACATGGGGGACTGGGGTGCAACAAGTATGTAACAAGTTGATATGTATCTGGCTGATGGTGATGCCTCTGACACTCATACCTCGCAACCTCAGAGCAAGAAATCTGGACAAAGCCATACATAGAAAAGGGACAAAGGCCCAAAATTAAGAACAATTTTTAAATATTGCTCTTATAAACTTAGAATAGTAGTAGGTCTTGCATTAGTATGATTTTTCTGAATGGTATGAAATCTGAAACTCAAATGTCTGCCATTATTTTCTAACTTCAATCTTTAATGATTGGTCACAAATTTGCCAGAAAACCACAATTTTATGAAAAACGAACCAAAAATGTGATGCAAAAATATAAAATTGCCACACAATACAGCTGGGAACCTGACAAAAAGGACACTTTTTGAATATTAGTACTGTTAACTTGAGCAACTGACAAAATAAGAGAATCTACATGCATTTCTGAAATAAAAATAATCTCTAACTCTGATCATTACAGTTATTTATATTTATAAACCCTCCACATTTTCTTCCATAATTGCCATTTTGCAGAGGGATTATTAGGAGGAGAGCAACATTTTGAGGCAAAATTTGGGACAGTTGAGAAGTTTGGATATTCCTAATTCTATAAAGTGATTTATTTGCATGTACCTCTCAACCTCCTAATGCAGGAAATCTGGACAAGGCCAAATATATTGGGGGAACATACAAACAGTACTAAAAATTGCTCTTGTATAAGACAGTTGATAGAATAACAGGTCTTGCTTTACCATGCATTCTTCTGAAGTTATGACGTCTGAAACTCAATGTCTGTCTTTATTTGGTGACTTCATTCCTAAATGATTTGCCAGAAAACCACAAATTTTATGAGGAAAAAACCAAAAATAAGAAGCAAAATCTATTCATTCTGCAAAAATCTGGACATTTGAAAGGTATAATTCATCCAGGGCTGTCTTTGAGTTTGCAGCCCTTCCCCCCTCACAAAATCATGGTCAAATGGAGCCTTCCCCCTGCAACCATTCCAATGTCCTATTCCTTGGTTATTTCACCCCATTTACCATAAACACTGTAATGTGCATACTGCTTTACTTCTGAGATTATTTGGATTTCATTTGAAAGTTTTATTTTGCATTTTACAGCACAAATACTAATATATATCTGCTAAACAAAGCAATGCAGTCTCACAATGAAAATAGACTTAGCATTAAAACGTCTCTGCCCTTGAAACTCACATTCATTGAAACAGAATTGAAACCCACATTCAAAGAAAATACATTTTGCCAGTGACAGATAAAGATTATCTTTGGGCTGTTTTCAAATCACAGGTCCCTTGCACAACAAACATACACATGCTCTTTGATATGCTTTCCTGATTGCATTAAATTATATTCCTTGAACAATACAGTACAGTTTTAGAGGGTGTTTTAAATTTATTGTTTTGAACATTTTTCCAGTAAACAATGAAACAAAATGCATGCACCAATAATGACAAAACTGCCCAGTTCAGAACATTTCCATCATAAAAGAATACTCAAACTTCTACAGTCCACCAGTATCAGTAAATATGCACAATCTCTGAAGAAGTAAAAGTTATCTAAATAATTCCACAATAAAGAGATCTGTAAGTAATGAAGAGGTTGCTGATAGCAAACAACTATATTTCATTGTTTCATCTACAAATAAAGTGACTGTTGCCCTTGAGGAATAAATTGCCTATGTTACATTAAAAATGATAAGCTAGTAATATTACAATAGGGAATGGATGGCAAACTGATAACAAGTTCATAGTTACTAGGTATCTCTGCCAAAGAGGACTTCTCCTTTGATCCACTTTTCTCATCTCCTGTTTCGCTCTCATAAATTAATTCAAATTTGGTTTTCTACTCAGTTAATAATATTTACAAATAGTTTCAATTGCCAATGGTATTCTTTACCTTCTGTTTCTGAATTTGTTCTGTTTTTTTTTTTTGTGAATGTCTTCACTATGGCTGTGCCAGCAAGTGGTCTGTTGTGATCAGTTTACTTCCCTGGTAAACAAACTAAATAAATAAAATAATATAAAACAGTGGTAGTAAGATTAGGAAAAGGGAAAGGGAAAGCTGGACTAGGTGAGATAAAAGAAGTAGAGTTCCCCAAGATCTCTATGTTGGGAATACAGTGAGAGAACATAGGGAAAAACATACAGTGTGTTTGTGCATGTCTGTGTGTGCAGGCACGTGATTGTGTGTTTTCATTATGGCAGAGCTGCAGTGGACAAGGTTCCCTTTATGATTAACAGTAATTTATAAAAACCTTTTTAGATGAGACAGCCAAAACATAAAATATAACAGAAATTAAGGAGGATCAATCTGTCCTACCTATCATCCCTTCCATTTGAGAGTTCTATTTTTTTCCTATCTTGTTCAAAATGCTAAAGATGGTCTAACAGCATGTGGCTTTGGATTACTTATATCATGTTGCTTCCAAGCCATTGCTAAGTTGCCACTAATGCCTACCCCATTCAGTCCCATTCAAAGCTTAGCTTACCTGAATCCTCAAGCACTTGGGATATCCCCATTGCAAACTATTCAGTAGTCTCCCAATCTGCTCCTCAACAGGTTATCCACATCGCAAAGCCTCAACTTAGAATATCCATTCAGTAGTGTCCCAGTCCATCCCACGCAAGCTAAATGCCCCTTGAGAGCTCAACTCTCCTCTAGATTGGTGCAGCCTGCACATGATGCAGTCCAGAGTTCATCTGTTCTGTGCGGTCATCACAGCACAGACTTCTGGGCATCTGCAGGGTAGAAATGCCTTTCCCCCTATCTGGACTTTTGACACAGCAGTCTGGACTCGGAGTTCTGTGAGTTCCAGGAACTGCGTGTACACATGCGCGGAGTTCTGGGACTTGTGATTTTTGTTCTAGGTTTATTTGTTTTGTTTTTTCTTTCTACAGGTGGGGGGGATACAGTCCTGCAGTCCTATAGCACGAGCCGCCCCTGTCTTGTGCCCATGTTGTGTCTGGTCCTGTTTATGGGACTTGCAACAGTAGGTACTGTATTGCAGGGCAGATCTGTTTGGCTGTGCGGGAGGGGGGGAAATATCAATACGTACAAGACATATGTAGCTTGGGCCCCTCACCCCCATTAACGGTGCCTGTGGTCATATATGTATTTGTTATGTTCTCTTCTATATCTATAGATATATATTCGTATATATGCACACACACACACACACACATATATATATATATATATATATATATATATATATATATATATATATAAATATATATATAGACATATATATATATATATATATATATATATATATATATATATAGGTTCACATATATATATATATATATATATATATATATATATATATATATATCTATAGATGTATGCATATATATATATATATATATATATATATATATATATATATATATGTATATATTTATATATATATATATATATATATATATATATATATATATATATATATATATATATATATATATATATATATATGGATCTACCTGACTACATCGACACGTCATAACATCGACAACGACTCAGAAGATCGACAAGGCAGAAGACCGATGGAGGAAAACACCTACGCTGAGAACACTGAGATGGGGAAAGGATGTGTAAGTATGTAGTAGTGACGGCCGTTAGGGTGCGAGTAAGGTAAGTGTGCGATGTTGATGGTCTGTAGGGATAGGGGTGGGATAAGTGAGTTAGGGTTAGGGCGCGGGTTAGGTAAGGGTGCAGTAGTGATATTTTTTGGGTTAGGGGCGGGTTAAGTGAGTTAGGGTTAGGGCGCGGGTTAGGTGAGTGTGCGATAGTGACGGACCTTAGGGTTAGGGTTTCGGTTAGGGTTGTAGATAGTTGTGTATATAAGGGTTAGTGTTGGTTTGTAAGGATTTTGGTGTGCTTGTGTTGTGTGTGTGGGTTTTGGACAGGGGATTTGTTTTGTTTGTTGTTATGATGTGTCGAGTGTATGAGGTGTCGTGTTTGTGAACTGTCGATTATGTGGTGTCGGTGAAGTTGTTGTTGGTGTTATGACGTGTCAATGTAGTCATGTAGATCCATATATATATATATATTTATATAAATATACACACACACACACACACACACACACACACACACACACACACACACACACATAAACCTACTTGTTTAAATACATTTCCTGTGCTGTTAAATGCCTGTCCTGGATGATATGTTTGTGAAAACATCAGGGTTGTGTATATCTGACATGGCTTAGTCGTCAATCACTTTGGCTATGGTGTACAGGCTCCTGGGTTTGAGCCTTGATGAGTCTGTTTATTTTGTTGCTGGGCAGAACAAGGGTCATTGGATACAGAGTGATTAAGGCACTTTTAAGCAGTTGTAAGTGGGTTTCCATTGATTTGTGTGGAGGTAAGCACTGCTAATGTCTGGATACAGTTTCTTATACTCAGTAAGCTTCTAATTTGCTTAACCTGTGTAGTCATTATTTACCCCTGACGCAAACAAGGTTAAACCTGCTTACTGCTGCTTAAAAGTGCTTACTCCTGCTTACCCCTGCACTCATTTCTTTAAAAGAAATGAAAAAGGGATTTTAGGAAAGTGGCAAAAAAGGGGGACAAAGTGGGAAAGACAGTAGGGAAAATAGGGATGTGCAGGAAGGGTGTAGGGAAGGTCCATAGCAGCCCATTTCTTTTACAGCAACAGCTGTGCATATGCACTGAATTTGGAGATATATTTGGACACTCATACCCCTGAGAGAAGGGTGAGGACAACAATAATATGCTGTTAAGCGAACTAGACCAGATTACATGTCTCCAGTGGACACATGTGCAAAATGGACTGCTATGTTTTTTTGGGAACAGATTGCCCTTTATTTTTCAGGTGAGAGTGGGATGTTGGGGAGGGATAGTAGGTATATTTTGGGAGGTAGGTCGGGTAGTTTAACAGACAAGACAAATAAGATGCATACAGGGGCAGTATATGACACATGTGGGGGTAAACACCTTGATGGGGTGGGGTGATGAGAAATCGGAAGCCCATGAGCCCCCTAGTGGAAACAGTGAGACTGAGATCCCCACACATGGGCAGTCACCACTGCACCTTCACAGCCCTGAAGGTGGCTGTGTTGGGGGCTGAGTAGGAGAGCCAGGTCAAACCTCTAGTCTCGACACACAGACATCAAGCTGGCATAGCAGATCTTCAACCTCCTTGCGGAGCTCACTACACACCACGACCTGGACCTGGCGATGGGTGACAGGTTCCAATCCGTGCCTGCTTCCGGGGTGGCAAGCCCCATCCTTTGAGGTAGTTCAATCTGAAGGTGGTGCAGGACCATCTGACGAGGATGTTCCAGTTTGGGCCCCAGACATGCTGATGCCCAGTGCCACGGCCAGCTGAGGTGGGACAGGTGGGTCCGCCGGGACTGGCTTTCCCAAATGTGCTATGGTGTTTAAGTTTTATAAACATATGTGAGTTAGTAATAGTCAACACATTCCAGGATTAGGTATAACAGCATGCATAGATATTCCCATTAACCCAAACACCAGATATAGCAAACAGAACACGTGCATATATGGGACCACAGTGGTCATTACAACAGCATACAGGTACATTGATGGCAGGATGCCACCAATGTGGGAGTATTTCAACATAGCACATGCATAGAAACAGATTTAAATAATTATCAAACAATAGGACATATGTCCCAACAGTAGACTTAAGTCAGCACATACCAGTTGAGTTGTGTATTTAGTTTATTGTTCGAGATATGGTGGGGAGGGAGAGAAAGATGTCAATTAACAACTAGTATATTCCTGTAGTTTGCATTACTTTCCTAGTCAGTGCTGTGATCTGTATCTTACAAGTATTAATGCACATGAACTGGTTTTACCTGCAGTATACACCTCTTACCTTGTATACCTGTGGAGGTATTGTTTGTTAACACTACCTAACTGTTTCTACACATCCTCCCAGATTCCAGGTTGATGTTATACACATACCTGTCCACCTCTTTTTCCACACACTCTGGGCATGTCTTCACCACATGCAGCTGAACCAGGACATATTTCTACTATTGCCCTCTTAAACCTTTAGTGACTTGTACAATGACAGGTTTGTTTTATTTGACATTTTACAAATATGTACAGGTCTGACAGTCAGTTATATGACATGACATGCTGCCTACATGTCAGAAATTGGCACACTGATATGGCAGAGGGCAGGGTAACAGACAGCAGATATGGGCAAAATAACTGGACATTCTGGACATGTCTGTACACTTATGGGGTATGATTCTGTATACAGCTTACTACCACTCCCAGGAGTTGAACCATGGCTGTGTCTGCTAAAAATAAGACACTGTCCATCACAGTTGAATGTGCTATACAGGTATTGCTGTTTATCTCTTGTCTGATTTCTGTCTATAATTCTCCTGTGGTTTTACATTCTGACCTTTTAATTACAACACTCTTATAGAGGATTTTCTAGACAGTTGTATTATGTAGTATAGTGTGGGTGACAATGCTGAGTAATACCTTATTATTCTGAGCAACTGCAACACTAACAATGTCATGCAATACCAGAGTAAACAGTACCAGTACAGGATATCAGTCTGCTATTTATATGCACAGTGTTCGTATCTGACAGACCTGTGGAAGCAATGTTTGTTAGCACTACCTGCATTTTGCCACACAAATTACCAGTTTCCGTAATAGTATTATGCACATATGTCTCACTCTGTTACTGTACACACTCTGGTCACTGCTTGACAACATGAGGGTGGAGATGGGACTTACTTGGCTACTTACTCTCATAACATTTTAGGGGGTTGCTAGAGTGACAGGTTTGTTGTTATAGCTGTCTGACAATCAGTTATATGTCTTGTTTGCTGCCTAAATGTCTGGGATCATCCCACTGGTTTGCCAGGCAGCATCTATGGGCCAATTTACTGGACATTCTGGACATTTCTGTACACTTGTGGGGTATGATTCTGCATACAGCCTACTACCACTCCCAGGATTCAAACCATGGCTGTGTGTGCAAAAAATACATCAGTTCACGTCACAGTTGAGTGTGCTATTTGAATTTTGTTGTCTGTCTTTTCAGTGTTTTCTGTCTAAGTCTCTCTCAGTTGTACTATTTGATCTCTTAGGATTACAACAGTCATATACAGACATTCCTACACAATTTATTTATGTAGCACAGTGTGGGTAACAGTGCTTATTACAACGATACTATTAAGTGATTGCAACTCTACATTACCATATGATACCAGAGTGAGCACATGCAGTCCAGAAGTTAGACCTTAATTGTCAGGCTATTATGCTTTTATTTACATACAACCTATATGAGACTCTTCCTGCCCTTTTCTCTGGTGTATGCAGTACATGCCTTAAATAACACAGGTTTTATACAGACAATTAACTTACTACTACTTTTAGATTTATTTCCTATGACAGTACATGCAAGAGTATTACTAACCTGCATCGCATCACAACCTCTCCAATCTACAGCCATGGGCTTCCTGGTTCATAGCCCACTCACCTGCCGCTGTGAAAGACATAACAGGAATATTTAGCCATACCTAACCATAATATACATGAGCTGACAATTATTAAACAGGTAGTGAACTGATACTTACACATGGCTGGGACTTCCCCCTGTCCTTCTAGCCTCTTGGATCCACTTATCCAAGAATCCCCCTTTCTTCACTTCAGGTCAGCATAGTGATGCCTGACCTGTTCACCAGTTCAGGGTATGCCAGTGGCACTGGTGAGGTCACAGGCAAGACGGCCCTAGGCTTCCACTTTACATTGGGAACCCTGGTACTGGCCCTGCAGCAGTCTCATGTCATGGTCTTTCACAAGAAGTCCTACCATCACTCTTGACTCCTGGATGCCCCAGCACTGCACCTGAAAGTGCACACCCTTTCACATTCCAGCCATAGTGCCTACAAGGAGAAGTTACAACCAGTTATGAGATGTATTCCCACCTGTTGGGTTTAAATAGGGGCGGTGTCCTGCACTTTGCCGTGATTGGATTGTTTTGAAAAGGCTAAGCTATGGGCAAACCTACGTAACTAAGGTTGGCATTGCTTAAAGGGGTATACCAATGGGAAGACTGAGTTAGCTGGCCTACACATTGCTTACACCTACTAAGCTGGGCTGTGCAATGCTTAGCATTGCTTAATAGTTAAGTTGCATTATATTTGCATTGTGGCATTGATTTATTATTCATTACATGTTATATATGTGTTTGGTATCCATGATTCATGTGTACATACACTGTATGGGTTCCTTGTGTTTATTAGGGGAGTTCAACACTTTATTACAATGACACCTCACATCTGGTCTTAATACAGTACTCCCTTTCACATATTTATGTCCTGTAGTAGGTTATACAGTATAAAACTGTATATAGATTCCTTTCACATGTTCAGTTTGTATTTCCTATGGTGAAGATCTGTTTGGTGATACCTCAGTCTTATGTACTGCTGTGATGGCTTAGTGATTAACTACTGTGACTATAGCATACAGGGTTCTTGGTTCAAGACCTGCAATGGCGGTTTATTTTGTTTCTGGCCAGAACAATGGCTGATGCATACAGATTGATTAAGGCACTTTTAAGCAATTGTAAGAGGGTTTGCGCAGGTGTGCGCAAAGATAAGCAATACTAACCTCTGGTCAAATATGCTTACAGAGTGTTAGTTTCAATATTGCTTAACCTGTGTGAGCATTGCTTGCACCCATGCAAACAGACTTACACCCACTTACTACTGCTTAAATATGCTTAACCCTGCTTACTACTTCGTAACTATGTTTACTCTTGCTTACTAGTGCTTACACCCAATTACCACTGCACTAATTTAGACATTAATGTCTAATGGTTCTTGGGCAGGTGGTGAATTTGGCAACTGTATGGTTTATCAGTCATTACCCATTTTACCTTCCATTTGTATCCCTGATTCCTGTGTGCATATACTGTATGGGCACTTGTGATTATCTGTGGACTTTGCAACATTATGACAATGACACCTCACATCTGCATTTAATGCAGGACTTCAGTTTACAAATATATGTTATTTCATAGGTTATGCAACAAAATAAATTGACCATAAAGTGATTTGACATGAAAAATGGATTGCACTGGAGTGGGACTCGAACTGGGAATCACTGCTCATAAGGCAAATGCTCTGCCCACTACACTATTGCTGCATTGCTTCAATTGCATATAGCTTGCTTTTTATCCTCTTGTGCCATTTAAGCTGCATTAACCATGGCTAAGCAATGGGCAAACCCATGCACCTACAGTTAAATTTGATCTGTTTGATAAAAAAAAGTCTTTATATTTAAATGTTTTAACTATTGGTCTTGTACACTTGGGTAGATGTTGCTGGGGGTATGTGAACACCTATGAGTGGTCTCACTCATTCTTAGTCTATATATATATATATATATCTATATATATATATATATATATATATATATATATATATATATATAGTAACTGTTTCTAAGTCAAGGTAGCTTTTGGCTAGTTTTTTAATGAATTTTTAGTATTTCTAGGTGGAGAGATAGTATAGTAGTTTGTCTATTAAATAGGTAAACTAGGAACTTTGGTATCCATGGTAGGTTGTGTTTTATTAGTAATATATATAGCTACAGTTGTAGATTTGTTTTTGTGGGTTTTAGTAGTTTATTTTGTAGAAAGGAAGAATTCAAAAATATGGAATATTAAGGAATTCATTAGAGTCTTATATACAATTAAATTAATATGGTAGATAAATGTGTTGTATTATCTTTTAAAATAAATCTTTTTAAAGCAAGACGTGGATAGTCTTAATCTGTTGTCTATTAATGTAAATAGATTAAATAATGACAACAAAAGGAACTCCTTAATGAGATATCTAAAATTAAAAAGGAGGGCATTATAATCTTGCAAGAGATTTACAAGATAGATAAAAATATACAATATTTAACTTAGGTTATGAAATATTATCATCTGTTTCTTTTAACAAAAAGAGGAGAAAAACTGCTATACTTTGGAGAAAATCTACTGTAATGCCTAAGGTCATGGAATCCATTAATAATCCCAAAGGGTTGTATACATTTATAATAATTAAATATAATGGCAAACTCTATACACTAACTTATTTTTACTGGATTCCTGCAATAGGTGCAAGACTGGCTAAATATCACTTAAACTTACTACAAAGTCATTGGAAGGCTAGTTTAATTTTTATCTGGGGATATTAACTGAAAGTCTTGTACAGCATATACAAATGAACAAAAGAAAAATAAAATTCTGGCATCAGCTAAAGCACAAAATAGATGATTAGTAATAATAATTTAGATGATTTAATAGTAAAAGTAGAAGATAAGTCATTCTCCTTCACTCATTATACTTATGTGCATGGGACGCAAACTAACATTGATTGGATTTATTCCACTACATGTTCACTTAATAAAATTAATTATTTTTAAACTATTCTTTGTCCTTTATATGATCATAATAAACTAAGTATTACTATGTTAATGGATATAAGGACATTTCAGATTATTTATAGAATCCAAGTATGTATGATGAAATAATTTAAGAGTTACCCTAAGGAACACATCAAGATTTTGTAATCTTTAAATGATAATGGTCAGGTTAGTAAAGTCATATTATGTGACTCCTTCAAATGTATATTAAAGATAGAATGGGGAGATGGGCTAGTAAAATAAAATGAAAGAGTGGGATAAAGAGTTGTTAGAAATACAAAATGAAATACACAAAGTGAGGCTTGAAACACAAATAATGAAATTAGATAATACTAAAGTCATTAAAATCATGATAAAATATCAAACAGTTTTAATGCATAAAGTGGAAACACTTTAGAAAAAATAAAATTGCACAGTTACATGATGACTTCAAAAAATCTACATAGATTAGCTAATAGAAGAAAGGTGTTAAGCAAAAAGGCAAAAACATTAATATCCAAAATCCTCACAATAATAAGCTTATTTCAGACATTGGAAATCCTTAATGTTTAAATAAAATAATGAGGATCTTAAGAAAGATAAAAATAATAATCCTGATGATTACAAAATTGACAAATATTTAAAGAAAATTTTTACTAATAAACTTAATGACCAGCAGATATTTATGTCGAATAAGGGTATTACCCTAATAGAAATTAAAGAAGCTTTAAAAAATGGTAAAGCTCTAGGGTCAGATGGCTTACGTATGGAATTATATAATCTGCATCTGTTAATTATTTTAGAATTCAAAAAATAGAACCACGTCCAACCTGGAGAACGAACCTTTATTGAAGCACTTTTCGGCACACAGTAGTTAGCCTTCTTCAGAATACAAATAGAATGAATTCTACATATTTTTATATGTAAAAAAGGCGCCAAAATTAAACAATAATGCTTAATTAAGCAATTAAAAAATTGAACTTTTTAAAGAGACAAGTTTATAAGACTAGACAATGATGCACTATGGAAATTAATCCATGTAAGTACTAATGGTAGACTCAGAACTTGATGAATAGTAAACCTTATACATAGCTAGAAAAATAAGTTACATACTCTAATCTGTTATTATAATAACAATAAAAATAAAAATGAAAATAAAAAGGATGATGAAAATAATAAAATAACAAATATATGAAATAAATAAAATAGGAGATAAAGTGCTTATACAATATGAATATCTCACTCAAAAAACTGAGATAGCCTATATACACTTTTAAAGGGAAGACATTAAAAATTACATAAATTCTTATTTATAACTTTCTATTCATTATACTAGTATTATTATTAGTTGTATGAAAAACATATTTAATTTTTGATTTATGATTTATCTCGCCAAACTTTTCAATTTTAACAGGACTCCTATTGATAAAGCTTCATTCAGACCTGGAAAGTTACTTGCATTTAATTTTATTTGCCACTTCAATTCCAGTTCCAAGAGTTTCAGGGAATAAGGACCACCTCTAAGATTATTATCTAATCTATCAATAATCAAGAATTTAAAAGTATGGTCAGGGGAAGATACAATATGTTTGGCCAGTGCATTGTCTGCCTTCTTGTGGGAAATAGCATAGGTGTGTTCATAAATTCTATCTCTGAGTCTACGCTCAGTTTTGCCCACATAGAAGGCAGAACAATGGTTGCATTTGGCCAAATAGATGACACCTTTAGAGTTACAGTTATATTTATCCCATAATTTATATGTTACATTTTCTAATACAAATTATTTTAGAATTGCTGAATGATGTTTTTAGGATAATTCAGAGTGGCAAAATAATTCCTCCCTCATGGACATTTTTTGTAATCTCAACTCCACTTAAACAAGGAAATGATAATAAGTTGTTTTCCTCATACAGACCTATTTCATTATGAAATGTAGACTATAAGATATGTGCTCCCATCTTTGCTACAAGATCAGGAGATATAGTAGATAAATTAATAAAGATCAATCAAGATTTATAGTCAATATATTAATGTGTGATAATATAAAAAGATAGTAACTATCAGATTTAGCAAAATGAAAGAAAAAGAAATTGGCCCTGATTAGTTTAATTATCAAGAGAGCTTTTGATTCTGTAGATTGGAACTACTTGTTTAAAACTTTTGAAACATTTGGATTTCGAGAACAATTCATTGGAATATTATAACTCCTGTATAGAGACTCCAAAGAATATCTTAAAATTGGATCTTATATTTGTCAAGGATTCACTTTAAACAAAGGCAGAAAGCAAGGGTGTTTCTTGCCCCTTTTCCTATTTGCATTAGTTATTGAACTCTTAGCTAATACTATAAGAAGCAATGAAAGAATTGATGGATTCTCAATTAACAGGAATTATCAATATAGAATACAGCTTTTTGCAGATGATATTTTACTAACTATAGCAGATTTAACTTAATCAAATGACAAAATTGATGAGGAAATTGAAATGTTTCAAGAAATATCCCTGCTGAAATATAAAGAATAATAAAACTGAGACTCCAGTGTTAAATCAATTACCAAATAGTTTAAAGATAAATATAAATATTATTGGAAAAGAAAATGACTAAAATATATAGGAATAAAAATATGTCAAGATGTGAGTAAGATTGTTAATAATTCTGAAAAAATAATTGAAGAAATATTACTTCATATTAATAAATAGAATTAATGCAGGTTTACTTTTCAGGCTAAGTTGTTACTTATTAAAATAATTATATTACCCAAAATTTCATATATATGTTTATATATATATATATATATATATATATATATATATATATATATATATGTATATATATATACATATATATATATATATATATATATATATATATATATATATATATATATATATATATATATATATATACATATATATATATATAAATATTTATATGTATGTATATATATATATATATATATATATATATATATATATATATATATATATATACATATATATTGCATTCAGTTGCTTTAATACCTGATAAAAAATGTGTAAAGAAAACTGAAAAAATGTTAACTTCAATCTTATGGTATCATAAAAAGCCAAGAACTGCTTATAGAAATCATCTAAGATTATGGATGTATCGTGGTATTAGCTTCACAGATATAGAATTTTATTCTATGTCTAGAAATCTTAACTCTTTTATACTCTGGATAGACTCAACTTACACTTGTCAATGGAAAACAATTCAGGAGCAGATTTTACTAAATTTTTACATGTTTATCAAATCTAATAAATTGGAAATATGTAACAATCATTTCATCTGGTTAAAACATTTACCTTAGAAGAAAATTCATTTTGATCTATTGATTCTGCATATATGAAATCAATTCATAAAACAGTTAAGAAATATGTTTCTAGAATTCCATTAATATCAAAATGGAAATGTTTGTGCTTTCTCATTGCATACACCTCTGTATTTAAGGAAACTCAGAGCAATGTTAAAATGAATTTTCTAAAAAGGAATGGATTAGTATTATGGTCTGATTGCTTTGAAAGTGGAAAAATATTTAATGAAAGATTATAAGTTGGATGAATCTGGTAATCAGTTAATATTATCCATCAATAAGAAATTAAATTAATTTGCAGATAATATGAGTGAAGAGGAGCAAAACACGATTCTCCATTATACGAACATATGAATGCTGTCATCTAAGGTAAATTGGCCTACAAAGGAAGCTTGTCCAAGTTGTACAAGTTAATTATAAATAATATAAACATTGATGCAAAGATTCAGGAACATTTTAGATAGTAGTGGAGTGAGTAAATCAACATATGGTAAGAACAAAACATTGTTACTTAAATCAGTTAGACAAAATTCTTAAAGTATATACTGGAAAGTTTTTTTTTGTGGAAATATATACAAAGAATGTTTGTCACTCCCTATTAAATTTCTGAGTTTAGTAAAATGACTTATTCAGTCTGTATGGATATGTAGTAAAAATGTAAAAGCTGATTGGATACACCTGTTTATTGATTGTGAAAAATTGAATGTATGTTAGGAAGAGATAAGTATGTGTTTTAAGGTGCTATGGTCTGGTAATTGTTCTTTAACTAGATCAATAATATTAATGAATGTCCCACTTCCTTTACCTGTAAAAGCCAAACAACAAACATGTTCTGGAGTTTCCTGGCAGTAGTTAGAAAAGTTATTACAAAAAATGGAAAGTGAATTCAGTTCCTACATTAATTTTTTTAAATTTAACAGCGATACTATGTAAAACTGAAAATGAAATTATCAGAATAATCTATAAATTATAATAAGATTTTTAGCAGTTGGGATAGCCTTGAAATGCTGCCATTGAAATACCAAGACTCTTAATATGTTAATTGTTTAAGATCAACTTGATGATTCAATGTTTT
Source organism: Protopterus annectens (assembly GCF_019279795.1). NCBI lineage: Eukaryota > Metazoa > Chordata > Ceratodontiformes > Protopteridae > Protopterus > Protopterus annectens. The sequence goes on along the minus strand of NC_056730.1, from coordinate 1,066,246,365 downwards.
CCTAACACAATATAACACTATGTGATGTTGAATTTCTTCCTTTCTGTGTATATATTGTAAATATGTTAAATTAACAAAGATTTTCTTAAAACAACTCAAAGACTTTTTTTACATCACTGAATTAGGTCAGTGACACTGCAGAGGGTTGCAAAAACAATTATCAGTATGACAAAGGGCACCTTATTTTGCTTAATTTAAAACTGAGGTAGCATTGAACCCTTACAACTCCAACTATATAATCAGATCAGCAAATCCCACCTCTAGCCAGCAATATTTTGCTCAATAACCATTATACAAAAGCAGGGCCTTTTGCAATAGCCAAGTAGAGGCTTGTGGTGTTGTAGCAGAAAGATGACTCCTGCTCATGACTTTTCCACATGAACATAAAGGTCATGCATGCAAGGTATGCTACTTCTTAAACAAGGGAAATTTAAATTAGCATGTTTATTCTATTAGAAAAAAATCCATTATATATTGCATGGGAGCACAAAATAATTTCTAATATTTTTTTCTTACCTACTCAAAGATTGAATAAATGTCATCTTCTTTACCTTATTAGATATTTCTTACTTAACAGAAAGTTGGATATGTGTGGAATACAGAGTAAACATGATGGATGATATTAATAGTCATTAGGCAAATGCATTAAGGCTATCCACACAGTTGATGAATGAGCACAACAAAGCTGCAATAAATAGAGGCCACTTTCACTAGCATGCAGTGTCAGAGAATGAGCATAAGCAAATGAAACCATATTAAAATATAAATTAGAAATTATATAAAATGGCATATTGGAAATGAAGCATTCTCCTGCTTAATTGCTATTCATTTTCAATCTTTCACACTTTTCTGTGCCATACCTTTTCCATCTACTTTGAATCAACGATAATGCTGTCACCTGCTGCTCGCATTGATAATTCTTGGTGTGAGCTGTTTATTTTGCCCAAGCCAGAACTGTTTGCACCTAGTGGCACTTGCTGGTTAAGAAGGTGGAGATATAAGTAGTAGTTAACACAATTTTGACAATCAGGAGATACTTGATAGGTTCAGAGTGGAGAAGGATATTATAAGGGTCTCACTGAATATGTATGCCCCCCTCAGGGGCACTGGAGAGATGCATGTTCCTGTTATTCCTATGTTTACAAATGTATGCATAGCCCTCACTATATTTGCCACAGGGACCTTCCAGAGGCAAACTATGGACTCATCGGGTATCTTACAGGCTTCTACCTTGAGAATGCTATGGCAGTTCCTGGAGGTACTCTTGGCACACGTGCATTAGTGCATCTATTTTCCAGTATCACCTCAGGACCAAACCTGCCCTATGCATGCCTTTTATTGGGTAGTGTGTTTCCCTGAGGTACCTGGTATGATAGATTGTCCCCATGAAGAAATTAGGGCTCCATCAGTAGGAAGGGTTACCATTCCATTAATTGACAGGTAGTATGTGCTGCATAGAGGTGCATCACCAATGTGTCTGCCCTGCAGATTCCCATATTGATGCTCAACAGTCATCTTGTTCGTAAGTGGAACAATATGTTTTCATTTACATTTAAGTAGCTATTCATGGTAAAATGGATTGCAGAATACTAAACTACTTTTCCTTTGTTTTGTCTCCTCTCTCTTTCTCTCTTTTTTTTCTTTCAGGTGATGCTGAATATTAACTGGAGCCATTGCTCATGACACCAGTGAGACATCCAAGTGAAGCTGCATACGACAACTTTAATACAGCCCTGTCCCAGACCTGTATTGTCATTGAGAGGATCTTTGTCCTCTTGAAAAGTTTTTATGTGCCTGGATGAGTCTGGGGGTGCCCTTCAATATGACCCAGCTACTACATGCAGGATATTTACTGCATGTTCCATTCTGTACAACATGATCATGTGACAGACACTTCAAAGATGGCTGCACACTGAGTAGCAGCTTAATTTCATGTCTCCCAGTGTGAAGACAGAAACTAAGAAAAACAAAGATAGAGAATTTGTCTTTCTGGGTAAATTTTAGTAGTTGCCAAGTAAGTGCACCACCTGGATGCCAGCAAAAAAATCCAGAGTACCTGAAAGAAAATCAATCATACAAATATGACGAGAAAACTGGCTGGGTACAATCCAGAAGCTGTTCAGTAAAAAGCAGTTCAAGCTCCAGTCCTGGTACAAGACATGACTTCCAGTCATGTGGATGAAAAATAAAACTAATGTGCTCACAGCTGATTAAAATAAAAAACTGAAGGAATTTATCAATTCAAATAACAAAAGGCTGTAAAAATGGAAAAAGCTTTAAACAGATATTCAGATGACCTGATAGAACTGTAAAAATCAGAGATCAAAATGAAGAAAAAAACTGACTGAGTATGAAACTACTGAAGAACAGATGTCTCAAAAACGGTAAAATTACAGGACAGAGCACTTATGGAAAACCTAAGATTTTCTGGTGTACCAGAAAAACTGGAAGGAACAGACTGTATTAATTTTTGAAAGGACAAATCAAGCAACTGGACTAGTATTCCACACCAAGAGTTGTTAACTGAAAGGGAATATCATGTTTGTGTGCCAATCCTGGTCATGAGAAAGCAACTCAGACCTTTAATAGTAAAGATGCAATCTTACTAGCAGAAAAAGTTGATTCTGACAAAACTGTGGCAGAAGGATAATGTACTAAAAGTGGGAGACAGTAGAGTGTTTGTGAAAAATGATTACTCACTGTACACCAGGCAGAAGAGGAGTAAATGTATTCCAGCAATTAGGGAGTGTCAAGAAGCAGGTGTGAGATTCAAGCTGGTGTATGCAGCTATTTTCAGAATATTTCTTCCTGCAGTGAAAATAATTATTTGGTGCAGAACATGCAAAGCAGGAACTACAAAAGTTTGTCCAAGAAAAAGTGTGCTATCAAACAGAAGGGGATTCTACTTTTTATTCATCTGATAATAAAGTCCATAGAGAGACTATGCCAGTGAAACATTTACCAATCTTCCAAAGGAAAATGCTTGAGGGTCGGAAAAAAAACATGAGATGACTAGAAGAATTAGGAGCATGTTAGAAATGAACCACCAACTGGATATGGGAGATGAAGATCAACAGTTAGAAAATCAGCAGCTCAGAAATTGGTAAATAAATGTGGGATTATAAAGCATTAATTATATTTGTGAAGTATGCTGGAACAAGAAAACCTGAAAATATTGGACTTTTTGACTGTTAAACTTGTAGGGAACTCCAAAGCATATGCCCTACTTTATGTCATTCATGTTTGGAAGGACATTTAGGAGAGGAGAAAAGGAAAGAAAGAGTTAGCAGTACGTAATTAAAATTTTGTTCTAACAGTATTTTTTATAATACCTGGCATATAGGTTCATAGGTTCATAGGTAGGTACTAGGCTATCTGCCCTAGGGCATTTATAAGCCTAGTCAGAAAGTGTTGGCTTTCACCTCCCTTTTATACTAGATTCCTGAGCCTCTGTACAGCAGGACCATAGAAGTGATCCCGGGAATAAATTTACGACTTCCCATCCACTCATCAAGATTTCTCTTAAAGAGGGTCAGCGAGGGGCTCTGCTTAACATGGACTGGGATTCTATTCCAGAGTGAGGGAAGCCTTTGGGATATGAATCTATCCCTCCAGCATGTCTTATTTATTGTTGTGTTAAGGTTTAAATCCCTGGAGCGTGTAGCTCTAATGGATTTGGTTTTCTTGAGGTGGAGCATGCCCAACAATTCCGGGTTAGACATGGCCTTGTACGTCAGGCAGAGATAGCCTCTGAGTAGGCGGTAAGCAACTGAGTAGAGCTGGAGTTTCTTTAGTCGAGCTGCATAAGGCATCTGTTTGAGGCCCATGATCCTCTTGGTGAGGTATTTTTGAGGTCTCTCCATCTGTTGCAAGTGCTGCATATACTGCATGCTATTAAGTATAGCTTTTTAAGTTATTTTTTGTGTGTAACAGAGATACTTAAGTAAACGGGTGTCCCTATTTTTTTCTTCTTCTTTCTTTGTTTCTTTCTTTTTCTTTCTTTCTTTCTTTCTTTCTTTCTTTCTTTCTTTCTTTCTTTCTTTCTTTCTTTCTTTCGTTCTTCTTGTTAAGTTTTAAGAAATGTAGGCACTGCAATGTAAAAACAGAAGAAAGCCTGGATAAAAAGAGCATGGTATAAGAAAAAAATTTATATGCTTCTTCCTATTTTTGCATGGGGAATGCCTGGATTTAGGCCCTTGTCTTGATTTAATAACAGGTTTTAAGGGGAAGCAAATAAATAAAAGGACACTGAATATAATGAAAAGTTTCCCTGTAGCACATAAAAGTTTACAGTGTGGTATGTGTAGTTGAAGGCAAGTGTGTATCTGGTTTTCATGTTTCTATGGAGGAAATCTGATGAGGGGGCAATAAAAATAGAATACAGCTTTTTTTCAACGGCTATGAAATAATGTTTTCTGAAAGCATTCAAGTTGTTTTCTTCATCTAACAGGAATAAAGATAAGATAGAAACATACAGCACTTACTGGAAGTAGAAGCATAAGCTGCATCATTTATCATAGCATGAATAATCTTCAATATAGGTTAATTCAAGCCTATGACTGTAGTCATAGCATCATGGGATCATAGGAAGTTACTAGGCTATCGACCCTGAGGCCCTTATAAGCCTTGCCAAGAGTTTAGCCCATGCATAGACAAATCAGCACCCAATGCACCTGTCCAGCAGGGACATGGGTGGAATCCCAGGGATGTATTTTCTATTTCCCATCCAGTTATCCAGAGTGCACTTAAACAGGAGTAAAGAGGTACTCTGATGTAGAGAGGGAGTTTATTCCATAGATGGAGGAGTCTCTGGGACACAAATCTGTCCTTCCAGCAAGTCCTATTGATGTCACAGACCAGGTTGAGGCCGTGTGTGCAGGTTACATGAGTGAAGCTTGACTTGCGGATATGCAGCAGTCCCATCAAGGTGGGGTCCAAGATTGCCTTGTATGCCAAACAGATGTCATCTCTGAGGAGTCTGTATAAAACAGAGTAGAGGCATAGGGCTTTAGCCTATCTGTGCATGGCAGATTTTTGAGGCCCTGAATTTTCCTGGTGAGGAACCTCTGTGGTCTGTCCAGCTGCTGCACGTGCTTTGCGAGGTACATGCAGAATGGGGCATTGTACTCAATAACAGGCCTTATCATGGAAGAATACAGGGATGTTATGACCTCCTTGTCCCTGGATGAGATACCCTTACTTATGAGGTGGGCCATATAGAAAGCTTTCCATACAATGGAAGCAACATGGTGGTCAAAAGTCAGGCTGCTATCAATCTGGGTGCCCAAATCCCTTTCAATTGATTGCATGCTTAGAATGTTATTAATGTGATAATTTGTGGGGACATCTCTCTCACCAAAGGGGATGGTGATGCATTTTTTTATTCAGCTTGAGGCCATGTTTCTGGCGCCAGTCCTTTGTTTGGGTGAGACCCTATTGGTGGATGTCCACGTCACTAGGGGAATTGATGACAGCTCCCACCTTGCAGTCATCTGCAAACTTGGTCAGCCATAGCCAACTGGTTTTGGCCTATATCTCAGAAAAGTATATCCCAAATAACAGAGGCCCCAAGACCGAACCCTGGGGTATGCCACTCGATACAGGTCTAATGCTTGAGGTGGCTTCCCCTATTTTGATTAGGTGGGTTCTATCAGTGAGCCAGTTGGCTACCCATCTGGTAACATATGGATTGGTGCCTAGTTGAGAGAGTTTATCTATTATGCCCAAGTGGGAAATAGTGTTGAAGGCTTTGGCAAGGTCAAGGTAGGCAGTGTGCACTGTCTTCCCCTCATCCATGGCTTTGGTGACTGTCTCAAAAAAGTCAACCAAATTTAACAGACATGACCTCTTCTTGACAAAATCAAACTGTGTGAGACAGAGTGTTTGGAGGTTGGCAATGTCCTTGTTTATGAGGTCCATGATAATCCGTTCCATGGCCTTGCAGATCAGGATAGTTAGGCTTATGGTTCTATAATTTCCCAGATCAGTGGACACTCCACCTTTGTGTAACGGGATGACAGTGGCTGTCCTCCACTCAGCTGGGACAAAACAGGTACTCAGGCTTTGGTTGAATAGGGTGCCTAATGGTGTTGCAAGTTTCTGCCTGAGTTCATGTAGGATGCAGACTAGGATGTTATCAGGTCCCATGGAGGCTGTGTTTTTTGCCTTTGAGAGAGCAGTGATAACCTGATCCCTAGATATAAGAGGAAGGTACTGAGAATGTCCTGATTTACTGATGGTGGGGACAGAGGGGTGAAATTTTCGCTGAATCTGTCAATCAGCAAGTTTGCTATATTTACGGTATTTGTATATGTGGTGCCCTTGACCATCAGTTCTGAACAGATCTGGGTGCTACCTTTGAGAATACAGACATATGTGAAGAAGGCCTTATGACTGTTGCTAGTAGATGTGGCCAATTTGACTCTGTTTGCTTTGAAGGATTTCACTAGTGCTCTTATTTGCTTGTTTAGGCTAAGGAGAGATTGTTTTCAATTGGGCACCTGCTCCTTCTTGGTCCTGGCCAGCAATTGTTTTCTTCTTTTATAGAGTTTATTTATTGCAGATGTCCACCAGACAGGATTACTCTTCCTTGCGGAGGATGATTTAGTCCTGTCAGGTATTCCTGATTCCATGCATCTATATAAATGTTCGCATAGTAATTTTGTATAGTTTTGGATACTGGTGCCAGTTCCTAGAGAGAGGGAGGGGCTGTGAAGCTGTTTATACCACCCCTCAGGAAGCTGTAACCAGATATGGAGAAATTTTTTTTTTTTTTTTTTTTAAAGACAGAAACAGGCAGCACTTATTGGAAGTAGAAGCATAGGCTGTATCATGCATCTTAGCATGAATAATCTTCAATATAGTTAATTTAAGCCTGTGACTGTGGTTGTCAGTTTTGAGCACTTGTTCCTGTTAGGAGGGTTAACCTTCATTATTTGAAGATGTATATAGATTTGTGTTCTAGTGTTAAGTTAATGGTTTTGGGTTGTTCTGGAGGTGTGTTTGTTTTTGTTTGAGTGTTTTCATTAAAACAAGTTTTGAAAGATGTGACATAGATTCAAATGGATATATCAAGAAATATCTGTATAATATGTCGAGAAACATCTGTATAAAGATCAACCTGCCAAACATTTGTTTATGCATGTAACATAAAAGCTGACATTTAAAAAAAGGTGTTATACACAAGTGGGAATAATAACTTTGTATCTTAATGGCACTTTCATATCATCTTTAAATGAGAATGATCTCACAGACATATACAAAAAAGAAAAAGTAGTGAACTATATTAAAAATACAAACTGCAAATAACTATTCTACAACAGACACATTTGGAAAGACCTGAGCATGTGAATTTCATAAAGAAAGGATTTCAGGATGGTTATTCATCAGAATATCTGGGACAAAATAAAAAGGGAATACTTCTATTAATTGTGAGAAGAGCTCCAATAGTGATTGAAGAGGGAAAAAAATAATGGTAGATTTGTAGTACTAAGGGGCTACTGGCAAGGGAGGAGGATTATGCTGGAATGTATTCACATTCCACCTAAAACTGCTACAATGGAGCTTAAGAAAATTCCGGGAGAACTAATCAGCTTTCATCAGGGAATATTACTTAATGGGACTGGAATTTGATTTTCAACAGTGAGGATCTATCTAGGGACCTAGAAGGGAAAATATTACAAAACAGGGTAGATTTATGAAGAAATTAATTAAAATGTTTGGTATGGAAGATTTGAATTCAGTAGTGGGAGTTTGTAGAGAATTTATATATTATTCCCCAAGGTCCAACAAATAGGCTAGGCTAGACAAAAATTATGTTTCACAGGAACATCTACATTTAATTGAAAGTTTTGTTACTCATCTGATAACTATTTCAGATCATGTGCCAATAACAACTAAAATATAAATACAGGATAATGAAGTTAAAATTAAGACACTGGCACTTCCCTAGCTATCTGTTACAAAGAGAAGAATTTAAGGAATGGGCAGTGAAAATCATTCTGGAATTATTAGAGAAGATAGAAATTTATTCTGAAAATATAGCTAGGGAGTGGGATAAAATTAAAGTGGAGTTTAAAAATTGGGTGGAGATAAAATAAAAAGAGATATGGTTAAGAAGTAGTAAGATACATGTAAATTTGCCTATGTTACAAGTGATGATTCATCAAAGGTGTTTAAAAAACATGCATGTAAAATACATCTGAAAATGAGTAATTCATCACAGTTCTAGGAAAAATCTCTCAGAAGTAATGAAAGCTGCACATACCTGTAACAAAAGAATTATTTACAGGGACTGACAAAGGTTAAAGTATTGCAGAATAGGGGGAATTTCACAGAACAAGAAGAGGTGCAATTGCAGAGTGCTAAAGAGAAAATAAGGGATTACCTCAATGATATGCATGAGTTTAGAAAGATTGCTGTTAACCAACTGCTTTTTGTTAATAACTCCAGAGCACAAAAACTTTTATTACAATGACTCAGGCAACAGAAAGCAGAAAAGGTTGTTGCCAGGCTTAGGCAGCCTAATAACAAGGAAAAATAACCAAAATAAGGAGATGTGAATTGAGTGAACAACACGTTACCAAAAACACAACCAAAGTTCACTCTGGAAGCTCCAAATGAGGGCTAAAGAACCACAGATATAAATCCCTTGATATAAATCCACAGATGCAAATCCAAGGTTAGTTGAAATAACCAAAAATGATTCCAAAATGCGAAATGACTCTTTAATAACGCTTGAAAAATCCAAACAAGTACGTTTTCGAACACCTTCTTCAGCAAAAGACAATTACAACTTGCTAAAAATGCTTGCACTTTATATACAAGGGAACTGATTGTTAAATTGATTAATTAAATAATTTAATTGCATTTCAGTATGCCCTGATAAAAGTTTTAAACACAAAATATTCACTTGAAAGTTTTTACTTGATAGTAATAAAACCAAATAAATAACAAATGTTAAAAACAATCATTGTATTCATAGGAATGTTTAAATATATTTGTATAAAAGTTGTTTTAAAACATTTTAAAATAAATTCCTTATACTTGTATGTAATGAAAAGTTACTATGTTAATGTGTAGTGTATATCACCATCTAGTGGCTAAAAATAATATTGTAGATTATAACTTGGCAGCTCTAAGCTTTAAAACTGGAATGATGGAAAGCATATCATTCATACCAGGTTGTTTGGTAGCATCCAGTGTTATCTGCCAAAATAATTCTCTGTACTCAAGTTTGGTTTCCCACATGCCACCCCTGATTTCTTTTGGTACTACCTCTAAAACAAAAAAAATTAAAACTGCATTTTTACAGTACTGGGAATGACGAAATAAAGCATTGTGTTCATTACTTTTTTTAATTTCATAGTAATGTTCATATATTCTGGATCTAAGCTTCCTTTCTGTTTTCCCTATATAAAATGAATCACAGGAGTGGCATGTGGCTATGTACACTACTCCCTGGGTATTGCAATTAGCAAATTTGAAACTGGAAATTGTCCTATTTCTGCTGGGATTGGAAATAGTAGTGCCTGTTTGAATGTATTGGCATTGGGAGCAGGATCCGCACCTGAATGTACCAACTCTGTGTGTTTGACCATTCATATTTATAGTACCCCCTATTTCAAAAATATTTTTGAGGTTCATGTCCTTCCTATATATGAATTGGAGGTGTTGATTTTTGATATATTCTAGATCGGTGATATTCCTAAACCTATCCCATTCCTGTTTAATTTTGGTTTTTAGTACCTTTGCATCACCAGTATAATCCATAACATAGGCCTTTGTAAAATTGTTGCTGTTGGTATTAGTTCCATGGGAATTTTCTTCTGGTTCACTTTGGTTACATAATGGTTTGGAAACATCTTGTCCCAAAATTGGAGCGAATCTCCCATTCCTTCCTTCTAATACAATCTGGTATATTTCTTCTATAAGGTAGTCTGGATATCCTCTATCTCTGAACATATTCATAACGTATTCACTATCCCTAATAAAATCTGGATCTTCAGAGGTCATCCTGCTGGTCCTAATGATTTCCCCTTGAAAATATTCATTTTTTGACCAAAAGGGTGTCCACTAGAAAAATGAAGATAAGAATTGGAAAATGTTGGCTTCCTATATATTTTGGAGGTAAAATGATCATTACATTTGCTTATTCAAACATCCAAGTAGACACACTCCTCAAAATCTATAGTATAGGTAAAATCTAAAAACGTGGTTGTGCTTTTGATGTAATCCAAAAATTCAAAAAACTTTTCCACAGTGTCAGTCCAAAAAATGACAATATCGTCAAGAAAGCATTTATAGAAGCTCCAACATTTAACAAATTGACAATTGTTAACATATAATGTCTCCCACCAGGAAAGTATAATATTTGCGTAGGTTGGTGAACATTTTGCCCCCATGGCAACACCCCTTTCTTGCTTAAAAAATTCACCTTGGAAGAACATAAAATTATTCTTAAGAACCACATCCATCAGTAAGAGACATGTTCTAAATATGTCTGTTGAAAAATTACCATTTTGGGCCATACTTTCCTCAAGCCACTGGAGACCAATATCGTGTGGAATTGATCCAAATAAATCAATAATGTCCAAAGTTATAAATATAACATTCTCAGAATACAAATGGGTTTTTATTTGTCTGAGGAAATCCCAAGAATCTTTCAACACTGTAATACCTTTATTAGATAGTCCCTTCAAATGTACGTCCACATATTTGGCTAAGGGGGTTGTGATAGAACCTTCAGAAGAGACAATCAGTCTTAACGGAGGATCATTTTGGTCTTTATGAACCTTGGGAATACCAAATACCGTAGGAACTCTTGGATTTTTGTTCACTAAAAAATTAAAAGTTTCAAAATCTATGGAACCTTCCAATAATAAGTCATTGATTATTAAATTGATTTTAGCTTTGGAAATATTGACTTAATTTATGGAGGCTCTAGAATAATTAGTAGTATTTTGTAGATTTTCCTTCATTTTGGACTCATATGAAATGTAGTCCATAATCACTGTACCCCCACCCTTGTCAGGTTGCATAATTCTAATAGTTTTGTTGCTTTTCAAAGATTCGAGTAAATTAGATTCCTTCTTAGAAAGATTAGAATACACATAATGTGTACTAATGGTATTTCGAATCTCTTTTTCCATCACTTTTTCAAAATTTCTTAACTGTGGATGGAGTGGGGGATTATAAATACTTCTTTTTCTTAAATTAGAATTTTCATTAGTGTTGGAATGTAAACTATTACCAGTATCCATTCCCTCAAACATAAGACCCAAATTCTGTTTTCTTAAAAATAACTTTAGGTCTACCACCGCCCTTGGAATACTGACCTTCCTAAGGGGAATTAATTAAAAACCTTTGACAAACAATGTAAAATAATCCAATGAAATTTCTAAAGAACTATAATTGAATATTTTATAGTGGTTGTATTCTAGGGTATTTCCATTCACTTGAATGTGTTGATTTGTCTCCTGAAATTGGCCCTGTGTTGGTTGTAATGGTTGTTGTAATGTACAGGTGACCGGTTGCGTAATCTGTCGGACCTGTGGAGGGGAGGGGGTACATAATCTAAAGGGATATCCCCATTGTTGAACTCACCATCATTATTAGAAAATACTTGGTCTTCCTCAAAATCCATATTTGGATTGATTGTTTTGTGTCCTTCAATGTCCCCCCGATAAGTATTGTATGTTCTTGGTTTGGGATAAGCCGTACCCAATCTATAGGCTTTGATATCCCTATCTAGTTTGTGTGCTTTCCTTTTCATATTAGTGATACATTCTTTCTCAATCTGGGAAAAAATATTTTTGTAGGAAAGTCTACCTGATTCTACTGTATACATAAGATCTTTGATAATGTTATTATTAATAGTATTCATTTTGGTCAATAAATGGGTCCTAACCCTGTCATTCTTGGTAATAATAGCCCTAGTTATATCCAAACCACACTTATCAAATATATTTATAAGTTCTTTATGAAAGGCAGAGTCTTCTTCAACCCTGTTAGGGTACTTACAAACACGCAAGCCCTTAGGCACAATATCCTTTTCTATACATTCCTGTAAAAATGCTGAATCACATCCTAATCTTTTATATTTTTCTAAATAAAAATATAAAGCATCAAGGTTCTCATTATAACTTCTGCTGTCAGTCTGATTAGAATCAGCATTAGAACCAAAAACATTTGTAGAAAACTTTTTATCCAGAAATGCATTGAAATCAATTGAAGTATTAGGTTGATTAATGTCACCTTGTGTACGAGGCACACGCTGGGTGCGCTGCTCTCGTGGTTCCTTTGGAAGGGAAGCATGTCCGTTTTGTGCAGTTCCATTGTTGACAAAACCATTGTCATGGTTTGAACGTAAAAGTAAAGGAAACTCATCAAAGTCATCCAAATTGTTTAGTACACCCGACGGCCCTGCTACATCCCCTCTGGGACGTTCCGTTGAACCAGTAAGTCACTAGATGGTAAGCAAGGGGGCGGATCTCTGGCAGAAAAACACTGCTTGCTAAAGAACGAACGCTCTGAAACTAGAGACACAATGGATGCACACGCTGGTGTGAGAAGCTCCACAAGTTGGGAAAGTTGACCGATAACTTTCCTGAGTTCACCCTTTTCGTAAAGGGTTGATTCATTATTGTTCTCTGCCCCTGGTGCCTCCGCCATCTCAAAACCTTTACAAATAACCAAAATAAGGAGATGTGAACTGAGTGAACAACACGTTACCAAAAACACAACCAAAGTTCACTCTGGAAGCTCCAAATGAGGGCTAAAGAACCACAGATATAAATCCCTTGATATAAATCCACAGATGCAAATCCAAGGTTAGTTGAAATAACCAAAAATGATTCCAAAATGCGAAATGACTCTTTAATAATGCTTGAAAAATCCAAACAAGTACGTTTTCGAACACCTTCTTCAGCAAAAGACAATTACAACTTGCTAAAAATGCTTGCACTTTATATACAAGGGAACTGATTGTTAAATTGATTAATTAAATAATTTAATTGCATTTCAGTATGCCCTGATAAAAGTTTTAAACACAAAATATTCACTTGAAAGTTTTTACTTGATAGTAATAAAACCAAATAAATAACAAATGTTAAAAACAATCATTGTATTCATAGGAATGTTTAAATATATTTGTATGAAAGTTGTTTTAAAACATTTTAAAAGAAATTCCTTATACTTGTATGTAATGAAAAGTTACTATGTTAATGTGTAGTGTATATCACCATCTAGTGGCTAAAAATAATATTGCAGATTATAACTTGGAAGCTCTAAGCTTTAAAACTGGAATGATGGAAAGCATATCATTCATACCAGGTCGTTTGGTAGCATCCAGTGTTATCTGCCAAAATAATTCTCTGTACTCAAGTTAGGTTTCCCACATGCCACCCCTGATTTCTTTTGGTACTACCTCTAAAACAAAAAAAATTAAAACTGCATTTTTACAGTACTGGGAATGACGAAATAAAGCATTGTGTTCAATAGAAGGAAAAATAACCAGAGATTCTGTAGAGGTATTAACAATATTTCTGATATCTTATGAACATTTGCAAAAGCAGAAAGATGTGGAAATCAAGAAAAAGTTCAAATAGAAATGTTTATGGAAGAATTAAATATGTCAGGGTCAGAGCTACATGAGGGTCAATTACTAACAGTTAGGACAGGAGGAGATGAGATAAAATGATGTATAATCAATGTTCAGACATTCCCCAGGAATAGATGGTATTCCTGTGAAAGTTTGGAAACTAGGATGGAAGAAAGTGATAAAGATCTGGAATGCTTCGTATAACAGTATTTTAAGAGGAGGGGAAGCACCAACATCCTGAAAGAAAGCGGTGGTAGCTGTAATAGTAAAGATTACAAAGACCCATCAGATCCAGCTTCATACAGGTCCATTTTGATTCTCAACCATGATTTTAAAGTGTTTATGTCTATAATGGTAAAAGGAATGGCAAAAGTGATGACAAAATTGATAGATATGTTTAAATGTGGCTTTGTGGCGGGGAGACAAACATCTGACAGCATTAATAGACTAATGATAATCCAGATGGAAGTAGAATGTAAGAAAATACCATTATTGCTGGTCGGTCTTGATGTAGAGAAAGCATTCAAAAGTGTAAGCTGGAATTTTATGAGCTGGGCAATGGAAGCATTTGCATCCCTTGATAAAATTATAAGGTTGATTGGTAGTATATATGAGGGATTTGTGGTGAAAATAAAAGTTGTGGGCTCCATTCTGATAAATTCTGTTTGAGTAGAGAAACCAGGCAGCGGTGTCCTCTTTCCCTTTGTTATTTGAGTCATATTTAGAACCATTTCAAAGAAAATAAGGTACTCAGAAATTCAAGGATATAAATGGTATGGTAGTCAAGAAAAGTTGTTTTTATTTCCAGATGATGTTATTTTATACCTGATAAAATCAGAAAAGGGCATTTCAGTGTTGTGGAACATTCTCAGACAGTTTCAAGTCTTTTCAGGATACAAAATTAATGAAGATAAAACAAAGCAAACAGTTGACTATGTACCTACACAGAAATAAGTTCAAAAATACCCATAGTTATGGGGACATGATGAAATTAAATATTTAGGAGTATGGATGAAAATGGTTCTTTTATTGCAGCTAAGGATATGTGGGAAGAGACAAAAAAAAGCCCTGTTTTATGGATATGGATAGAAGATACAAGCAGTGCAAATGTTTTAGTCCTTTGAGTTTTATACATAATTCAGGGATATTTTTATCAACCAGAGGTGAATTTGTAGATAGCAATTAATAAAGAGTTGAAGGATTTTATCTGGGAGGGAAAGAGTGCAAGAGTCAAGTGGGATAATGTAGTCTTACCAAAAGGACAAGGTGGTTTGGGATTACCTGATATGAAGGGGTATTTCAGTGCTACACAGTTAATACTTATATATATATATATATATATATATATATATATATATATATATATATATATATATATATATATATATATATATCACAAGCTGAAAGCTATAATTTGAAATAGAAAGGGATGATGATGAAATAGAAAGAAGCTCAATAAACAATAAGAGACTGGGGCAATAACCATATAGAATATTATATTCATAATGTAGCTGAAATTATTCTAAAAACTAAGCCAAATGAGTATGAAGAAAATATATTCTGCTGATAGGGGTCACTGCAATTAAGGGTACAGAGAACAGGCAAGAGGGGGGTGGAATTTACTGGAGAAAATTGAAAAAGGAGCCAAGGTATTGGGAGCAAATAATTAGAAAAGGAAAGGTAATAGAATAGGAAGAGGCCAAGAATTCATTTGGACTGCAGGCGAGAGACTGCTTCCCTATCAAGGATTTATATCAGAAATATAGGCAAAAAGAAAGAAATAGGGGGTCCTAAGTGAAAGACTATCACTGGTAGAGTTTGTAGTAGAATCATGAACAGAAGCTGCTGTTAAAAAGGGGATAATTAATAGGGCAAATAAAATATTGCATGCTAACTACAGGAATCAATCAGAGGAGGTTAGAAAGGATTGGGAAGCAATTCACAAAGAAACAATGTGGGATATATGTATGTCTCCAAAATATGCAACAAAGTCTAGAAGGTTTAGGAACTTTGGTTGGAAGTGTTTGCATAGGCATTTTTATAATCAAAGCAGACTCCAAAAAACTTTTCCTCAGGTAGATTACAAATGTTGGAGATGTGATGGGGAAGAAAGAAATAACTGGGAACATATTTTTGGGAGTGTAATGAGTTAGAAGACTTTAAAAAAAGTCCTTGCAGACTACTCTAACAAAAATACTGGGTGAGCAAATTGGTATCATTAAGGAAATTGTTTGTTGACACAGAATCAGAATTGCCTAGACATAGTTAAGGCCTTGCTAAGTTTAATAATGGTGGCTGCCAAATAAGCAATAATTAGAAAATGAAAATCAAAGTCTAAACCAACTGTACTAGAAGTAGTAACTATAGTAACAGAGATAAAACAACTGGAGCTGGCATCTTTAGAAAATGATAGGGACGAATTATATAGAAAAGTCAGAGTTGTGGGAACAGTATATATGGAATAGTGTTTTGGAGGAGGAATGAGGTTTAAGGGAAGGCAGGAATTGAATGAGCTTTATGTTAGACTGACAATGACTGCATAGATTATAAGTGATGTATAATGTTTGCAACTGAAAATATGTCAATATACTTTGTTTTCATTTATATAAATGTATGATTGCCTATGTCATAAGTGATAATTTAATGAAGATGTTTCTTGTTTAAAAAATAAACATGAACATGTGACAGTCTGGTGGTGATATCACATGTGCTTTCACAGTAGTTCCCAGTTCTAGTCTTACTACAACTAGTGGTGATCAGCCAGCAGCAGTAGTAAGGAACCTCATGCAGCAAGTTCGTACATAGGTACATAGGTTCATAGGTGGTAATTAGGCTAATGGCCTAAGAGCCTTTACAAGCCTAGCCATATTTATCTGGAGTTATCCTGATTATCAATACTTGGGCGGCCACGGTGGTGCAGTGGTTAGCATTGCTGCCTCACAGCAAGAGGTTCTCCGGTTCGATCCTCAGCTGGGGTGCTTTCTGTGCGGAGTCTGCATGTCCTCCCTGTGGTTGCGTGGGTTTCCTCCGGGTGCTCCGGTTTCCTCCCACATCCCAAAGACATGCTGCAGGTGGATTGGACACTCTAAATTGGCCCTAGGTGTGCGTGTGAGTGTGCCTTCTGTGGAAGGTTGGGCGCCGGGCTGGCAACTCGACACCGTAAAACTCCACTGCCATTCAATGTGCGGACAAGGTGAGCCGCTGTGGCGACCCCTAACCGGGAAAAAGCCGAAAGAAGAAGAAGAAGAATCCTGATTATCAATACTTATATGAGAAAAGTTTGGAGAGGTATGAGGGTAATACTGAATGCTTCTGTCCATCAGGGATATGGGCACCACGCCAGGGGTGAATTTACAATTTCCCATCCATTGATCTAGATTACTCTTGAAGATGGTCAGGGAGGGGCTCTGCTTCATGTGAATGGGAAGCTTGTTCAAGAGGATGGGTAGTCTCTGGGAGATGTATCTATCTCTCCAGCATGATTTGTTCTTATCAAAGGCTAGATTAAGGTCCCTGGAGCAAGTGACTCTCATGCAGGTTGATTTACAAATGTGTAATATTTCCAACAGGGCTGGTTCAGAGACTGCCCTGTAATCTAGGCATAGATCAAATCTCAGCAGCCTGTAGGATATAAAATACAGAATACAGTGATAAGGCTTTCAATATTTCCTTATAGGACATGTTTTTATACCTTGTATTTACTTGATGAGAAACCTCTGAGGTCTGGCCAGCTGTTCCAGGTGTCTGTTGAGGTACATGCAAAAGGGTGCATTGTACTCAATAATTGGTCTGATGTGGGCCGAGTACAATGTAATCATAATGTCCTTAGACCTTGATGCCATGCCTTTGCTTATGAGCTGTGCCACACAGAAGGAGTTCCCTCACTTCTGTAGATACATTGTGGTCAAAGTTCATATTACTATCAACCTAAGTACTCAAGTTCTGTACCACTTGATCTACTCTTAGGGGTATGCTGTCTATATTGTAATTAGCAGGGGTATTGGCTTTGGCACCAATCATGAGTCTGCATTAATCCTTTCTGCAGTACATTGGTATCACTGGGGGACTCGATTGCTCCCAGTTTGCAGTTATCAGTAAACTTGGTCAGCCACATACCATCCACATTTGTCTGGACCCCTGAGAAATAAATTCCAAACAGTAAATGGCCCAGCACAGAACCCTGTGGTATGCCACTGGTGACTGGCCTTTTGCTAGATGTGAATTTACCCACTTTGACAGAGTGGGTCCTGTCAGTGTGCCATTTGGTTATCCACCTGGTGATGTAGGGGTTAATTCCAAAATAAGTGAGTTTCTCTATAATACCTGAGTGGGGAATTGTGACAAATGCCTTGGCCAGGTCAAGGTAGGTTGCATGGACAGTCTTTTCCTCGACCATAGCCTTGGTGACTTTCTCAAAGAAGTCAACCAGATTTAACAAACATAATCTACCCTTGACAAATCTAAATTGGGTTGAGTCCAGACACTGGAGATTACCTGTGTCCTTTCTGATAAGGTCCATAATGATTATTTCCATTTGCTTGCAAATTAGACTAGTCAGGTTTATGGGCCTATAATTTCCAGGGTTGCTTGATGGTCCCCTTTTGAGCAGAGACATGAATGTTACTGTCCTCCATTCTACTGGACCATAGACAGTCCAGAGGCTATGACTAAATATGGTTTCAAAAGGGTCTGATAAGTTATGTTTTAAGTTTTTTTAAGAGACAACATTGGATGTTGCCTGATCTAGTTGATGCCATGTTTTTTGGCCTTAGAGAATGCAGTGTTAATCTGCTCTATTGAGATAATAGGCTGAAGAATGGAGGCAGATATACTTTGAGGGATGACTGGTGGGGACGGGGGGTGAAGGATTTTTTTGTTTTTGTTTTTTTGGGGTTTTTTTAAACACCATCTGTGAGCTAGCAGGTTGGCTATTTTCTCCCATTGATTATGGGTGGTTCCATCCACAAAAAGCTCTGTGTATAGCCGGGTATTCCCCTTAAGATTTCGGATGTAGTTAAAAAATGCCTTATGATTTTCCTTAGCTAGTGAGGGTAGTTTTTGCTTCATAATTTGCTTTGGAGGACATGACAAAATCTCTAATTTGTTTGTTTAGACTAGTGATGTATTTCTTTCTCTGCTGAGTCAGGTATGTCTTGTTTTTGAATATTAGTTTCTTACTTCTGTTGTATAGCTTGTTTATACAGGGGGTCCACCAGGGTGGCTTGTTTTTCTAACAAGATCCATTTTCAATCCAGTCTGGTGCAGCCAATTCTATACAATTGCTTGACCTATGACCTGTTGTATTACTTCTGTATGAATGTTTAAACCACCACCTTGTATGATTACAATTATCAGTCAGAAAACTATGAAAGCACACATTATTGTTCTTTATAGGTTCATAGGTGTGTAGTAGGCTAATGGCCCTGGAACCTTTACAAGCCTAGCCCATAGGATTACCCTGGCATCATGCCACTTGACCATAGTTCCCAGTGCCGCTGTCGAGTAGAGCCACTAGTGTGATCCTCTGGGTGAATTTTCTATTTCCCATCCACTCAAGATATCTTTTGAAGAGGGCCAGTGAGGTGCTTTGTTTGACATGTATAGGAAGTCTATTCCATAGCATGGACAGTATCTGGGTTATGAACCTGTCCCTCTAGCATGTTCTGTTGATTGTGGTAATGAGATAGAGGTCTCTGGACCATATGGTGCAGAGGGATTTGGATTTCTTTAGATGTAACATTTCTAACAGAGCTGGGTCATACATGGTTTTGTAAGTCAAGCAGGGATCGCCTCTAAGTAGGCGATATGAGACAGAGAATAGTTGAAGTTTTTTGAGTCTGTCCATATAGGACAAGCGTTTAAGGCCTAGGATCCTCTTTGTGAAGTACTTTTGTGGCCTCTCCAGTTGTTGCAGATGCCTAGTGAGGTACATGCCAAATGGAGCATTGTACTCAATGATTGGCTTAATGAGGGAATACTAGAGGGAGACAATGACCTCTTTCTTCCTGTATGCAAAACCCTTAGTAATGCGATGTGCCACATAGAAGGACTGTCTGACCACAGTGGCAATGTGGTGGTCAAAAGAGAGGTTGCTGTCAACCTGTGTTCCCAGATCTCTTATAACACCTTCTGTGTTCAGTGGACTACCATCGATGTGGTAATTCATGGGAACCATGTTTTTCCCAAAGGGGATAACGACACGTTTTTTGGCATTGAGTTTAAGGCCATGGTTCTGACACCAGTCGTTGGTCTTAGTGAGACCTTTCTGTAGGATGTCAGCATCACTTGGGGAGTTAATAATAGCTTCCAACTTGCAATCATCTGCGAACGTTTTCAGCCAGAGTCCCTTCGTGTTGGCCTGGATTTCAGACAAGTAGATACCAAACAGGATAGGACCCAGGACCGAACCCTGTGGGACTCCACTCATGACTGGTCGGCAGTCTGACTTGGAGTCTGTTACTTTCACACTGTGGTTCTATCTGTGAGCCAGTTTGCAACTCACCTAGTGATATATGGGTTGATGCCTAGCTTAGTGAGTTTTTCTATGATTCCTGAGTGGGGAATAGTAACAAAGGCCTTGGCCAGATCAAGGTAGGCTGCATGAACCACTTTGCCTTCATCCACAGCTCTGGTGACTGACTCAAAGAAGTTGACCAGGTTGAGCAGGCATGATCTACCCTTTACAAAACCAAACTGTGTGGGATTCAGAGTTTGGAGATTCCCTATATCCTTGTTTATTAGGTCCATGATGATGCATTTCATATTTTTGCATATCAGACTCGTCAGACTAATGGGGCGATAGTTCCCAGGGACTGTAATCGCTCCTCCTTTGTGGCGAGGGATGATTTTAGCAGTGTGCCATTTGGTAGGGACAAAGAATGAGATGAGGTTGTGGTTGAACAAGGCACACAGGTAAGGTGCCAGTTCACTCTGTAGTTCATGTAGAACACAGCCAGGGATATTGTCAGGTCCCATAGAAGCTGTATTCTTGGCTTTGGACAGTGCTGTTTTAACCTATGCAGCAGTAATACTGGGTGCCAGGCAATCTGCAGGTATTGTGATTGGTCCTTTGGGGGGGGGGGGTAAAGTTGGCACTGAATCTGTGGGACAGTATATTAGTATATGTATTGCATCCAGCGAGAGCAGTATTATGAGTTGTTTAATGAAGTTTGTATAGAAAGAAACTGAAAGCATCCTTCAGTTGCTATATGTTTTTGTGAGTGCGCGTGTGTGTGTGTGTGTGTGTGTGTGTGTGTGTGTGTGTGTGTGTGTGTGTGTGTGTGTGTGTGTGTGTGTGTGTAAAGTTTCTGCTTCTGCCTGAACAAAATTCATAAACTGTTACATGAAGTTATAATTTAGGTATGCAGACCAGGACCTGAAAGTGCACAGACAGATTCCAGGCAACAACCCCCCCCTCAATGAAAGTTATGCACACATATAAAAGTCTGACAGTATGAAAGAAGATGCGGTCCTACTATTTATAACTTGCATTATTGGGAATATGTGCACAGTATGATAATTCAGATATTAATATTTAAACAGACATACTATTAGTAGTTATATCAGAAGTGTTAAGGGGAAAAAAAGGTGAAATACAGGTAAACAACAATTTTCTTATGTCTTCTCTGTCTACTGGATGTGGAGATTAACTATAATAAAGCCCAGCATAGAAGAAGACTCATCAGACTAGATGAAGCTGCTGGTAAGTATGAATAAAGTAGTAAATGCAGTATTCGGTTTAACTGATTTCATACTATATATAACCACAAGTATTTATAAAGGATGGTCAGTGAAGGCCAACATTGCTTTCAGTACATTATTGCAAGAAAATTTAAAAGATATAACAATGTATAAATGCTGTATGCTGTCTTTAACTGATTTCATTACTATATATAACTGCAAGTATTTATAAAGGATGATGAACAAAGACAACATTGCCTTTAATACATTATTCCATCCAAATCTAAAAGATATGTCAGTATGAAAGTCTTTCAGCTTTTCCAATACATACATGCAATATTCTGTCTTTAACTGATTTAATTACTAAATATAACTGTTAGTATTTATAAAGGATGTTAAAATGAAGATCTGTGTTAAGTACATTACTGTATCTAAATCTAAAAGATACGTCAATATTTAAATATAGTAGTCTGAATTTAACTGATTTCACTACTATATATAACTGCAAGTATATTTATAGGATGGTAAATGAAGGCCTGCATTGCTTTCAGTATACTGGTGCAACCAAATCTAAATGATATCTCAATGTATAAATGCAGTATTCTGTTTTTAACTGATTTAATTACCATATAGCTGCTAGCATTTATAAAGAATGATAAATGAAAGCCTATGTTGCTTTCAGTACATTACTGCAACCAAATCTGAATGACGTCATTGTATAAATACAGTGTACTGTCTTTAACTGATTTTATTAGATATATAACTACAACTATTTATTTATAAAAGGTATTTTAGTAGAATATAGCAAACAAAAGCATATCAGGCAGAAATACGATCTGTAGTTATCATTTATGTTAGCCTAGTACAGTGCAAAATATAAACCCCACCAAGACTTGATAGTAATACACCTATTCTTCACAAGTATGCAAAAGCACTTCCCATGTTATTGTTCCCATGTATGCATAAGAACTTTCCATATCAGTTTCCATGTATGCATAAGCACTTTCCATACATTCCATTTTACTTCAACAACAATAAAGACTTAAAAAAGTAAAATTGCTTTAAAGTAAGAACTTGAATGCTGTCTAACAGTGAATTTATTATGCGTGTTTTCTCTTTGCCTGTCCCTCTTTTTCTTATTTTAATGTATTCCTTTTTCCATCTTTATTTCCTTTCTCTCCCATTTCTGTTCAGTTTTATTATGAATCCCAATTTCTCTGGAGCAGCCTATCTGCATACCTCCCACGTTAAGGAATGTTCACCCTCTGCTCATCCATGGACATCGTCACAGGATGGGGTGGTGGCACCTGTCCTGTACACACCCTGGAATGTGGCAGCCTTGCAAGCTGCACTAAAGTAGGGCTTCAGGATATGGTGGAGCAGGTCATGGGCAGATGGCTTCAGCCAATTGAAGCTTCTCTTCAGTGTGTGGAAGACTCATTGCCCCAGTCAATGCTCACCACCATGCCACCACATGTCCCTGCACCCTCATAATTGGGGTCTTTCATTGCCACACCTTCTGGTAGTGGAAACATTTGAGGGCTTGTCATCTGAAAACTGTTGTTGGACACCACTTCTTATCACTCCCTACCTTCTCTTATCCTCTCTCCTACACCATCTTATGTACTTCCCACCTACACTATCCTCTTATATAAAAGACATATGAAAAAAAAATAGGGGGAGTCTATCTTCCAACAAAAGCACAGTACCTCTCCTCTTCAACCGCTTCTAGCACAACAATGTGTTCCTGCTGTGTCTCCCGTTTTTCAGTCTTTCCTATTTCCCCATTTCCGCCCTTTAATAAAAATATCAGGGTGTCCAGATAATGATACCCTTATAGAAAACATAATATCCCCCTTTATTTTATCAAATTATTAAAATAAAAGCTGAGTAGTCTGCCTTTTGCCTTAAGTCTTTAAAGCGTGACTGCATGTTGCCATGTTCATTTGCAATTCGGAGTACATAAGAAGTCATATGAAGTCTACAGCTTATACACAGTCCTTCTCATATACTTAAAGCCTATCTTCATGTACTTTACATTTTTGCTGTAAGAAGGAGTGTTTACCAAAATGTCTTTGCATTTCCTTAGTGCAAATAACATGTTCTAGGTTTATTTGCATATACATGTAGCAGCGCTCTTTTACTACTCGGTTATGAAATCTCAGACTGTGAATACCACCCAGTAACTCTTATTCTGAAAGGTTTTACACAGTGGTATTATACTGCTAGCCACTGATCTTCAGAACCATTCCAAAAGACAGGCCCACTCATTCATAAAATATGAGTGGGAGGAAAAGCAGTTCTCTGGAAAAGAACCATGAAGATCACTCACTACAGTAATACAGGTTGCTGCGGATCCCATATCAGAAATGATTCTGTCCCTACCCCAGGCCACTACATGTATGATAGATTTTGTGATTCCCTAACACTCATCAGAGGGGAACTGCATACTGTGTATGGGGTGCATTTCAAGATATCCTCATACCACGTGATAATGTGCAAGCCTTCTAGGGTAGAGAAACTCTAACGGGTGTGGATGGTGGACAACCACAGCACAGAGTAGTCAGCAGAGGGTGTGTGGGCTGTAACACTGAAGCAGAGAATATGTGCTACTGGTAAAACATAATAACCCCAGGAAGGAAAAGGATGCCTCAGGTTTGCCCTGCTACAGTTTGCAGGGGAGGTAAGGAATGCCTGACAACATGAGGAATGGTACTGTGTGAGATGATAGGCAAACACCTGTTACAAGGACTATGTGGGATACTGTGGGGCACAACACAGGCAGAATGGCAATATCAGTATGATGTTTATGGAAAAAGAGTTTGATCTGATGTACTGATATCAAGAAATCAACACCATATTCTGTTGGATCTCTCTTACTGTACATCAGAAGTGTAATATAACTGGTACAAGTAATCAAATGACAACTGTTTCATCTCATTCTGAAAGAGTATGACTCAAGAAAAGCATTAGTAATATCAAAACTCAAACAAGAAGGACAGTTATTTTTAATTAGTGCATTAGGATGGAGACACTGCAGAGAGTCTTAAAAGCATATATTAGTATGGCAATGGGCACTCTATCATATTTAATTTCAGATACTGGATAAGGAGAAATATATATATATATATATATATATATATATATATATATATATATATATATATATATATATATATATATATATTTATTTATTTATTTGTTGTTGTTGTCTTTTGGCTTTTTCCGGTTAGGGGTCGCCACAGAGGAACTCCGGTCCGCTAATGATTGGCAGTAGATTTTCACGGTGCTGAGTTGCCAGCTCAACGCCCAACGTTCAACAAGGGCATGCCCATTCATGCATGTGTTTTGGAATGCCACTCGATCTTCGGGGGGGACGTGCAGACTCCACACAGAAGGCACTCCCCGCACACTAGCTGAGAATCAAACAGGAGAACCTCTTGCTGTGAGGCAACAATGCTACTGCTGCACCACTGCGGTGTAATGATATATATATATATATATATATATATATATTTATATTTGTGTGTATATATAGATATATTTATATATATAAATATATATATATATATATATATATAGATATAGATATATATGTATATATATATGTATATATATATATATATATATATATATATATATATATATATGTATATATATATATATATATATATATATATATATATGTATATATGTCTATATGGTTCTACCTGACATATATATATATATATATATATATATATATATATATACGTATGTATTAGAGACAGAGACAGACAGACAAAACCTGTGTACACAAACTGCAATGCAACATAAAGTGGTTATAGCTGAACTAACCAAAAGGTATCCATGTAGCCATAATATTCAAAAAGACAAACACACACACACACACACACACACACACACACACACACACACACACACACACACACACACACACACATGCATGCGTGCACACACACACACACACACACACACACACACACACACACACACACACACATCTATTTTGGATACTGGCCCTGTACATATGATAATGGCCACCACATATTGCTGAAATGTTGTGGCTTTAAATGAACCCTGCAAGGAATATGACATCCTATATATTACAACCCCTTTTTAATATTGTGGTATTATTATGCTGGCATCTAGGTGGATCATTCTGGGCACACCTGACTGTGCAGGTGTATTCCTCTAATTTATACTTGCTCTGCGATTTCAGATACTGATTCTACTGTTTCTTTTGGAGTCAGCAATAGGATGTAGTTCTGCCTATGAAGATTTGTGTGCTTGCTCATGTTTGTGTTCTGCTTAGAGACACACACAAGCTTTCTTTCAGAATCACAGCTATCCAGAGAACTGCAATATCCTCAAGGCAGCATCCTTTGCTGAGTGCAAGTTGTTTTGGAATCTGGCTCAGTGATTTACATATGCAGAAGTCACCATCAGAACTCATGAATTACAATGTCCATAAGATAACCCTGACCAGGTCAAGTACTGTTTTCCAGTTATTATTGCTTTACTAATCTGCTAGCAATAGCTTGTGTGGCCTTTGTACTTCAGTTTTGTTAAATAGGTTCACATCCTGTCCATATTTTTTCTTTTTTTTAAAGTTTATGTCCTTCATAGGGTATTGACAGTGTGCAACAAAGGATTACTAAAATGAAGGGGTATTTGTAGCATTAAGTTAAAACATGGGTGTGTGGCCCTGACTCTGAACAGGAACTTCAGAAAATGATAGGCAACCGGAATGCAAAACTGAAGGCACACAGAATAAACTGAGTACAGACAGGACCGTTGTCATGGTAGTAAAAAGAGGAAATCTCTAGAAGCTTAAAACTGACTGAGATAGCAGGGAAATAGTAGAGCAGGTTAATAGCTTCATGTATCTGGAATGTGTGGTTGAGGAGAAGAGAAGTCTGAATGAGGAGGTCAAAGCTAAAATTAGAGGTACTGCAGCCAGCTTGCACAGAGTGTCAGGTGTTGGGTACGACAGAAGAATGCTAAAGAAAATAAAATGTAAAGTGCACAAAACAGTGGTATGACTAGTGCTTCTTAATAACAACTGGTCAGTGAAGGCAGAACAGGTGAGAAAGCTTGAGGAGAATTGAATAGAAGTGCCTGAGATGGGTAATAGGATGCACCTGTGTGACAAATGAAGAAATGAGGACATCACAGCAAAAGCCAAAGTAGCCCCAATACAGAGAAAGTCAATGAGAATAAATTGCAGCAGTTCTGCTATATTTGCAGAAAAACAGAAGGCAATTTGGTGAAGCGGATTTGGGAGAGACAAGAAAAAGGCAAGAGGAGATGAAGGTGTCCAACCAAGAGATGGCTGCATTACATGAAAGAAGGCCTGTGACAATCAGGCATGACTGTGAAAGAAGGAGGAGTTAAGCTCTGAACACTGAGAAGTGTTAACAACTGACACAACATCCTGACCTCGTGTAAAAATAGATAACCCCAAAAGACATACAGAGGCGAACATCTTTAAAAAACATTTAATAATTTAGCATGTTCGTCTTTAAGTACGTTAGACATTGTGTTCATTATTCTAATGAAGTCTTGCATATTCAGAGATGAACACACTAAATTATTAAATGTTTTTCAAAGATGTTTGGCTGTGAACTTCTTTTAGGGTTATCCGTTTTGGTTTTAGCCTATAGTGTACACTTTTATGGACACTCAGCTTGCTTTGTGTTATTGGTTTAATGTAAAAAACAGGAAAAAGGGAGTCGATGATGATGTCGATGATGGGAGTGATCATCTTTCTTTTTGTCTTTTTGTATGAACCGATATTTACTCTGAATGTGTAGGCTCCAGAAAAAAAAATTTTAATTATTTTCTCAAAGTTTTTTTTTCCTTCGTTCTCCATTTTTACTGACTGGATATAGTAAGTAAGCATTCACATAGCTTACATTAACACTTTTTTATTCTGGGCTGCTTAAATGATTTTTTTTTGTACACAGACCAGGTAAATACCTTAATTTGTGGCACATGGATATGTCAAGTGACTGGCTGATCCCTTCTTAGTATGGACACTGGTGAAATTGGAACTCATGAGATACTGGGGGCAATTTTTTCCTGAATGTTCATCTGAACTCACTGCATCTGTGCTCTTGGCTCTCCAGGGAATAAAAGCGTGCCCATAAAAAGGGAACTTTCAGCATTATGAGTTTGATGAGATTTAGTGAGAGAAAAATATTCTATGATCACAGACATCTTTCACTCTGCAAAAATTTCTCTTTGCATTATATGCTGCACGGATTACTTCTTCATTTCACTGATTTCTCAATGTACCCAGACTACAGCAAAACCTTAATTTATTTAAGCCACAATATTGTCGCTGAAGCATTCCTGTCAGTCTCTGAAATTGTTTAATATTGATTCATGATTTGAATCAAACACCGTTAATCTAATAATGAAATTCATAAAGACTGAAATGCACTGTTCATCACTGTACTATGACTGTGTACTCATGTAAACTCATGACCCACATGACATTGTAAACCCTACAACATCTCCTGAATGTAACTGAATAACATTAGCCTTAAAGTCACCTTGATGTTGCATGGAAAATCACACATAGTGGACTAGTACAAAAAAACTGATCACAGAGATGTATGTATTGTACGGCAATGCAAAGAAGAACAAAGAAAACACTACAGAAATAAAACAGCAAGAAGCACATATGCTTTCACTGAACGAATACAAAAGAACATACCCCAAACAAGTTGTGGCAGTTTCAGATGGACCATCTGACCCACAGTGAGACAAAGTAAATACATTTAGATGAGTGCATTGTCAATTTGGCCACATGTAGAGCACATAAGCCTAAACAGAAACATAGAATATATCTTACCACAATTAATTAATAAGAATGGAACAGGATCTGAATGATCCATATTTATGTGTCATTTGAAGCAGTGTATGTTGTATAGGCAGACTTTCATTGAAAAATAACCTTGTACTTCCCTGAATTCAAGTTCACTATCTGACAAGCACATCCAGACCACACAGCAGGTGTACACATGTAGAAGTAGTCATGAGACATCTCCATCCAAAACAAAAGTTACAATCAAGGTGTTACAAGAAAAAAAAAATTCATACAAACACGTATATATATATATATATATATATATATATATATATATATATATATACATACATGTATTCTTCAAGCAAAATATGAACAAGAAGAAGAAGCTGTGCAGAAGATGAAAACTGGAGCTAAACTTCCTCCTGATGCTCATCAAATCAGCTAATATCTATCAGTCTGTCTGGGTTTCTCATCTCCACATCAGTTGCATGTTATTGCATCTGCTCCTATTATCAATAGAAGATGCCACTTTTAGTGGTCTGGAGCAGCTAAATGTTCTGAAGTAAAACGAACTAGTAGTATCAACCCCCCCCCCACAATGTGGTAGCCCCTGTTATCAAATGTCAGACAGGATCATAGCAGCACCTACAGAAATGTGTGCCAGAAGAAGACAGCACAGAAATCATATCCTGCTCACAGGGCCGGTCTTAGGCAACTTGGCCCTATTTGGCTCAATAGGGGCCCAATACTTCAGAGGGCCCTGAAGAAGACTATGACAAAGTCATTATACTTTATGTGGCCAAAACATCTGACTAAGAGACACTAAAGCAAAGTGCAATGAATTGTCACTAATATTGATCTTTTTTCCATTATAATTAGAAGTTTTATTAGTGGAGCTGACAGCATTTCTTGTCATGCATTGTACTAGTAGCTAGTCCACTATTATTTGTAACTGCAGGCTCATGCCTCTTGTATGGCCCATAATGTTAGCTGCTCATAGTCCCATAGCAGTCAGTTGCTATTGCTGAGTGCTCATCAGGGTTTTCAACCTAAAACTTGTCATATTGATTATCTGTTTTCATGAACCACTCCAGCTGCTGTCTCAGAAGATAGTAAGACCAAGTTTAACATGAAAACTGATAGACAGGTGCTATGTTTTCTTTTGCTTCTCTTCCTGACATGGTAGTTAAGGCTGGTTGTTAATGAATGCAGTTTTTAGCTTCAGAGAGTATGGAAAACAATGCAAGCTAAAAAAAAAGACAACAGATACTGTGATGTGAGGTAACTTCTGATCACTAGGATGTGTGGCAGACTAGAGTCACATACAAATTAGGAGAACAAATACAAAATTTAAGATAGAAAATATTTGGACTAGACTGTGGAGGAGTTCTGGGAAAAGTGCATTATAGAAAGCTGAACAAGTTGTTAGGTTTTGCATGTTCTCCCTACATCCATGTGAGTCACTTTACATCAATCTAATTTCCTCCCACCTGCCAAAGCATGGTGCTTAGTGTCTACTCTAAATTATTCCTGTGTGTAATCCTTACTGTTGCCTGTGTGACCTGTGATGTGGCTGAAAAAATATCTGCATAAATTAGTCCATTTACCCAATTTACCAAATTAAATAAATAAAAATAAACTTTTAAAAACAGCCATAAGATGTATGAACAATGCCTGATATTGTTATTATTGTCAAGTATGCTGAGGTAATTGAACAGTTTTACTTGGTTTTGAGCAAACACATTGACTGTAACAAGGTGGGAAAATTATCTTGGTGAGCAACTGCAGAAGATGACTGAAAGCCAATGAAAAAAGAAAGGACTAATATGACATAATGGAGGTTAGACATTATTCATATTCTTTCTGCCTCTCCGTCTTCTCACAATCATTAAGTGCAGCCCAACTGACTTATTTGTACAGTACTTCCTGGTACCTGACAAATACGGCATTGGAGATGAGAGCCAGGGACTGTGAAGAGTCCAAACATTTTACAAGGCTTCATGTTTCAAAATGGCCGTGTTTATTAGTAGCATGGTCTGCTGAATATATATAGCACTTAACTTTCAACAATATTTTTATTTATATAACTTTATTAACCAAGGTATAACACTGATCCTCCAAGACCATTTTCTGGTTCACTACAGCAGAAATACAATAAATATCACTGCAACAGTGGTAATGTAAGAGCAACCATGCAGAGAGGTATGTCAGGGTAATATGTAGCATAAATAAACTCAATCAAATGCAGACATGATGTAAGAATTCAGTCAGTAAAATTCATAAGCAAAGTAAGAACATCATTTAATATAATATTTCTATGGCAAAAATAGTATATAAAGACCAAAATATTTATGACATATACAATTACTAGGCATGGGATGTGAATGAGAGTAAAGCATGGACCAAATAAAGGAAAGATGAGAAAGGAGAGGGAGACAAAAAAAAGAAATAGTGGGGAGTGAAGTAAAGGGAATCTGTAGCTACCTCCTATGCAGTTTCAGGAGATTTGAACAGTACTACAGATGTTTGGGAACATGCTTTTTGGTAGGCCAGCATGCACTCACCTGATGAAGCACTGTGTAGACAAAGGGTGTTGGTGGCCAATCAAACAGGTCCCTTATAGTGTACTTGAGCTAGTTAACCAGCCCAGATAGAGGAACTGCAGGCAATGTTGGTACTGGGGGTAATCCAGGAACTCAACAGATTACTTCTGTTTTAAAATGTGTTATGACAAAATATTGTTTTATTTTGTAGCTCACAGTAATTAAGTATATTCCTGATATTTAAATTTGAAGTAATCTTAATTTTTGGAAGCCGGCAAGTGGAGGGAGAATTGGAGTGGTAGATGGTGGTATCAGCTGAGGGGCCCGCAAAAATAGTCCAAATTGGGCCCAAGAACTGCTACTGCTGGCCCTACCTGCTCAAGTATCTGGGTCCAAGGGCAAGGGGTACTGGGAAATATATAGTCAATCATGGCACAGGCCCTACAGGATATAGATGCTGCATGTCTTTTCATATATACCAATCTAAAACACATTGTGCCATTGCATATAGGCCTGCCTGAAGATCAGTAACCTCACCTTATAATTTGGCACTGTACCTCCTTCATAGCCTCAGATGGAAGGCAAACCTGCCAGCTTTCCCTTGATGGGTACACCAACATCCTAAAACTACTGTGAGGACTCCGTCACCAGATCCTCTTGCAACTGATCTGCTGACAGAGCAGACCCACTTCATACTACAGGAGACTGACTGCTGTCTTTGTGATTTATTAATCTTTACTATTAAAAAGTGGTGAGACTGTGAGCAATAGTGAGCAGAAGCTACTGCAAGTATTCACGTGCGATATAAAGGATTTCCAGCTTTTGTGTGACTTTCACATCTTCTACAGTCAGAGCAATAACTGTATTGTACTTAATTTAATATTTAGTTGTATATTCTCTGTGTGTGGTTTTTCTCTTAGAGGTTGATTTAAGTTCTCGTTGAATTCTGTGGAAACTGAGTTTTATTATCCTTTTCTTTTAGAATTCTTTATTCATTTGAAGCTGAAATGGATTCCTTAAATCAGTATACCATTAATGATTTGCTAAAGCAAAAGTAACTTGTACAGTGTACTAAATGTTATGTATATTTAAAGGCAGCACCTGATAACACTGGTGATCTGTGCTCCTCATGTCAAAATTTGTAGGATTTGCTTAACATTATTAGTAGTAAATCTAGACTTACTGATGATAATCGCACTTGAGTGATTGGCACGGCTTGGAGAACTGTTGTTACATATATTAATGACTGGACTAATTAGATAAATAATGTTAGGCAAAGAGCAAATAGAACACATTTAGGAAAGGATGTGTCTATTGTCTGCAAAGATCACTCAACCCCTATGAAACAAGATAATGGCACTGACAACATGGGAATTCCTGATACAAGTATGCAGCAGTTTGAGGATTCAGAGTGTTTCGAAGGAAATTAAAAAGGAAAAAAAGGATAAAGTTCACAACAAATTACAAAGAAGAAAAAGAAATTGGTAAATGTCTGTAAAGGAAAGAGAATACACACTAAAAAGGAAAATGAGGCAAGGGGAAGGTAAAAAGAAAGAAATCAAAACTGAACATGGAAGGATTCAAGAATATTACTGTAAGAAAAAAAGAGGAGCTAGGCATATGATGAAAACATGGCTCAAGTTGTAGAAGTACAAAGCCAGCTGGATGAGAATTGTATGCTTGCAAATGTAATAAGCAATGAAAGCAGTGGGATTAATAAGACTAATGGTGATGAAGATCATTCCTTTGTAACAACTGCTAGAGCAGATTTTAATGAATTAGAAGTTGAAGATTCTTCAGATGTGGTCAGAAAAATATATTTGTAATTGCAGATTCAATTATTAGAGGAACTGATACTTAAATTTTCAGGAAAGATAATTAACATTGAATAGGTTTATGCTTACCAGGAGCAAAAATAGACAATGTGAGGCAGGCCTTAGAATACCTTAATCTAAGGAAGTACAGATCTGTTTTTATTCATGTCAAAACAAATTATCTCATCCACAAGGACTCCCTGACTGTTAGTAGGGAACATACAGCCCTCATAGAGAGCATAGCTTGTACAGGTGTTAAGACATATTCCCCCAGATTCAGCAAGCTCTGCACAGAGTGCAGGAATTGTGCAAGAGCTGCCGCAAGCAATATGGCTGACGAGAGATCCAGGAACGAGCTCTCGGGACGTGCATGAGCTCTCCTACACTATTCCTGCATGGACACCACTGCTATATGCTAATTACCCCATTTGCTGGTAAAAAACATGCAAATGAGGTGAATTAGTGATCCAGGAAGCAGGCAGGTGTCTGTGCAGGAATAGTGTAACCTGCAGAAATGCATTTGGTTACTAACCGAATACATTTCTGCAAATTACAAAATGGGGGCATGACAGCTCGGAAGAAAGCAAATATTCAATGTAGTAGGCATACCAATGGCCAAATATATGGCCATTGGCATGAAAAATAGTTGCAAAATTATAAAAAATAACTTTTATTTTTTTTGGCCGATTTCAGCTGTTTAAGCGTAGGGCAGTGGTGCGCAAACGGCATCGGCCATAAAATAAAAAAATAAAGTTGGAAATAAGCTTTTAAACCCAAATCAGCATTTTGCCATGGTAGTCAATGGCATGCATAAGACAACAATACCAGGGAATAGTGGCTGCTAAGGGGAAAGGCTCAGTGTGAGTCTGGTAACTATGAATTAGCATTCTGTTTTATGCAAAAGGGGATTGATACTGAATCACAGATTTCCTCTCAGTGTTAGCTTGCACCCAACCATGTAGGTGCAGCAGCACCATGGTATAAGTATAATACGTAGATGACCTCATAAGGGGGAGTGTCATGCATGCTGTAAGCTTACTGGAGCTCTGTGGCCCGTGTTTGCCCTTAACTAAGCACAGCTAAGGAAAGGCATGTGTTTGAGGCTGCCTAGCAGTGTTTACATTGCCTAAATGGGTGTGCGTGCTGCGCACCGAGTTTAAAAAAAAAATACAACAGGAAATAGCAGCTCTATTCACATCTGAGCACTGGGTATGCTCGCTGATCCTCAGGGCTTAAATGGGAAGGCAATATGAAGGGAAAACAGCAGTAAGAAGGCAGTCAAGGAGAACTAGCATAGCTGGCAGGTGAAATGTACCAGAAACAGCCAATTACACATGGAACAGCCTAGCACACTACTATAAACTATGCAAACACCTTCCAGTCTGTTTTTTTCCACAAACTCTACACCACCAGTGTACAAAGAGACGGAAATTTTACCTGACAAAATTAACAAAATGGTAGGGGCTGCTGTTGCTCTCATACATCAATGTATGGAAGAGACTGAGGATGGTGAGGATGTGAATGCTGATGACCAACCCACAGTGAGGAGAAGGAGAAGAGTGTACAGACCCAGGGTAACCTACCAGGGGCTACATGAGCTGGAGATAGTAGAGCACTATAGGATGGGCAGGTACGTCTACAGCAAATTGTTGAGCTGTGACGGCCATGCGTCACACACAGAACCAACAGAGAGGAACCCATCCCAGTGGATACCAAGGTATGTGTAGGCTTAAGAATATTAGCCACAGGTACCTTCCAAAGGGCAACTGGGGATATCATGGGGATCTCACAGGCATCAGCATACAAGGTACTCCACCAGTTCCTGGATGCGATGTCAGCACATGCCGGTGAGCACATATATTTCCTCAACACCCATAAGGCATTGACCAGCAATATCCATCTCTTCCACCAAATAGCAGAATACCCTGAGGAAGTGGGTGCTATAGACTGCAAGCAGATATGCATCAAACCACCACCTGGTGAGCGGAGTAGGGTCTATATAAACCGCAAGGGCTTCCCCTCCATCAACTGCCAGGTTGTGTGCAATTCCCAGGGCATTATCTTGAATGTGTGTGCTGGCAGCCCTGGAAGCTATCACGACTCCATCTGGCATATAACACAGCTGTACCAGTCATTTGCCAGTGGGGACATCCTATATCACCATCTAGTGGTGGATGCTGGCTACGCACTGGGGCCGTGGCTGATGACACCCATCAGAAATGCGCACACACCAGAACAAGAGCTCCATAATGAGACATACGCACAAACCAGAATCATAACAGAACATGTGTTTGGGATGCTCAAGTCATGGTTCTGCTGCCTGGATATATCCGGTGGAGCCTTGCAGTACTCTCATAATATGTGCCATTCTACACAATATGATCCTGTGGAAACAGCTGCAGCAGGAACAGCATGGGGCAAGGTCACACAGCCCCCCACCATTGCCAAGGCCATCACAGGCACAGTGGGACTCAGAGGATGAACAACTTGAGCCTACCTGTGTAGCCAGAAGGAGGCGTGCCCAGTATGCCCAGGCTTTGGCAAAGAGGCAACACAGCACATACACTGACACAGTAGGGAATGACTCCTCTCTCTGACTCACACATACAGTAAAAGGGATGCCAAACATGACACTACATGTGCTTTACCATGTATAGGGAGTATACTATGTGCATCTGATGTAGTCAGCCCCTAGCACAGTCCTCAGTACTGGCACAGCCACAAGGTAAGTCACTCTTCTTATCAATTGCTGAATGGAGTAGTATGTTCTGATAGCTGTATCTATGGTATGGATGTGAGCATGCAAGAGAATCGAGCGGTTGAATGGGATGGCAGCAGATAGTGGACACCTATATGGGCAGCAAGAAATCCATAACAAATATGGTTTACAGTCAAGAAGGTCAACTTTGACATGCACAACAGCCACCTCTTCAAACATGGTAGGAGCGACAGTCGGAATGTCGACGTTCATGTGTACGTCTGTTTAGAAGGACGTACACAGGGCAGGGACACACAGCATGGTTGTCAATGGGAGATTTATACAATAAGATCAACAGAAATTGTCAACTTTGTTGCATCGAACATACAACCTAATTAATATGCATGAGTTGATGTTATTTGTCACGGAAATCACTGTTCGCGTAAGTGATTTTCGTGTTTTTGATAGTAAACCAACAAATACTGATGTCAACATACTAGACAGTACTAGACAAGGTGACAAATCCCACTGCAGTACATGTGGTGGCCCAAATGTGTGTCCATATGACACATAAATGCATGTCAGTGAGGCTCACATACCCAACACCAGTCTCAGCCAGCAGGACAGGTGCAGATGACCATAAAGAAAGGCTGGGCTAAGGCCTCCAATTAATGGCAATGGTGAATAGCCCCCCTCCAGACCTACACAGGCAGACTACAACAGGTCCGGAAGTTGTATGTTAGTTCTGAAGGATAAGAACTCTGAAACTGAAATGTAGGTCAATAAAACCTAAGATCTGTACTCTATTGATATGCCTCAAGTCTGCATGATAGGTCAGAATACAAAATGAAATAGAAGCCAACAGAGTACCTGAAATACACATACAGTCCTAGCAAATGTTTAATGTCATCAGGTGTGCCCCCCCCACCACCACAATCCTATGTAGAAATGCAGTAACATGTACGTGTGGGTTTAATAACAGTGGAGCACAGATTACCTGAGCTGGCCCACTTTACAGGCTAGAATGTTGCATGTGTACAATATGCAGGGGTATGTGTGTTAGGTTGTTGTGTGTTCAATATTGTCTGGAAGTGGTCAGCATGTAGGCATGGAGGGTTGTGTCTCAGTGGCCTATGGCAAGTACTGTTGATGACAGGGCCATGTTCCGACAACTGCAGTGCCAACCACAATACTTCTCAGCAATACCCATGTCAGCAGTCGTCCATACTCACTGTCCAGATGTCAATATCTGTCACCGTCTGAAAGATGGACATGCCATGAATGTGGGCCCAGACATACACACAGTACACAGGTGGAAGTACCCCAGACAGAGTACATAAAAATGTAACTGTCAACTGCACACACCTTTGGAATTGCACATACAGGTTAGCAGTACATTAGTTGTCTGTGTAGTATGAAATACTGATGCAGTCTGGCCAATCACTGACAGACCACAAAAGGCACAGTTAAGAAATAATGAGAGACTGCCTATGCCCCCACACAAGGCAGCATAAGGGGAATGTCCCAGGTATATCTGTGAGTCAGCTTCAAGAAGCTTCCATATCACACATGCACTCAGCTCACCACACCATCAGCCACAGGTTTATCACAGGTCAAATCCTTGCTGTTGGGAATGAATACAGTATGATTCCCACTTCTGTATGGGAATAGCCAAAGAATGCAGCATGATAAAGAGGTGTCCCATGCAGGTGTGTCCCCTGCTGTAAGCAGCACCCTGCCAGCATCCAGACCAATGGATTAATATGGACAGGAACTATTGCCATTGACACCTTGCACACTTACCCTGTCACCCCAGGGCAATCCAGTGGCTCACAGCCTGGAAATGTAGGAGTGACAAAATGCACTGGCCTGATACAGATGGCCTGCATAACTACAAAATGGGCTAAAGTCCGCTGTCAAAGGCCTGTGCCTCACCCATAGTGCCAGTGTATGTTATCTCATGGGGTCCCAACTAACAGCAAAACACAGTCAACAGAACGCAAATGCAAGACCATATTGACAAATCCCAGTAGAATGCCCATCATGTCCTACTGCATGAACTGTGGAGCAACCCCTAAATACTGCTGGGATGAAGGGACAAATATAGGGATACTTCTCAGATATTGCTCGCATATTGTTTGGCAAAGGATAGAATAACAGAGTAGGGGGTGTAGAAGCATGGACATCATGAAAGTGTGTGAAGTCTGAAACTCTGATGTGTGCCCATACTATCCCTGCCTGCAAACCCAGTAATGGGTAGCTATAAACCTGCTCATAAACCACAACGTAAAGGGGAACTGACCAGATATATGAGCCCTGCATTTGGGTAACCTGGGTGAATCTGTACAGCTGAGAGGTATGGGCACAGCAGGATATGACCATTCTGTTATATATGTTTCTTGTATTTTTGTATTGTTCCAGGAGTTATTAGTTATACGCATATTTTTAGGTATATATATATATATATATATATATATATATATATATATATATATATATATATATATATATATATACATTTTTAGTAAATGTTCATACATAGTTTTAGTCTATGTTTTATATTATATTATATATATGTATATTTAGTTGTGCTGCTGGAATATTTGCTTTTTTCCAGGAATAATTGTTTCAGATAGGAATAAGTGCCCATATACATTCTTAGTGAATGAGCACACACCATGGAACATAAATGGCATAGGTATTATGTTACAATAAGCATATTTTTGAAGTTTTTTATAGTATGAGTTTTAGCAGAATGGATGATGTATATATTTTTGTTTTTGTTCTTTTGTTTTGTTATTATATAAGAACATGCTTTTATATACATTGCATATTAATTAAATTGTA
This sequence comes from Protopterus annectens, assembly GCF_019279795.1. Lineage (NCBI taxonomy): Eukaryota > Metazoa > Chordata > Ceratodontiformes > Protopteridae > Protopterus > Protopterus annectens. The sequence goes on along the minus strand of NC_056730.1, from coordinate 1,066,208,363 downwards.
TTTTCTCCTCTGAGCAGTAGCAATGCCTTCTAAAGACATTGTCTTTAAGTGGATAAAAACTCCACCCTTCTGTTGCATATTTAATCAATTATCTAATTAAGTCTTTGCTATTTAAGTATTTTTTGGAGTAAATGTATGGTAAATCTGAAGAAGCATGCCAGTGGAGCATGTGAAAGCGCTCATTTTTATCTATTAAACTGGATTTTATATACGTTGTGGTGGTCGTGTCCAGTCTTTTCATCCTCCTTTGGGTAACCTGGGTGAATCTGTACAGCTGAGAGGTATGGGCACAGCAGGATATGACCATTCTGTTACATCGATATATGTACAAGAAGGGGATCCTCAGCCACCATAGTACCAAGGTGCTGGACCATTTGCACAGACCCAGCAGCAAGTAGCTGCAGCTACCCCTCCAGAATGGCATGAGTGTGCAAGAATATGTAGGCTGCAGACCACAATACTAGACAAAGCTTCATTCATCTTGTATTTCCCTGGAAATATTTTATTTTTATTTATTTTACATTTGTTGACCGGGATAGTCCAACTGGATGCATATCCATTTTCAGAGGAGGCCCGGGGAGAAAAGCTCCAAACATGCAGACAAAAACATGCATACATATTAAGGGTTTTACAACATAACAGGGGAAAAAAGCTCCAATTGAGATGATAAAACAAACATCTCAAACAACAGTAAAATAACAAGCAGATTTTACAAGTAAGCATGGTGTATCCCTCAAAAGGGATCCACAATTCAACAGCATGTCATAGAATGTAAAAGTTAATTAACAGGTGGATTACAGTAACACTATATTACAAAGAAATGTACAGAACAAGATTGTCATTGCAAGCATTTGTGAGCAAGAAGCTAGTACATTGCTGTTGAGTTAGGGGGTTGTCATGGGGATTAATCAGGGTTGGAACATGGACAGAGCCAGTGCATTTTATAATAATGTTTGAGGCCATTTTTGAAGAGGCATAGAGAGGGTCCCAGGGTAATGTCTGCTGGAAGTAAGTTCCAAGCTTTCCCAATGGAGTTGGCAAATAGGGAGTCACCAACTGAGTTATTAGCTTTCAGTGTTTGGAATAACAGCTTGTTGGATGAGCGTAATGGTCTGGAGTTCCTGTATGCTTTTATGATAGTTTTAAGGGTGGGGGTGTTTTCGGGTTGGTTGTGAATATTATGTGCTACTACTAGCTGGTTGAACTGTATTAAGCTTGGCAGCTCTTGCCACCCTAGGAGTTTGAGGTTGTGGTAGTGATGTGTCCTGTATGTTGATCCAGTGGCGAACCTGGCAATATGGTGGTAGCAGTGAGAGAGCTTGGTAAGTTCTGATTTGTTTAGGTTGCAGAGTATAGGGGAAGCATTTAGAAGGGTAGAGAGGAGATGAGAGTGGGCGATAGCGATTCTAGCTGTAGAGGTTAGAAAAGGTTTATTTCTGTATATTAAGCTGAGCTTTTTGTTAATGGTTTTGATAGTCTTATTGATGTGTAGGTCGAAATTGAGATTATTGTCTACTATTACCCCTAAGAGCTTGGTCTGAATATCTGGCAAAATAGAGGTGCCATTGTTTGATGTTACAGTAAAGGAAAGTGGGGGAGACTTGCAAGTGGGGGCAAAGAGAAACAATTTGGTCTTATTGGGATTTAACAGAAGACGGTGATTAGAGAGCCACTTTTCAACTGTGTTGAATGTACTTTGGGTTATGGTTTGCAAGGCTGTTGGGGAGGAGGCTGTAATTATTGTGTCTGTGCTGCTTGTGTTACATGACTGTGAGCAAATAAGTATATCTGTCTGTAGTTGATGACTTAATACATCACAGTGTAAAACAGTACATATGTCTGAATATCTGTGTTAACACCAACCATGTAACACAAGCAGGACAGACACAATAGTTACAGTATCCCACTATCGCCCATTGTGACTCCATATTCTCAAACTATCTACAGATAGCCTGCAGAAATAGGTTGCTAGCTGTAGGTGTAGAACAGCAAACCCTGGACTGGAGTACAATCTACCTGGAATGGAGTCACACGCTCAGTACAGAAGGTAATACTGGGCATGCTCCTACACTTAGAGAAATGACAACACAATGGAGTATACATATCTGTCAGTCGCACACTGCACACCATTCATGCTTTGCATACACATTGGATAGGAATACTCACACATATCCAAGGCCAACACACTATAATATGTCAAGCATACACACACAAAGATGTGGGGAAGAGACAGACTGACAGTGACAGAGAGATTTTCATCATGAGGCCTGTCCCACCCATTACACATCCAATTGGCCGATATCACATGACGTGCTGATGTCAATTACAGTAGATATTGCTTTTGGTTGCCCTCAGCCCTACAGTGTCTGTAGTGCTTGTAATAACTGTGTAACACAATAGTACAATTCAGTATTCATCTAGCATTTTTATACCCAGTCCTGTCAAATGTAAAGCTGTGACTGTGTGTGTGTGTGTGTCTGTGTGTGTGTCTGTGTGTGTGTGTGTATGTGTGTGTGTGTGTGTGTGTGTGTGTGTGTGTGTGTGTGTGTGTGTGTGTGTGTGTGTGTTTCCAGAGGAATAGTTTATTGCCCATTCACACACACTGCACTTCCCATTGCCTATGTTAACACTCCTGCTGATGTCAGTCACATTGAAATAACCCTCTGGCCAAGTATCCATCCTATAAGCTCCATGGTGCTTGCAATATGTGTGTAATACTGTAGTGTACTAAACTAGTTAGGTAGGAGTTTTAATCCCAGACATGGCAACTGTGAAACTCGTGTGTGTGTGTGTGTGTGTGTGTGTGTGTGTGTGTGTGTGCGTGTGTGCGTGTGTGTGTGTGTGTGTGTGCGTGTGTGTGTGTGTGTGTGTGTGTGTGTGTGTGCATGTGTGCGCGTGTGTGTGTGGAGATGAATGATTTTGAGGCCATTCACAGTCACTACACCTCCCATTTGCCCTACGTTAGCATGTCTGATGATGTCAGTCACCTTGAAATAACCCTTTGGACAAGTGCCAGCCCATAAGCTCAGTGGTGTTTACAATAACTGTGTAATGCTATAGTGTAGTATACTAATTAGATAGGAGTTCTAATCCTAGACATGGCAACTATAAAACTGTGTGTGTTTGTGTGAGACAGTGTGTGCGTCTTTGATGATACCTGATTTTATGGCCATTGACACTTACTATTCTCACCGTACCCCTCCATTAACACAACTGCTGATGTTAGTCACCTTCAAAGATACCTGTGGAGAGCTCTCTGACATATAAGCGCTATGGTGCTTGCAATAACTGTGTAATATTATAGTGTAGCATACTAGTTAGGTTAGAGTTCTAATCCCAGACTGTAAAACAGTGTGTGTTTGCATGAGAGAGTGTGTGTGTGTCTTTGATGATACCTGAATTTTTGGACATTGAAACTTACTACTCTCCTCTTATCCCTCCTTTTGCACTTCTGCTGATGTTAGTCACCTTCAAAGATACCTTTGGAGAGCTTTCCAACATGTAATCTCTGTGGCCCTTGTGATAACCGAGTAACACTTTAGTGTAGCATACTAGTTAGGTAGGAGACATGGCAACTGTGTGTGTTTGTGTGCAAGAAATTGTGAGTGTCTTTGATGATAACTGATTTTATGGACATTGACAATTACTACTCTCCCCTTACCCCTCCTTTAGCACTGCTGCTGATGTTAGTCACCTTCAAAGATACCTTGACACAGGTCTTCAACATGTAAGCTCCATGGTGTGGGCCATACATGCGGAACAACGTAGTAGCAGTAACTACATAGATATGGATTTGAATATCATCTGTGGCAAGTGTTTGTGTGTGCACATATGTATATCTGTACCTCAAAGATTTTGGCCCCATTTACACCCAGTACACATCTCAGAGCCTGACTTTAGCAGTCCTGCAGATATCATCCACCTTAGAAGTACCTCTTGCCAACCTTAAACCATGTAAGGTCAGTGGTGCATGTGGTAAATGCATAACATAATAGTCCGTAAAGATTGTTAGATAGAGGTTTGAACCTCACATGTAAATGTGTGTGTAGGGTAAAATTATTTTTGGGATCTCTCACCCACTATATCACCCAATGCCAGTATTTACAAGGGCTGGTGATGTCCCTTACCTTAAAAGTACCTTGGGACAACATCCATCCTATAAGCTATGTGGTGTGTGCGATAAATGCAGTACACTATAGTCACTAAGCATAGCTACACAGGGGTTTGAATCTCAGTACTGGCAAGTGTGTTTGTCATCAGTACTCTGTGTGAGTTTTGAGTTAAATGTGTAATGGCAGGATCCATTGCAGTGTGGGTTTTGCTGCATCATTATATTGAGGACCTATATGTCCCAATGTCCACATTACAACAGTTTTCAAACACTGTAGAGGTTGTTGGAGATAATCCACAGCCATATATATGTACAGTCATGTGCGATTACTATGTGACAGTATGGATTAGTAAACAATATAGGCAAAAAGTAAAATACTGAATAAAAAGAAAAAAATAGCTGTTGGCTGTAGAATGTTCACTTCCAAAGCAATAAAGTAAGCACTTTCATCTTACTCTAATAAGTAAAACTTCATCAGATCAAGTAACACAGTAAATCCATACCATATATACACAATTAACTATTCACATGGTTGATACATTTAAAAAGTTAAAGAACAACGACTTAAAATTATTAACCATAACAAATAATAATTTCTTCAATTCATTAAGAAGTAACTGTTAAAAATTATTTCCTAAGGAAACCTATGTAAAAACCAGAAAAAGCAATGGGAAACCATATAGAAAAAGTGGGACATGTAGAAAAAGTGGCACATTTAGAAAAAATGTGTAAAAGCAACCAGAAACAGTATTTCATATCTGCATGAATCGTCATGGAAAACAGAACTGATTTAGCTTTAATATATGCTAAATACCCAAGTTGTTGAAAAATATTATTTCCACTTCAAATACACTTATTTACAGTTATTCACAAGAATACTAATTACCTTTGAATGCTCCTGAATTTTAGTATGCAGGCTAATGAACTCAAATTGTTCAAGCCTGGTGGTCTATAAGTGTTCAATTTTATTTGCCACAAAAGTTCATGGATTTCTAACATTAAACTCAAAGGGCCTTCTCTGGGGTTGTGGTCTATCTGGTCTTTAATATGGAAAATGAAACTATGCTGTGGATGTTCCTGGACATGTTTTGTCAAGGCATTCTCCATCTTAAATTTCCTGATACTATATAGGTGTTCATACACTCTGTCCTTGAGCCTGCGATCCATCTTGCTGACATAAAAACAAGGACCGAGTTTACAAGTTGCCAAATAAACTACACTCTTGGATAGACAATTAAACCTTTTGTTGATATAAAACTTTTTACCCCTGACAGTAAACATTTTGCCTACTTCCATATGTCTACAATATCTGCAACTCTCACACTTACACATGCCCATAGTTCTTGACACAGGGGTCCTAACCCTCTCCAACAGGTTTTTAAGGTTAGGTCCTCTTCTGTAAGTGATCCTAAGGGATAGTTCAATAATGGGGGCTAGGTCCACATCTGACATTAATAAATTCCATTTTTTACATATAATCTGTCTTATGACAGGGGTGTCTAGGCTAAAGGATGTGATGAAAGTAAGTTTGAATGAATCTACTTTTGATGGATGTAAAAGGTCAACTCTAGTAGTTGGTGATCCATTGGGGTGAAGGCTGGGTGTTAAGATGGGATTATATTCACCATTAAACATTTTATGCTGTACTTCAAAGACTAATCCGTCCAAAAACTGGGGAGGGTAACCATGTTTTAAAAACATATCATACAGTAGTTGGCATTCAAGTCTAAGCTCCTTTTCATCGGACACCATTTGGGCTGTTCTCACCAGTTGTCCCTTCACCACTGATCTTTTCTGTTGGTAGGGTTGACAACTGGTGAAATATAGAAATGAGTTGGAATTGGTTGATTTCCTATGTATCTTAGCTTTGAATATTTTTGCATTTCTATCCTTATATAATTCAACATCTAGATAAGATATGCTTTCCAGACCCAGAATGTGAGTAAACCTCAAAAAACTAGTAGATTCATTCAAATAGGTCACAAAATTCGGGATGTCGTCAACCATGCCTTCAAACAGGATGAAAACATCATCCAAATATCTCATGTAGTAATAGATATTTTTCATAAACAAGTTGTTGTTGAAGACATAGTGCAGCTCCCAGTGGGCCATCACAAGATTGGCAAAGCTTGCCCCACATGGGGAGCCCATAGCAACACCCGTCTTCTGAAAATAATAACATCCATTAAACATAAAATAATTGTTAGTTAAAACTAAAACTAACAATTCTTCTAGAAGCTTGATTGCCCTTTCTGAGCCACCTTTTGCTCTAATTAAACTGGTTACCCATTCAATACCCGTGTCAATAGGTATTACCATATAAAGATCTTTTACATCAATAGTCAAGAGTATAATGTCTTCCTTATACTACAGGCCATTGATGCTGTTCAAAAATGACCATGAATTGTTACAGATATAGTCTATCTTATCAACAAATTTCTTTAATATTGTATCTAAGTACTTCGCTAAAGGATAGGTAATAGAATTTCTCCCATTAACTATAGGTTGACGTGGTGGGTCCATGAGATCTTTTTGGACCTTTGGAATTCCGAAAATCACTGGAGTAAGGGGGGGGGGGCTATAGTTAATGTGAGAAATTCTATTACCTATCCTTTAGCAAAGTATGTAGATTATGATCTGCTGATGGCCTGTGCATGAATTGGTGTCCCCCACTTGCTAATTGCATGTGGAACAGCTGTGGTATCATTCCTATAGCCAATTGCATGGAAACACACTCCTGTAACTAAACACTTCATGTGGGTGTTGACCCTTCTCCTTCACTGTGAACAGGACTTCATGTGGGTGCCTGACAAAAAGCATCACATAGTGTAGCTGGAAATACCTCTTACAACATACACTGTGGAGACAGACCAACAAACAGGAGGGGGATGTTCCAGACACGGGGGCAGAATGTAAGTATTGCTGTTCTACATTTGAAGTAATGTTGGTTTAACAGGGTTTGTGTGGATATGGCTGTTCTACATGATTTAAAGTCTGGCATGACAGTGTTATGTGGCTGAGGAAACTCTCACCTGTAGGGCTATCTGCAGACTGGCCAGAGTTTTGAATCTTAGATTTGGTATGTTACTCACACATTTCCTGTTTTTAGAAATGCAGTAGCACACTCTGATGACTGCAGTCAGTACATGGTGACATCCATGTGTGTTACTGACTTCATATCCCTCAGAAGAGATATATCACAACAAACCCTGTTACACCAGGAAGTTTCTCAGTTTATCACAGCAATATGTCAATATTGGCCCTATGTTTGTGCCTCTGTCCCCCAAGTCTGTCGCCCTTTGTCCATATGTCATGCAGTAAGAGGTGCATATGTACAGTATATCATTATTTACTGACATCATTCCTGATAACAAGCCACTGATATATCAGACTGCTAGACATATGTATAGTAGGCCTTATATTTGAGGACAAAACCTGGACATTCTGTTGTAGTCTGTACAGTAGTGAGGTCTGTGTACTTATGGTGATTGTGCAGCAGTGCATTGTGAGTATGTTACTTGGCCTTTGTACATACTATGGTAGATGTCAGTGTTCTTGGTCCTGTTCTATCTGACGTTGCATGCTGCTCCAGTTTCTGGTACCCTATCAGTGTATATGTTTGTAGGGCCAGACTGAGACATGTCCCATACCACAGTCAGGCATCAGACTACACTGAGAATTGGGCCAGTATATGTAGGGTTGTGTGTGAGTGGCAAATATGAGGATGGTTTTGTTCACACAGTCCATATACTGTACTATTAATTAGGCTTACCATAATGTGACTATGACTGTGTTGAGATTGGTTGTGGTTATGCACTTTCACACAGGTGTCTGTTACTCTGTGCTTTCCCATGCTTCTAGTGCCTGCTATAATTCCAAGTACATGTGTATTCCCCCATAGGAAACTTGGGTCAGAGTTGTGGCAGTCTGCCTCTAGTTTATACAGTGCTTGGTGACATGCCTAGCAGCTCAGTCTATTTGCCTACTGTGATGTTATGTCAAGATATTTGTCAGAAGTACTGTTGCCTGGCCATCATATGTGTTGTGTATTTCTGAAAAAGCAGTGGGATGCTGTGAATATGTATGTCCCTAACTAGTGGGAAGTATGTTGGCTTGGGACCTCTGGTCCTCCAGTTAATATGTGCTAGAACAGACAGGAGGGTGTGAATGCATCAACTGTGTGAGCTTATCTCTTCCAGTATTTGTGTGATATCCCCATTTTCATGGCTGTAAACATCCCCTTTGTCAGGCTTGCTCCATACATCTTGCACTAAGGAGTTCTGTGTATACCTCTGGACTGACCAGATTGTTTCAGACTGTCCATGGTTATTGTTCATATTTCTGCTATATTCCACAAGATCCACTGTGATTTATGTGGTACTTCACTATGATGATTTTATGATGTCTGTCAGTAACAGATGGCATACATGTCAGTATCAGAATTGACTTCCTACACAACATGTCTGTTGACACAACCCCTGTTACTACAGTAACCCCTGTTACTGTAGCAACATTCTACATTTATAACTGCAATACTTACATTCCCTTGCACTAAGAGGTTGCGACTTATGGTGCTGAGGTATGACTCCACTACATGTTATGGGCATATGTTATATATACATACATATATATATATATATATATATATATATATATATATATATATATATATATATATACATATCCTTGTTATGTGTAAACATGAGTGTTGTATATACCTTCCCAGATTTATCCCACCATATTTATCTATGTGTATATTTAGATATAAAAATATAACTGATTCACCACTATTTTCACTTACAAGTACTAAACAATTGCAGTAGTCAAAGCAGTTATTCACTACTATTCAGTATGTGTACTAAATGATATATTTGAAAAAAACAACAGACATCTTCACATGTCAGATGGCGTAGTGGTTAACTGCTGTGACTATTGTATACAGGATCCTAGGTTCAAGCCCTGCAAGGGCTAGTTATTTTGTTGCTAGGCAGAGCAAGGACTGTTGGATACAGAGTGGTTAAGGCAGTTTTGAGCAGCTTTAAGTGGGTGTGCACGGGTTTGCACGATGGTAAGCGGTGCTAATGTATGGTTAAACAAAAAGGCACTTACACCTTGTAGGCTATGCTTACCACTGCTGTCATGTAATAATGGCATACCTATCAGTGTCAGACGTCTATCTCTCAAAACATTCATCCTAATGCATAACCTGTTGGCTAGCTAAATTCTGTCTGTTCTCTGTACATATGTGCAGATGTCAGACATCCATCTTGAGTGCTTACAGGCAATCTATGATTGACTGACACTGACATATTTGCCCAGCTGTGTTATGAATGTCACAGCTAGGAAACCCCACCCTGTATGCACCACATGCCATGGATGCCTCAACCAGACTACCACAGTCAACAGAACATGCTTGGGTACAGGTATCTAACTCAGACACTGGCCATGCTATGTAATACATGTTGCATACATGTCAATTGGAACACCTCACTGGCCCTCTGTAATATTGGATGTTGAATTTAACTGTCACTCTGGGGATCACTCAAGTGGCATCGGTTGATAGATGGCCTGTTGACAAATGTCTGGTGGCATAATACCAGTGTACCCACATGCCCTGCTCTTCTCATCTTTCCATGGACATTAGCTTGGTACACACCTAAAACACCTGCACCTATGGACCCCAGTACTGACAAATGTATCAGTGTGTATTACTGAGAATAACAGTGTCTGTGTTTTGTGAACTTGTAGTTGACAATACTCTGAGGGCCTTTTCAACCACTAAACCCCCCATTGCCATACTTAGAAATGGCTGCTGCTGTAATTGACTATTCACCCTATGGGCTACCTGGGGCTTGCAGTACCAGCATAACACTGTTCTACAAATGGGTAGATAGGTGTGGGTTGCACTCTGAGTCCTGACAAGTGTGTGTGTGTGTGTGTGTGTGTGTGTGTGTGTGTGTGTGTGTGTGTGTGTGTGTGTGTGTGTGTGTGTGCGTGCGTGTGTGTGTGTGTGAGTGTGCATATTCGTAGGAGACAGCATTCTGAGGCCACATTCTCCAAATACAATAAACCTTCCTATACATTATAAGGGATAATGATGTTGCTGACATTAGCAGAGCCATGACAAACCCTCACCCTACTATCCTGTGGCATGTGCAATAAATGCATATCCTTGTAGTAGCACTGATTAGATAGACAAGGGGTTGTATTGCAGTCCTGGTCAATGTGTGATTGTGGGTATATCAGAGCATTATCATGGGTTTCAGTAAGTACAATATCCAATGTGGCATGTGGGTGCTGGGTATACTGTGTTTACACCATGGTACCCCCAGTACATGTTCCAAGGTGCATTGTATGAGGACCGCTGTCACATTCAACCATACAGGGAACTGTTTACACTATCCAGCCCAATGATGCATGTGCTGTGTGCAAAAACTCTGTAACAGAATGGACTCACTGACAAGGAAGTTAGCACTGATAAACCCAGGTCTGTCAAATGGGTCTATGACTGTATGTGTTTGTCAATGTGTGTATGACAGTATGTCATACTATGGCCTGGTGATGTTCTTCACTTAACAGGAAACTTGGGACACATCTCCCCCTAAAAGCTCTTGTGGTGTGTGCAATTAAAGCCAAACACATTAGTAGCAATAAGTACCTAGGTGGGGGTTCTACTCTCACTGTTACTAAGTAAGTGTGTGTTTATGTGAAGATATCTACTTCACTTTCCAGAAAATATATGTCTCAGGAGATCATTTGTCCCAGAACTAACTGGCTAAATGTAACATTTCAAAGCAATCATCTTGTAGAAATACATTCAAGCAAAACTAGTAGTGGATGTGTAAATGCCCTCTTCCCCACTGTACAGCTGTACAGCGATACAGGAGTTGGTATATCTATCTATCTATCTATATATATATATATATATATATATATATATATATATATATATATATATATATATATATATATATATATATATATATATATATGTGTGTGTGTATATATATATATATATATATATATATATATATATATGTGTGTGTGTGTGTGTGTGTGTGTGTGTGCTTGTTGCAGCCACAGCCAGCCACATTGGGGTTGTTGTGGGTATCCCCCCGCTTAATGTGCTGTTATACTGTACAGTTTATGTTAACAGCTGTTAATCACACTATGTATAGTTCTACGCAACCCCACACCCTCCAAAGTGGAGGGCTGTGCCCCCCACACCAGCACAACTATGTTTACCAACTCCAGGATTTCAATACATTGGGGAAGAGGACATATACTCTGCCAGTACCATCATCAATGACATTAAACAGGCAAACTGATTATTTCCTGATGTGATGTTTTGGCAATTTGGTCCTGGTGGAATTGCATAGGCCAAAATGAGTTCACTGCAAAATGATGTACATCCATGTGAACATTATTTTCTGTGTATTGCAACAACACCAAAGCCTGTGTGTGTGTGTGTGTGTGTGCGTGTATGTGTGTGTGTGTGTGTGTGTGTGTGTGTGTGTGTGTGTGTGTGTGTGCGTGTGTGTGCGTGTGTGTGTGTGTGTGTGTGTGTGTGTGCATGTGTGTGTGTGCGTGTGTGTTATTCATGGACATTTGGTGTGTGCCACCCAGTATGCTTACAATTGCCCACTGCAGGAGAGCTGCTGACATCAGCAACCATGCACTCACCTGTATACACCCCTCAAACCTATCAGCCATGTGGCACATGCAGCAACTGTTATACACACCTGTTACCTGTGTTTAGCTGTACCTGGGATATGACACAATGTGTCACCACAGTGCTACACCCCTTGTAGGGAAGGACAGCAGACTGACATCCTGCTGACACATAGACACCTAGAACACAAACAGAATACATTATGGAGATCACAATCAGTCAGTGTTAATAACAGCTGTAATGCATCATGGCTGGACAGCTACACCCCCTGACATGTAAGCATTAATCATTCCAGATGAAAACACATTAAACAGCATTACATTGCTAAACCTTAGGACATTCACCCTGTGCATCATAGCCATATCAGCATGTCTCTGCATCGATGGTATGGATAACAGGGATGTGACACAGGTATCATCATAAGCACAGGGTGTGTTGCGGGTTTGCCTGGGGCCTAGGCTGAGCTGTTTGGTTGGCATCATGTGTGTGGGTTAGGGGGAACTTTATTAAATGGGCTGTGCAGATGTGGTGTGTGTAGTTATGGAGGTGCCCTAGCTGTGTTGGTGTATACACACATGTCTGCCATGTGGCTGCCCTATACAGGGGTTTGTTGGACAGCTGCAGACTGTACATGACAGGGTGTACAGTTCACTGTCTCTGGCCACATACATGGGAACTGTGCCTGCCAGGGGTTTCATGGGCACTACCAGGCAGAAGCCCGGATATGGTACTCTCCCCTGATGAAGACAATTGTCCACTGGATCTGCATTCCTGTTGGGACTGGCCAGAACCATGTGCACATGGCATGCTGCATTGTGGTGTGAACAGCACCCCCCTGCAGTGCTGGTACAGCCACTATGGGAGTGGCCGTGAGTTGTTGCACGTCCACTTAGACATCCACCTGTTGGTGTTGCTGACCTATGTCCACATGACAACTGCCCTACTCCAACCACATGCTCTTCCACAAACACCCCACAGTCGAGGATTCCCACCATGTCACCCAATCATCTATCCAGGACCTCGGCAAAATAACAGTGGGCACCTGCAAGATCACGGATGTTGTCAAGTACAGCAAAATGAGTATCCCTCTGGAGCCTCAGACTCTGTCTGGAGTAACCTTCCATATGTGCCTGTGCCTCCATGATGGCCTGAAACATGCATCTGGTAACACCTGCTGTGGCACTTCTGCCAAGGGCATGATGGTCAACAGCCCTCCTATGAGCACCCCTGTACATCTACCTGTGTGGCACCTCGCTAGTCATCCGGCTATGGCTGCTGTGTAAAGACACACTTGCCATAGCCCCCACACTGTCCTGTCCCATGCCAACATCCACCAACTGTCTTTCATCTATGGCCACTGGTGATGGGGTATGTATGTGGGGAAGGGGTGGATAAAAGTGGGATATCAATTGATGACACAGCTTCAGCCTCTGACAACACTGCCTGTGCCTCACCATGCCTATCATCATTGTCAGAGTCTGTATGGACACTAACATCAGTTTGCCTGCAGGAAGGACCCTGACCCACCTCGCCACCTGTGAGAGGCAAACAAAAAATGCAATTTAACACCTGTACATTATGGTTTACCTCTACACAAACTCACAAACACACACACACACACACTTACAGGTGAGGTGGCACAAAGATATTACACAGACCTTTCATTACCCAACAGTCAACATGCATGACATATGTCACTCAACAGCATGGCCTGCAGCTATACTCAATCCTTGTTACCAACATTATACATCTCTGTGATGCATGAGTTATGTTAGTAAGTGATGCTCCTTCCTCTGGAACAGACTGCACTCATGTGCACAGTATTACTGTGCACCTGTACAGCACACTGGCATATAGTGTGCATCATACCTCATGAGTGTACATACCATTGCTGATTGTGTATATGTGTGGCAGTTATGTTTGCTCTGTTGCTCACAGCCCATATGTGTTTGTCTGACACATACTTGAGATGATATGAGGACTGATGTCAATAGTTAATGCCTGACCTCTGATTTGCAGATCTCATCATCAGCAGTACATGTATGAGCAATAAAATCCAATTACACTGACAACCTTCAAAGCTTAATGTGGATATGAGGAGTGTACACACCCTTGTTGACATGCCAGCCACTTCCATGATATGCATTGGGGCCACAATACTGCATATGTTAACATTACACACACCTGATATGTGACATATGACCTGTGCAATACAATGCAGTATCAAACAAATGTGTTAGTGGTGCAAATGCTAAATGAGATGCATACAATATGTGGGTTGCTTAAGTGTGCACACCCTTAACACAATAGGTTCATAGGTAAGTACTAGACTATCTGCCCAACAGCATTTATAAGCCTATCCAGAATGTGTCGGCTTTCGCCACCCCCTTAGATTAGTTCCATATGCCTCTGTCAATGGTTTGTTGCAGCACCTGTTAAGTGAACTACAGCAGTCACTATTCCTGGAAGGGGTATATTAGCATGGCCCATCTTCACTTGCCATTATTTAGTCACTCCTCCCTACAAATGTCCCCCAACTCTGCCAGATTGCAAGGTCAGCTCATGTACGCAGCCCTTGGTGGTCACACAGTGGCTTCACTATTGCTGTGGAGTCAGGGTTATGTCTGGCACAATTCATGACCTTGACTGTGTTCAGATACAACCATTCTTAGTGAGCTTTGGATGTATGCTTTAGTTCACTGTTGTGTTTCAGGATGACACCACTCCCCATCCTCAGCCTTATTGTAGATGCTTGACAACTATGGGCTACACGTGAGTGTTATTTTGCAGTGTTCCAAATTCCGAATGCCATGTCTACCAGCCTAGTTCCTGTTAATGAACAGCAAAACTAAAGGTGTACACACTGGCACCAGCAAGGTAAAAATGGGGATGGTGGCCCTGAGGTGGAGTGAAATGTTGCTTGAGCACCACATGTATCTTTATGAATACTGTCTGTTGGTTTCAGCCTTGGTCTCATGATACCATTACACATTGCAACACATGGCTTTGGGAGACTTAATGCTATGCATATGCTACCTGTAGAGAGCCCTGGATGATGTTTCCTGTGTAGCAACTCTTCTGTCTGATTACCCTAACCCATAGGACACACTTATGCAGATTCCAGGCAATTGCTTGACACAGGTACTGCACAGGCAGTACTTGCTAGACATTCCTGCAAGTCCCTCAGTGTTGCTGCATGTTTCTGGGCAGCCTCTGTGACCAGTTTGCAACATGTGTGGTCATCTGTTTTGGATGGACATCAGTTTATTTTCTATATTAATGTTGTCCCATACCTCATACACACATACATGACTGTCTGCACTGTTTGCCATGGTATATGCAATAGTGAGGTAAGGCTACGTTTTCCACTCCTGAGTACTACCTTTAGGACATGGGATCCATTTCATGGTTTGTAAGATGTGTGCAAGCCATGACTGCCTCTGAGCAGGTGAGTGGGCAAATGTCATGGACATACTTCTTGGACAGCAGACCATTACTTGGTGTGACACTGAGGCCCTATACTTGGAAGGTGTGTACTCAAAAGAGTGAATGCTGTCAGTACCTCACAAGCTGCTTCCACAATATGTTATTTGGAGTGTGTGCACACATATGCTTCCAGTGTTTGTTAAGGTATGCATTTCCCATATTTGTTGTCCTAACATAGGATTCCATATTACACATTCATTGCTCATGTTAGGATCACATTACAGGTTGTAAAAGGTGTGGAATGTGGTACTGTGATTTGCCGTTGTTTAGATAGGACTGCACTGGAAGCATGCAGATGAAAGGAACTTGATTCGCATTAGAGTGAATCAGCCCTAAACCCTTAATTCACAAAAGTAGCAAGAACAAGGGTGCTTGTATTAACTCTGAGAATTATCTATTGGAAGCGAGGAACCAATAGTGCTAATCTTGTGAAAAACACAAAGACCCTGCTCGAAAGTTGCTTGTAAAAGTCAGAGCAGTTGGAAAAATCTTTCTTGATAAACTTTGCAAGTAAAATTTGTAGTTAGAAAAAATAAAACTTCAAACAAAAATCATTAGTTAATAATAAAAGAAAAAAATCAGAATTTCTTCAGTCAGAAGAGTTTTATTAAATGTATAAATCTATCTATTAACAAAACATGAACTCGGTAATCCAAAAAGGTAAAAATATCTAAAAAATTACCTAACAAAGTTGTCTTAAATAATATCTGGTTTAAGATATTTTGAAGACATCCAAGTGAAAAAAGATGCCTTATTTGGTGAGCAAAACGAAAACTGATCCACCTTGTGTCTCGGGGCCATAAATGTTCTGGGGATGCACTTTCACCTGGTTGGCTTCTTCGGACCTACCTGGGAATGAAATTAAGCTTGCATTGACCAAAAAGTATGTTCTTCCTCCCATTTACCAAGAGCTGTGTTCGCCAGCCTGGGAGCCATGGCTGCTCCATTGCGATCCCTTTCATTTGCCTGTAGTAGCATTCATTGACACGAAAAAAGTTGTTGGATAACAAGATGTGAAGCATTCTACCAGTAGCTTCTATTTCATAACGTTGGTTTGAGTTTTGAGCTATTAGTTCTTCTGCTATGGCTTGGATACAGTACTCGTGGGGTAGAACTGTACAGAGGGATTCCACATTGATTGTGACTAGAAAAGAATTTTGGCTGATTGGAATGTCTTTTATTTTTGAGAGCAGGTCTACTGTGTCAAGTATAAATGATGGGTTTCTCTCTGCAAGAGGCTTGATTTTAATTTCAAGATAAACTGAGATAGCCTCTGTGATGCTTCCCCCACTCACTATAACTGGGCAGTATGGGGGGGGGGTCAGTGATGCTTTTGTGGGGTTTGGGGATCCCAAAAAAGCTGGGGATCCAGGGATGCTCTACTGTGAGAAAATTGTGTAACCGGTCACTTATCAAGCTCTCCTTGGTCAGGAAAAGCAGTTCTTCGTTGATGCAGTTGTAAGCAGGTTGGATTCTGAATAGATCACACGGTTTGTAGAAGATGTTATTGTTGAGGATTCCTTTCAGTTTACTGTTATAGACTGTAGTGTCAGTAACCAAAATTCCACCACCTTTATCGGCTTTCATTACTCTCCTCGTTCTGTCTTTACAGGAGTTATTAAGTGTTTCTCTTTTGGATCGCTTGAGGTTATAATGCTTTATCCTTTGTGGTCTGTTTAGTTTTTTTCTGAAATCAACTTTGCATTTCATTTCAAAACCCAATATTGTGGGGTGTGGGGGGGGGGCACAGGGTGCATGCTTAAACTGTGCAGCAGTAGGTTGGTACGAGTATTTGCTGAATGAAGAAAATCTGTGGAGGAGTTAAAAGTCACTGGGTTTAGACCATTTTTCTTTTTTCGTTTCTTTTTTATCCTGAAAAAATATTTTGAGATTTAGTTTCCTAGTGAAACGTTTTAAGTCCATTATTGAGACAGAGAGAAACCCATCATTTTTACTTGACACAGTGGACCTGCTCTCAAAAATAAAAGACATTCCAATCAACCAAATTTCTTTTCTAGTCACAATTGACATGGAATCCCTCTGTACATGACTACTCCATGAGAACTGCATCCAAGCCGTAGCAGAAGCACTAACAGCTCAAAACTCAAACCAATGTTATGAAATAGAAGCTACTGGTAGAATGCTTCACATCTTGTTATCCAACAAGTTTTTCTTGTTTCAATGACTGCTACTACAGGCAAATGAAAGGGATCACAAAGGGAGCAGCCATGGCTCCCAGCCTGACAACACAGCTCTTGGTAATGGGAGGAAGAGCATACGATTTGGTCAATGCAAGCTTAATTTTGTTCCCAGGTAGGTCTGAAGAATCCAACCAGGTGAAAGTGCATCCCTGGAGCATTTATGGCCCCGAGACACATGGCACTTTGGATCAGTTTTTGCTTTGTCTGCCAAATAAGGCATCTTTTTTCACTTGGATGTCTTCAAAACATCTTAAACTAGATATTATTTAAGACAACTTTGTTAGATAATTTTTTAGATATTTTTATCATTTTGGATTACCAAGATCATGTTTTGTTAATAGATAGATTTACACATTTAATAAAACTCTTCTGACTGAAGAACCTCCGATTTTTTCTTTTATTATTAACTAATGATTTTTGTTTGAAGTTTTATTTTTTCTAATTACAAATTTTCCTTGCGAAGTTTATCACAAAAGATTTTTCCAACTGCTCTGACAAGCAACTTTCAAACAGGGTCTACGTGTTTTTCACAAGATTAGTACTATTGGTACCGTTGTTTAGGTCAGGAACAGTTGCAGTTGTAATTGTGGTGTAAACACTGTTGTAGCCACTGTATAAGGGTAATGTTTCAGACATGTCTCTACTGTAGGCCATTGGTCCCACCATTATGTTCATCTCTGTCCACACATCTTGCACTAACAGGCTGTTACATATACTGCAGAACTCTTGCATACCCTTCAGATATGCCACCATGGTGACCTCTGTGATGCAGTGCAGTTAACAGCAACAATAAGTGAACATGTACAGCATGCATTATGGGTAGGTTTGTTAAATGTATGCATGGCAAATAGCATGGCCATAACATGGCCAATGTATTGGCAAACCTGAACAAAACAACTCCATACTCACCAGCTACAGGCTGCTACCCGAGTTGTATACCAGAGGGACCTACATAGTTGCGTGAGAGATGTGATGTCAGTAGCCACACCTGTGGCATTGGTACAGGGTGGGAGCAGCATTTCAGTACATCAACAGTACAGTCCCACAATACTAGAGATTATGCACATCTGTTCATTACTACACTGCAGCAACAGACTATGTTATCTGACATATGCATGAAGATACTTTACAGAGGAAGATGGATAAGCAGCAGTGGTCTACTAATGTGCCCTGGGGCCTTACCTGCATGCCCCTCTTCCATCGTGTGGGTAACACCCACCTCCACAATGCTATCATCAGGTTCCTGGCTTGGCTGGTGGGCAGGTGCCCCAAGGCTGGCAAGGAGCTCCTCAGCATGTGTCAGTGGGGGCTGGATGGCATGACCCCCACCTGTGGCTAGCTTGTCCCTCCTAACTGCAGCAGCATGCTGATGGACATAGGGGATCAGATCTGGTCAGCGATGCCGCATCTGCTCATAATTGCAATTGTGCATGCTGATATCATTTACCCTGTGGATGAGCTCATTCCACAGGGCGGCCCTCTCCTGCAGATCCTGGACCCTGCACCCAAAGAGGATGTCATAATGGACTATGAGGAACTGGATTATTTGATCATTTTCCAGGGGTGTGTATGGGGCAGGTGATCCTGGGACATTGTACCTGGAAGACATAAACAGGAAAAAAGGTCAGAGGACCTCATATAGTTGTTCACATGGAGAGCAACAGTGGGTATTACTTGCAAATAATACAGACTATACCATAACACTGTAAGCTATCATGGCTTGTGCATCTTGCTTTACACTCCTGGCCCTGACCTGTCTAGTTCCCCCAATGTTGGACACTTAATGGCATAATCCACTACACACCATTCATTTCTGTGTAGAGGGATGACAGTGGCTATCTTCCATGTGGATGGTGTGTGGATGGTGGCATGAGTGTGTTTGAATGTAGTGTGTGATAAGACTGTGAGCACATGCCTGTGTTCATGTAGGAGGCAAACTGTGATGTTCTCATGCCCCATGGAGGCTTGCTGTTGTTGCCATCAGTCGGCATTATGTCCATGCTCCCCATTGATGCAGGCAGGAGTTTGGATGATGTGCATATCTCCCTGTACTACTGTTGTTGACAGGGTGCCACTGTTCCCACCTATCCTGTCTGATGCAGGCTGCCTGTATCCATGGCATTTGTGTATGAGGTGTGCTTTACCCCCAGTACAGGTTGACTTGTGTTACTGGCTCTGAGACTGCGTACATATGTGTAGACATGGTTGCAACTGGCCTTCTCGGTTTGCATATGTCTGATTTCTAGTCATAGTCAGCCTTACAGGAGGTCACCTGATAACCCACATGCTTGCACAGACAGAGGTGCACTTACTTCCAAGTTGTGGTCTGCACATATTTGTCTCTGTACAGCCACTATAGCAACCTATTATGTTCTTTGTGTCTTGCTGGTGTCCACCAAGGGGGATTACTCTATTGTTGGTGGAGGATGGTTGTACAGGTAAGGTACTGCTGATTCCATATAGCTACAGTGGATATGAAGTGCACACACCCCTGTTACAATGCATGGTACTTGTGCAATTGGAACATGACCCTACAAAAGCACGTCAACACAATCCCCACCTGTGATGTGTCCTATAGCCTGCTCAGTTCAATAGGGAACATAACAACCTGTACTGTGGAAACATATAGGTTCATAGGTATACACTAGGCTAATGGCCCTGGAGGATTTACAAGCCTAGCCCATGGGATTACCCTGGCATCATGCCACCTGACCTTAGTTCTCAGTGCTTCTGTCAAGTAAAGCCACAGCAGTGATCCCTGTGGTGAATTTTCTATTTACCACCCACTCATCAAGATTTCTCTTAAAGAGAGCCAGTGAGGTGCTCTGCTTGACATGCATGGGAAGTGTATTCCATAGCATGGGCAGTGTTATGAACCTGTCCCTCCAACATATGGGAAGTAATACTCAGTACAGTAATCCAGTTTAATGTAAGTGCACACCCTTACACTGGTATGCTGTGTAAATACCTGCTGAGATGATTGCAGCATCCATTTGTCTTGGATTGTACTCTAACGTCAAATCACATATTCACTTGACAATGGTTGCTCATCTTCCATGAAACAGCTTTGTTTCTTTTTAAATATAATTTTACAGGTTATGGGTCACATTTGACGTGAGAAATATTTTGACATGACATCCTGTGGTCTCATTGGCATACAGCACACAGACCTGGCATTCCAAAAGGGGTCTATACACTTTGATATCCAGTGTATATGGGTGTTGATATAGCTGTTAGTGGTAGGCATGGACAGTGGGTCATAACACAGTTGTACACTTCTCTGATTACTTCATGATAAGCATGCCTACCGTAGTACCCATATCAGTGTCATGGCAATGCAACAATCAGTAGCAGTAGGCATTTTATTTTGTTATATGCATTGACAGTGATATTACAGACATGTACAACATGCACATCCTATTTTCTGGACTGCTTGTGGCCCATGTTATTACTTTTGTGCCTTTCAGCTGAACATACACATATATACACATGCTCAGTGGATACCTGGTACATGTTTGTTTTCTATGTCATTATGGTACACTGTATTTACAGTCTAGCAGCTCAATCATATGTCTCAACCTGTTATACCAGTATTTCTGGTCACTGGTCCACCTCACTTTGTGACCAAACAGGGAAATCAATTTTGATAAAGTATCAATATAGCTGCCATAACACAAGTATATGTGCAAGTGACTACAGATATCTGTCACAACTGTGAACTTTATCCAGAAGAACACTGTACAGTTGAATTGTATTAATTTAATATATAACATGCAGTTTAACACACACATCTGCAACAGTGCTTTACTATGCTCATGCCCTATATAGGTATCCTAGATTTACCATGCAAACATGTAGAATACACATATTCACAGGTAACATATGGATATGAGCAACATCCCATTAACTGGCCTAGCAGTGGCACAGACACAGCTGTTTGAGAGACAATCTAGTGGTTGCCATATGTGAGCTGTCCTTTCCCAGGGTGTGTCTGGCTCCTCAGCTGTGACCTAACACATCCACCTCTTAGACCATCACATGTGGACAAAGCCTAATATTAGGGGGGATATATAGGGACAGATCGTATATATGCCTATTACAAACCTATGAAGTTTGTGCATGATACATTTCACAATACCATAACTGTTCTGAAGGTGGTGGGGTCTAAAGCTCATGTGTCTGTCATGACTTCCTTACTCTCATCTTCAGCTATTTGTCAGAGTAATATAGATGTTTGGAGGAACAGAACAAACACTATGATGGCTAAATCTTGACATTCTTTGCAGATCTGCACAGTTGACAGTTATAGCCCACTGCAGTCAGAGCCAGATGCTATGTCCATAGCATTTGTTCAGCAGGACATCATTACAGCAAGTATTCATGGCACATATACATCTTTCATAATCATCTATCCCATTTGTACACACCAATTACTACATTAAATTACATGCTTAGATGTTTCACATACCTGGTTTATCTTCAGGTTCCTGTGTACAGGATGTCTTCCTGTTTCGTAATTCGAGGTTTTGTTTATTTTTTATGTATTTTTGTTTTGTGTGTCTGTGTGTCTCTCTCTCTCTCTCTCTACTACTGGGATCAAACTGGTTTAAATAGGTTTCAGCATGGCTTTTGTAGGTGATGCTCATTTTCAGGCAATGGCCTCTGCACCAATTGCTGTTCTCCACTTGCTAATTGCATGCATGCAGCTGTGTAGGTCTTCCAATAGCCAATGTCATAGCAACTCACTACTATAAATAACTACATCATGTGGGCATTGTCCCTTTACCTTTCCTGTATGGAAGATATCCATCCTGAGTGTGGGCAGCAGTGTTACAAACAGCAGATAACTATACCTCTTACAACAGGACTTGTGGACACAGGCCAACTACATGTTTGTATAAGGTTCCAGACCTAGTGACAGTGTGTGAGTATTGCTGTTTTATGCATTGAATACTGCTAGTTTTACAGGGTTTGTGTGTACATGCTAGTTTTGCATGGAATGCAGTCTGTCTGCATAGCTCACAACTGTGGGCCTATCCACATGACAGCCAGAGGATTGGCTGTTATGTTTTTTCTGTTCTCCACACAGATATTGTCCCTGACATATCAGTGGCATTCTCTCCGTTGATTGCTATCAGTACATGGCAATATTCATTTGTGTTTCTGATTTCATATTCATGAGTAGGGGTATGTTGCAACCAATCCTGTAACACCAGCAATGTTCACAGTGTATAACTGCAATATTTCAAATATGGCCCTGTGTTTCAGCCGCTGTCCTCCACCTATATACTAGGCTTTGTCCAGATGTCAAGCAATAAGACATTGATAGGTAATGATCTATCATTATTTAGTGCTGACATTCCTGCTATCATTCCAGTGATGTTGTGGACTCCCACACAAGTTGTGGGGTAGGGTCCATATATGTGAGGGCTACAGCTGGACAAAACATGTGTAACCCTGTACAGTCTGGAGATCAGTGTATGGAGAACACTGTTGTATGCCCTTGTAATACATTTTATGGGGGAGGGGTATTAAATGTTTTTAACGTAGGCTGTTACACCATGTGAGGGATATCAGTAATAAGAAACAATAAGGTATATGGCTGTACATTTTTCATGTTTTGCCATGGGAACAGTGGTGCACTAGAGCTTGCTATCTTGCAAACAGTTCTGTTTGCTAGTGTCATAGAGACATTTTAAGTTAAGCATTGTTATGTAACGGATACATTTACATTGTGACAACTGATAATTTTCTCCCTAGGGGGTTGAGTACAGAGTGTAATTGGAGGCTGTTGAACTACATCTGTAATTAAGTGTTGATTGATTCTTATCTTCACGGCAAGTGTGTTTTTCACTGTTGTACTTCTTGAAGGCTTTAGCCTTGACAGTAAAGTAGGTAAAAAACTTTCTTACACTGTGAAGGACAACAATGAGGAAAAGAAAAGGAAAACACTACCAAAAACTCCTGTTGTCCACCACAGCAGTAAAACTTGATAATAAAATCAAAACTTTAATAAAAAAAGAATATAACATAAAACAAGCAGTCCTCAGACTTCCGATAAGCGCTTTCGGCAAATATGCCTTTCTCAGATCGTAAAAAAGGACTGTTCAGCTTTTGTATTAATAAGGCATCACAGCCATTCATCTGTGACTTTCTTACACTGTGAAGGACAACAATGAGGAAAAGAAAAGGAAAACACTACCAAAAACTCCTGTTGTCCACCACAGCAGTAAAACTTGATAATAAAATCAAAACTTTAATAAAAAAAGAATATAACATAAAACAAGCAGTCCTCAGACTTCCGATAAGCGCTTTCGGCAAATATGCCTTTCTCAGATCGTAAAAAAGGACTGTTCAGCTTTTGTATTAATAAGGCATCACAGCCATTCATCTGTGACACGCCCTTGTTGCAAACCAAAAGGAGGCCAGCTAGCAAAGAGGTATAAATTCCTTCATTATAATTAAAGGCGCAGTACTTCTTTTTACTATGAGATTGTATATCAGAAAACTAGTAGCCATGTATGTGAATACATTATATGAATAAAGCAACATTCAAGTAAGCTTGCTGATCGTATTCCTTCTATTCCTAAGCACAGGCTTTAATGGCACAATGGTATTAAAGCCTGGTAATTTGTTCGCTCTTAAATTAATTATCCAGCATGTTTCCCTTAACTCTGTGTGATTATGAACATCACCTCCTCTTGTGGTCTGACAGACTTCCTCTGTGGCCTTAAATACAAAGTGATGAGAAGGATACTGTACTATATGGGCTGCTAAGGCATTATTGGGATATTTCTGTTTGATGTCCCTTAAATGTTATGATATGTTTGAGAAAACATTACACATGTCGACAGCTGAAATGGCTAAGTGGTAACTTGCTGTGGCTATGGTATGCAGGGTCCTGGATTTGAAACTTACAAGGGATGATTATTTTACTGCTGGGCAGAACAAGGGCTGTTGGATACAGAGTGATTAAGACACTTTTAAGCAGATGTAAATGGGTTTGCGCTGTGGTAAGCAATGCTAACTTCCGGATAAATATGCTTACAGACAGTTAGCCTGAAAAGTGCTTAATCTTTGTAGGCATTGCTTAGCTCTGTGCAAACTGGCTTAATCCCGCTTACTACTGCTTAAAAGTGCTTATTCCCATTTACCCCATGCTAATTTCTTTAAAAGAAAAGAAAAAAGGGGTGATAGGAAAGTATTGAAAAAGGGGACACAAAGAGTGAAAGACAATAGAGAAAGTAGCTAAGGATGTGCAGGACGGGTGTAGGGAAGGTCCATAGCTGTCCATTTTTTTACAGCAACAGCTGTGCATATATACTGAATTTGGAGGTATATTTGGACACTCAGACCCCTGAGAGAGGGGTGAGGACAACAATAATGTGTTCTGAAGGCAATTGGACCAGATTACATATGTCCAGTGGACACATGTGCAAAATGGACAGCTATTTATGGGGCAAAATTTTTTGGGGGTACAGGTTGCCCTTTTTTTGAAGGTGAGAGTGGGATGTTGGGGAAGGATAGTAGGTATATTTGGGGAGGAAGGTTCGGTAGGAAGACAGACAAGACAGACAAGACAGCATACAGGGGCAGTATATGACAAGTGGGGGGTAAACACCTTGGATGGGGAGGGGTTTTGGAAATCAGAAGCCCATGAGCTCCCAAATGGAAATGGTGGGACTGAGGTCCCCACCCATGGGCAGACACCACTGCACCTTCACAGCCCCGAAGGTGGCTGTGCTGAGGCTGAGCTGGAGGGGCAGGCTGACCCTCTAGTTGTGCAATGCAGTCCTCAAGCTGGTGTAGCAGATCTCCACACTCCCTTTAGAGCTTGCTACACACCAATCCCCGGACCTGACTTCGGGTGACAGTATCCAGTCTGCGTCCGCTCCCAGGAGGACAAGCCTCATCCCCTGAGGCAGTTCCACCCAAAGGTGGTGCAGGACAAGCAGATGAGGAGGTCCCAGGGTGAGTCCCAGAAATGCTGGGGTCCAGTGCCACACCAGATGAGGTGGGAGAAGTGGGTCTACTGGGACCAGCCTTCCCAAACGTGCTATGGTGTTGCAGTTTTTGAACATATGTGGGTTAGTAATAGTCAACACAATCCAGGATTATTTGTAACAGCATGCATAGATATTCACATTAACCCACAACACCAGATTTGGAACAGTTGCATAGCAAACAGAACGCATGTATATATGGAACCAGAGTGGCCATTACAACAGCATGCACATTACATTGATAGAAACAGGCCACCAATGATAGCACTTCAACATGGAACATTAATAGAAACACATTTCAATATTTGTTGAACAATAGGACATATGTTCCAGCAGCAGGTTTGGTGTAAACATACCCATTGATTTGTGTGTTTAGATTATTGTTGCAGATATGGTGGGGGATGTCAATTAACAACGTATATATCCTTGCAGTACTCACAGCTTTAATGATCATTGCTCTAATAAATGCTCTACAGGTATTATTACAATACCCTATGGCCTTGGTTTGGGCAGTGGTATGTTTGTACACAGTGTATACTTCAACTGTCTTATTGCTAAATTCTACTTCTCTTACCTGGTAGACATGTGGAGGGAATGTTTGTTAATACTACCTGACTGTTTCTACACATATTCCCAGATTCCTAGTTGCAGTTATGCACATACCTCTCAATCTCTTAATACACAACATCTGGACAAAGCTTGACAACATAGGGTACAAATAGGGACATATTTTGAATATTGCTCTTATAAACTTTTAGACAGTTGCTAGAGTAACAGGATTTGTTTTAATATACATTTTCTAAAGGATATGAATGACACTCAAATGTATGTCATTATTTAGTGACTACAATCCTGAAATTATCCAAATGATTTGCCAGGAAAAAAGAGGAACAGGCCAAAAAATATGAGCCAAATATCTGGGCATTCTGGGAAAATCTGTACAGTTGAGAGGTATGTTTATGCATACAGCTTACTACCACTCCCAGGATTCAAACCATGGCTGTGTCTGCTGAAAATACAACAATTTCTGTTTCATCAGAGTGAGCTATTCAGACACCAGTGTTGTTTTTTCAGTGTTTTCTTTCTAAGTCTCTCTTGGTGGTACAATCTGACCTTGTAATTACAAAAGTCTTATACAGACATTCCTAACATATTTTATGTAGCACAGTGTGAGAAACAGTGGTTGACACAACAGTACTATTCTGATATCAGATGTTGGTGAATGCTACATGTCAGGCCATACAATACCAGAGTAAACACTACCAGTCCAGGATTTAAAAGTGTATTGCCAGGCTGTTACAGTTTTCTTCTCTGAAAGACCTGTGGGGGAATGTTTGTTAACACTACCTGACTGTTTCTAAACATATTCCAAGATTCCTAGTTAATATTATGCACATACCTCTCAATGTCTTAGTGCAGGCACTCCGGACAAAGCTTGACAACATGGGGGTACAAAGAGGGACATAGTTTGAATATTGCTCTTATAAACTTGAAGTGTTGCTAGAGTAACAGGATTTGTTTTAAAATACATTTTCTGAAGGATTTGAGGTCTGAAAATCAAATATATGTCATTATTTACTAACTACAATTATGAGATCATCCCAGTGATTTGCCAGGGAGACAGAAGAACAGGCCAAAATATCTGGACATTCTGCAAAAATCTGTACAGTTGAGAGGTATGATATACATACAGCTTTCTACCACTCCCAGGATTTGAACAATGACTGTGTGTGCTAAAAATGCAACAAGTTGAGTTTCATCAGAGTGAGCTATTTAGAAACTGCTGTCTCTTATTTCTGTGTTTTCTGTCTAAGTCTCTCTTGGTTGTACAGTCAGACCTTGTACTTACAACAGTCTTATACAGACATTCCTAGACATATTTTTTATGTAGCACAGTGTGGGTAACAGTGGTTAAAACAACATTACTATTCAGAGACTGCAACACTAAATGCTATACAATACCAGAGTAAACACAACCAGTCCAGGATTTAGAACTTTATTGCCAGGCAGTTATGGTTTTATTGAAATCTCACCTATATGGGACTATTACTGTCATATTGCCTGGTTTATTCAGTACAACCCATACACAGTTTTTATACTGCCAGGTGATTTTCTACTACTTTATATTTATTTGGTATGACTACTACAAGCAAGATTGTTACTCACCAGCCTCGCAACACAGCTTTTGTAGCCTACTGACATGGGCTTCCTGATTTACAGCCCACTCAGCTGCAGCAGTAGAGGGAATAGAGAAATATTTGGCCATAACTACCCATCACATACACAGGCTGGACTTTGGTAAACCGTTATTGATATGAATGCTTACACACTGCTGGGACATCACCCTTCTGCCTTGCTTCTTGGACCCACTCATCCAAGAGCTCCCTCTTCTTCTGCTTCAAGTCGGCATAGTGGTGCCGGACCTGCTCACCAGTCCAAGGGATACCAGTGGCACTGGTGAGATCATGGGGGAGATGGTCCCAGGTTTCCACTTTATATTGGGAGCCCTGGTACTGGCCCTGCAGCAGTCTCTCATCATGGTTATTTACCAGAAGCCCTACCATGACCTTGGATTCCTATATGCCCCAGCGCTGTGCCCGGAAGTGTATGCCCTCCCCAACACCTGCTATACTGCTCACAGTGGGAAGCTGCAGCCAGTTATGAGCTGTATTCCTGCCTGTGGGGTTTAAATATGGCTGATTTCCTACCCTTTGCTGTGATTGGATGGTTTTGAATTTGCTGAGCAAAGCTAAGCTATGGGCAAACCTGCTTAGCTAAGCTTGGCAGTGCTTAAAGGGACAGGTTTAGCACTGCTTACCAATGGGCAAATCCACTTAGCTGTGATTCTCATTGCTTAGTAGTCATGTTTACACAATGCGTACACCTAGCAAGCAGAGCTGTGCAATGCTTAGCATTGCTTATTGTTTTTATTTTATAGACTATCTGCTATATGGGATTGATTCATCATTCATTACATATTATAAATTTGCTTACTGTCCCTTACATCCCCTAGTGTGTTTTCATTACATTTATTCATGTGTGACTATACTGTATGGGGCACTTGTGTGTATATGGGGGTTTCACAACTGTATTAAACTGACACCTTACATCTGGACCTACTACAGTACTCTGGTTAACAAATATGTGTTATTTAGTAGCTAATTATATAAAAAAAAGTTTATGTACTGCTTTCACGTGTAAAATGCAAATTGGTAACAGTGGGGATTGAACCGGGAATGGCTGTTTGCAAAGTATACCACTATAGTATTGCAGTACTACCTGTATTGAATGTCTCTTGCTATTTAATTCCTTGTGCTGTTTAAGCTGGACTAAGCATAGCTAAGCAACTGGCGCAACTGCGCAGCTACGCTTAAACTTTATTGCATGTTTAAAAAAATATATTTCTTGTGTTTTTTATTTGTACCCTACAGAATATCCCTGCTAGTGCTGAACCTATTATTCCATCAACTTTCTGCTTTGTGGGACAATTGTACCTTTTGGCTTTGTCCACATTCCTTAGTCTGATGGGTTGGGAGGTGTGCGCTATGTGCTTATGTTAAATGCATTATTGTATCAAATTTGCCTTGGTAGGGATGATTGTCCCTTATGGCTTTGACCAGATTTCTTATCCTGATGGGTTGGGGGTGTTACAAGCATTCTCGTTCATTTTAAATTGCCAAAAGGCTATTCTGGAGTGCAGGGAGCATGTGTATTGTGAGAGCTCTGCTCTCAGACAAACCCCCCTGTGCTCGTACATGGAACCACGTCTGTTTTAGTGCACAGCAGCGCACCTTCATACATTTGCATGGCATGCTGCTGTGCTAAACAGGAATGATCCCTGCCATGCAGGAAAAACTTATTCCTGCATGGCTGTTTGCTGAATCTGGGGGATTGTTTATAAATCACATACAGAAAGGAGAGCCATGTCACCATAAATAAAAATATTTTTGGGGTAAAAACCTACATGAAAAATATGTCTTGTTTTAAAAAAATGGAAATATGTAGAGCATCTAAGCCTAATTTTGGGCAGACATGTTCAAACAGGATGGATTGCACTTTTCAAGATCAGGGAAGAGAATTTTTGCAATCCATATTTTACAATATTTGACAAGCACAAAGCAGGATGTTTGCCAGGCTGAAAATTTAACAGTTGACGAATAACATTTGATGCATTTCTGATGTTTGTTAATGCTAGGAGCATTAATAATAAAGTTTTATTATTGGAAAATTTGCTGCATTCCTACAAGACTGATGTTGTTATTGTTTGTGAAACAAGGTTAAAAACAATGACTGGAAACCTGTTCTGGCAGGGTATAAATGTTTTTACTGTACCAGACATTCTAACAAAAAAAAAAAAACAGGTGGAGATGTTATTATAGGGATTACAAAGAGTTATGAGGCCTGTGATTATTATATGTTCAGCGATTACACCAATACTATAGATTGTGTAACTGTGACAATAAAGACAATCCTGAAACATATAAAATTGTTGGAGTGTATAGAACACCAAAGTGAAGTGCTGATAACCTAGAGGAATTCTATTTTTTGCATGAAACACAAGAGAGAAAAATTATAGTGGCTGAGGACATAAATTTATCAGAAACAACATTAGTAAGGGAATTACACATTTTCACATTTCACATTTCACATTTTCAGGAACATCAATTGCTTCAGATTGTAAAAAACCTACCAGGGAACGGAACACACTAGACATTGTTTGTGTTTCCAAAGAAACTACTGTTACTTCAAGTCAAGCTTTACACCATTGATGTGCAGTGATCATGCGGTCATTAAGGTTAATTTGTTGCTAGATAATTCTACCAAACTGAAATCTAAACCAATACACAGAAGATTAATAACAGATTATATGAAACCAAAACAGTCACTGAATAAACTAATTGGAGCGATGAACTCAGTTGAAAACTGCAGAAGAACTGTGGAAAGTTTTGAAAAATAAGTTTGAATGCAAAAAAATCAGAAAAATATTTAGCATTAGGATGTAGACACACAGTGTCAGGAGGATATATTTCCATAAAAACAAGATACTTTTTCTAAAGGCAAGAGACAAAAAATTTAAGAAATAGAAAAAAGAGGACAAACTACAACTTTGAAAACTGAAATAAACAAGCTGGGCAAACACATTAAGCATAGTGTGAGACAAGATCAAGGAAAAACTTGAAGAAAATGTATGTAAAGATATTGAGCATAACACAAAACCATTTTATAGATAAGTAAGAGATGGAAGGATTAAAGACATACAAATTGAAAAGTTGTGTTTAGATTCTAAAATTTATTCTCAGACACAACAGATTATAGATATCTTATGCAAAATAGTTTGGCTCCACAAAGGGGGGTGATAAGTTCTCCAAGTGATATCCAGGTGACCTGAAATACTGAAATCAGATTATACTGAATAAAGAAATAAACAAACTGAATCCAAAGTATAGGGAAGAGATGGAAATAGTAATAATGATAGCAATAATGACCTGAGAATACTTCAGCAAGATCTTACAGTGCTGTTATATCTATTATTTACTAGGTAATATAAGTATGCAGAGATTTCTCAAGATTGGAGACATTCATTATTAAACCTTTCTTTAAGGGAAAGGGGAGCAGGACAAACCCAAAGTCATACAGACCAATTAAGTCTACTTTCGTGTTGTGGAAAAATAATGGAGAAGGTAATATTGGATATGTTATTGTCAGAATTGGAAAGGTTGGGAATTGAAACTATATATCAGCATGCATATGTTGAAAACAGATCTATTACCACCTGCAACATGATGTTTTATAACAATATAATAACAACTATAAATGAAAATCTGTGCTATAATTTATAAAGATTTAACTTCAGCATTTGATAGGGTCATATGCAAAACACTAATCAATAAATTAGAACAACTGGGTATCGATGTACTCTTGTTAAGGTGGATAGATGCATGGCTTACAAAAAGCACATGGCATGTATCATACAGCAATTGGACAGGTGAAATTCTTGGTTATATTCAGGGTGTCCCACAGTGCTATGTCCTAGGCCCTTACTTGTTTAGATTGTAGCTTTCAAATCTATTTTTTTCATCTGCGGTGTTCTACAGTCTGAATGCCGATGACTTTAAATTGGGTAAACTGATTACATGTGTTACAGATTGAGCATGTCTGCAAAGGAAGTTGACTAAATTGACCACTTGGCACAAGAGAATAATTGATTGATAAATACATCAAAAACTAAGCAGATGAGATTTGGGAGACATAAACTGAAAGGTGAATATATAATACAGCACACAGTGATTGAAACTGTAGATTTGTTTAAGGACCTGGGTATATGGGTAGATCCATCTTTGAGTTTTTCTAATTATATCAACCAATTGATTAATGATATTTATAGATCTATAGATTGCATAAAAAACTATAAAGTTTAGGAAATCAGAAATGATGAAGTCATTGTTAGTTACATTAGACCCAAACTTGAGTATGAAATAACAATATGGAAACCTTATAAGAAAACAAGCATGAGTAAACTGGAAAGAGTACAGCAGAAATATACCAAGGGCATCCATGGATGAGAAAATTTAAGTTATTGTGAAAGACTAAAATATCTTGTACAGTGTCTTATATAGATATTTAAGAGGAGATGTTATACAGGTGTACAGGGCATTTAGAGATAACTATCTCTGGGAATATTTAAGGTTATCAAAAAGTAGTAGAGAATCATCAGAAAATGCATCTAGAAGATTCTATAGAAATGAGAAGTGAACTAATTGGTTCTCTGAGAGAACAGCTGATGCATGGAACAGACTACAACATTACATTAAAGCAAGTTCTAGTTTAGGAAGTTTTAAGAACAGCCTGAACACTTATTCTGGGAACAACTGTTTTGGTATATTGGCAAGCTAGAAGAGCATTGATACCCATGCTTGAAATATTTGTGTATATATATATATATTCCTACTTGGTGGTTTCTACCTCCTGCCACAGTGCACCAGGACCTAATCCCATTCCTCCTGCTACTAACAGTGCTGCATGTTGTCCTACTGACCTGAAAGACACAAGTAGAGAAAGCATTCATCTTTTAATGAGCAGACATGATACAGTTTCATAGAGACATCAGTATCATACTACACAAAGTCAGAGTACCCAAACATTTAAATGGTCAATGCATGGTATAGTGGACATGTAGGGACAGGCCAAAATAACAGGAAGTGTGTCATTCAGGGAGATATAAACAACATAAAAATGCTTTATTGCATGTGTGTGCATTCACAAACATATGTGTTTTACTGTGGCCATTGCAAGACAGAGACAATGGAACTCATTGCGTCATATTATATGAGACCATCCACATAAGTGGGTTCATTGCATTATATTCTATGAGACCATCCACATAAGTGGGTCCATCAAGGGAGTACACATGGAGTACAACATGGTACTAATGTCAGATGACTTCTAATATAAAATGGTGTATAACAAAACCTGGGCATAGGTTTGTTCCGAATTAGTACTTAACAGTATCACTTACACTGATCCTGTTGACTTAGCCAACCTGCTAGCAGATAGGTTCAGCTCAAACTTCACACTCTTTCCCCCCCAAAGGACCTTTCATCATCCTTGATACTTGCTCTGCACCTCACATCCCCATAGATCAAGTGGTAAAGGTCCTATCCAAGGCAAAGAACACAGCTTCCATGGGAGATGATAGTATCCCAGGCTGTATCCTGCACCATGTCCAGCAAGAACTAGCTTTGTCATTGAGCAGTCTATTCAACAAAAGCCTAAGTACAAGCTTCATGCCAACAGAGTAGAGAACTGCCACTGTCATCCTCTTGCAGAAAGGTGGTGCCACTACTGACCCTGGAAACTATCGCCCCATTAGCTTGACAAGTCTGACCTGTAAAGCCATGGAGTGTATTATTATGGATCTCATGAGCAAAGACACAGGCAATCTCCAAGCAGTTGACCCCACCCAGTTTGGATTTGTCAAGGGCAGATCTTGCCTGTTGAACCTGGTTGACATCTTTGAGACTGTTACCAAGGCCCTGGATGAAGGAAAGTCAGTACACATAGCTTACCTTGACTTGGCCAAGGCCTTTGACACAATCCCCACTCGGGCACCATTGAAAAGCTAGCACAACTTGGTGTAAATCCCTATTTCCTCAGGTGGATGGCCAACTGGCTAACTGACAGGACCCCCAAGGTCAAAATAGGCACCTCCACCTCTGATAGCAGACCTGTCGCTAGTGGAGTTCCCCAGGGATCTGTCCTTGGATCCCTACTGATTGGCATCTACTTCTCAGGGGTCCAGACAAAGACTGGATCCCTACTGTTTGGCATCTACTTCTCAGGGCTCCAGGCAAAGACAAAAGCCCTGTGGCTGACCAAGTCTGCAGATGGCTGTAAGTTGGGTGCTGTAACTGAATCTCCAAATGATGTAAACATTCTGCAGGAGGGTCTCACAGCAACGAATGACTGGTGCCAAAGTCATGGCTTCAAGCTAAATGCAAAAAAATGTAAAATCATACCATTCAGCAGAAACATGGCCCCTACTGATTATCACATCAACAGCAACCCCCTAAACACACAACCTTTGGTGTGAGACCTGGGTACTCAGGTTTACAATCTTACATTCGACCATCATGTAGCAGCGGTGATCAGAAAAGCCTATTACTTGGTTCAGCTCATAAGTAAAGAGATTGTATCCAGAAAAAAGGAGGTTATTACCTTTCTGTACTCCTCCCTCATTAGATAAATAATTGAGTATAATGCCCCGTTTGGTATGTACCTCACCAAATATCTGCACCAACTGGAAACACCACAGAAATACCTCACAAAGAGAATATTTAATTTTACTGCACTGTAGCATGGTCTCGGAGTTGGTATATTTAAATAGCGGGGGGTGTGGGGGTGCAGGAGTGCTTGCCCCCCTGCTTACAACCCTTTATTTTCTTTTCTCTTGTTTTTTTTTTTTTTTACGTGTTCAAAATTCTGTAAGTTCAAACATTTAGGTTCGAACATATGGTGTTCGAACTTACAGAATTTCAGCTACATGATATAGACCCTAATGAGGCTTATTGTGATGGTAGGGTGGCAGCTGATAACTGTGGTTAGTGCGCATTTCAGTACATGCTGTTCTTATTTGCTTGCTCTGTGTTCGCATTCATGTGCTACACTGATAGATGTTGCAGATTGCATTCCTGGTTTCACGTTTCATCAAAGAATTATGCATTTCATTTTTGATGATAGCAGATGAGTGGTGATCCATGACATGCCTTATTTTTGTCTGCTGTCTTTGATTATTTCTGACATGAGCTGTCATTTCGTATAACCTTTGGTCTGTGATCAGCCTTCTACATTGCACACTATCTTTATGAATATCACAGTAAATGTACTCCAGTCCTCTTCCAGTTTTATTTCAAGAACAATGACTCAGATTTGTACAGCTGAAGATGACAAGCAGAAACAAACTCATTTTTGTGATAATTTCCTAACGTTAGGGCATCTAAGGGTAGAAATATTATTCATATCATGCCCCTCTTGAGATGTATGCACCTTAGCTGATCATTTAGTTAATATTCCTCTCTGCTTCCCAAATGCCGTTCTGCAATCACTTTGATTTTTAAGCATATTTGAATTATTCGCCTAGTGCTCCCTTTAATTAATGCTTTAAGTGCATACCTAAATAAACAGGTACTGTCTGTTTGTACTCACTGCATCTCATAAACAGTAACACTCAGCATGTTGCTTTTCAGCAGATTGTCCATATGCTTATACCAGCAAAGAGTGCATTACAATACACTTACAAATTAGCATGGTGAAGGATAAAAGTGCAGCTGCTGTGCCATCCTTGAAAAGAGCATAGCGACTTCCCAGTGCCAAAGTGCCAACAGTAATTATTTCAGGGCCACTTATTTGTATCTGTGACAATCTTGTTGAGAAACAAGCTATTTTTTTAACAAAAATTTATTAAATCCGGTTTTAAACAATCACATCACTACGTATAATTTAATAAAACACAAATAGTAGTACTAAATCTGGTTTTAAACAATCACATCGCTACATATAAGTTAATAAAAAACAAATAGTAGTACTAAATCTGGTTTTAAACAATTACATCACTACATATAAGTTAATAAAACACAAATAGCAGTACTAAATCTGGTTTTAAACAATCACATCACTACATATAAGTTAATAAAACACAAATGGTAGTACTAAATCTGGTTTTAAACAATCACATTGCTACATATAACTTAATAAAACACAAATAGTAGTACTAAATCTGGTTTTAAACAATCACATCGCTACATATAACTTAATAAAACACAAATAGTAGTACTAAATCTGGTTTTAAACAATCACATCGCTACATATAAGTTAATAAAATACAAATAGTAGTGACATTTTCTCGTTGTTATTTTCATGCAGTATCCATACATGTTTTCTTTTCTACCAATCATTCCCTAGAACATTAGATAAATTGCTCAGTTTCTGACTTCCCTTAAACCTCAATCCTCCTGAACATTATTCTGAATGCATTGTTCCGATAAATTCTATTTACATCTATGTCATTTGTTATCTTTTATCTTTTCTAAAGACCCCTCATCCAATTATTTTACCTCATTTACAATATTCAGTACTTCAGGTACACTTGGGTTCGATTTTGATCTCCATTTACAGTATTTGCTTTTTTGGCCACCAATAGCACTACACAGAGTAATGCCTTACTATCATTAAGCAACTCAAATCCTTAGTCCTGGTTCAAAAGTGTCATTTTCTAAGTTACAACAATTTGCTCTCCCAATATTTATCACAAAGTACTTTTGCCTTTCTCCCTGCTGAGAAAAAACACAATTTATAATTTTTTTTGTTTACTTTTAATTTGAAATATTTTTGCATGGATTAAGATATTTGCCTCATGGTAGTGTTGTCTGTTCAGTAAATGTCTGTTAATTGGTGTGTAGGATTGTCATTGTTTAAACAGACTAAACTTGTGCTTTATTTCTTATAGTTATAAGGTTTCAGTGGGTAGACCATACTCCTTGAATAATGAAAAAAATAATGTTTTTTTTTCATTTTGCTATCAAACATAGGAATGGGTCTTGTAGAATAATTGTTTGTTTTGATCACTGTATGCATTTACTCAATTTCTCTGTGCCTAGTAATATGGACTGCATTATTATATTTCTGCTTCATTTTCATCCTGTGCATTGAACTATAATTTATTAGAGCAGCTTTATAGCTCCTCAAGGAATTAACCATTGCTTGCCAATCAGATATATACTATAATTTAATCTGTTTGAAACATAAAGAGACTTGATCACCATGTCATTGTTAGGTAACTCCTGCTGTTACACTCTGTAACTGTTGTAGTTTGCTTCTTGTGTGCATGGTATTGTCTTGCTCTGCTCCCAGACAGTGGATGAAATGGGACCCAAGTTGATAAATCCACTATCACGATTAACAAGCATTAGTAAGCAAACACACAAGCAAATAAAATCAAGTCTTATAATAAATACATTATATGGTACTTCCATTTCAATAATGAGTCTGCTGATATTATTTTTTCACATATTTCTCAGCAGATCCAGTGCTTGCATTTTTATGGTGGCAAATGAAGTGAATCTGCTACCCATATGCTGTATAGAAACAACAGGACTTTCCTTTCTAAACTGCATTCATTCATTCATTCATTCCTGGTTGATTGTACATCAGCTTGGAACCTTCACAATTCCACCTCCCAACATTTGTTCGCTGACATCATGTTAACTGAATAAAAACATCCTCTTACTGACAAATTCGATATACAAAAAACTTCAAATCTCAAGGCTTTTTGCCCACCCTCAAACTCTGCAATTGGAAACCATTGAAGTTCCTCCCCCTAGACACTGCAGTAGAATATTTCAACACCCCCTTCCTAAATATCCTAAATAACATGGTCCCCATTAGAACAGTAAGAATAAAGTCTAATTATGCCTCCTGGCTTACCAAACAAACTAGGTCACTTCTGAAAGAAAGAGCTAAAGCTTGGGAAACTTGGGCTCATAACAAAACTGTAAAAAATGAACAAAAATACCAAGTAATAAGAAATAAATGTAAAAAGAATATCAGACTTGACAAAAAAAACACTATACCGAATTACAATCAAAACACTAAAAGAACATATTAAAGTTCTGGACTGCTATTAACAAAATTCTGCAACCAGGCCAAACCAGCACCCCCACGCACTAGCTTAATTGACAATATCGCCACCCAGTTCAACAAATATCTCACTGAATACATAACTGCCCTCACCAATACTAACTGCCCAACACCACTATCTAATCTCTCCTCTTTAACCCATGAAAACAATCTTCTTCCCTACAACCAGTCCCAACAAGCACCATATATAAATATCTTAAGAAATTTAAACCTACAACCCTTGCAGCAGACAAACTGCCTGCTGAATACCTTAAACTTGTAGCCAATGCCATATCATAACCAGTCTCTTTACTAATCAATCACTCCATCTCAGAACAACATATCCATCTCTCTGAAAAATAGCACACATAATACCACTACACAAAGGTGGAAACTCACTTGAACTATCAAATTGCCAGCCCATTGCCGTCCTATCACCATTATCAAAATCCTAGAACAGTGCATCCATACACAAATCCTACACCACCTTTTATCCAATCGACTTCAATCAAAAAGCCAGCATTGATTCTGCCTTTATCACAGCACTATCACAGCCATTATTAGCTTCTCTAACACAATCAATCAGCACCAGAATGAAGGCAAGCTTGTAACTTCTATCTTTTTTGACCTCTCTAAAGCTTTTGATACTGTCTTTCATGATAAGCTCTTAACTGTATTATCTAATCTCAAACTGAGCTACTCTACTCTTGTGTGGTTCCAGGACTACTTACCTGATCACAGAAAAGCCGTACAATGGCAAAATTACCTATCCCTTCTTTTACCAATTACTTTAGGTGTTCTACAAGGCTCCATCCTTGGTCCCCTTCGCTTCAATCTATTCACCAACAGTCTTCACGCTGCCACACTATATGCTACACTGGTCCAATATACGGATGATTTAACCCTAATATGTTCTGACCCAGCACTCCAAGAACTTCTAAAAATAATGCAAGAATCCTTTATATCAGTTGAAACATGGCTATCTGATGCACAATTCATACTTAATCCAAACAAAACTAAGCTAATGCTATTCCATCCCACCCCACCAA
Organism: Protopterus annectens; assembly: GCF_019279795.1. Classification (NCBI taxonomy): domain Eukaryota; kingdom Metazoa; phylum Chordata; order Ceratodontiformes; family Protopteridae; genus Protopterus; species Protopterus annectens. The sequence goes on along the minus strand of NC_056730.1, from coordinate 1,066,169,670 downwards.
AGGCAAAGTTCCAATTTCTCCATTCAAAATAACTTCTAGCAACAATGCCCCTATTACACCAGTTCCTCACATCAAACTTCCAGATGTTATACTAGATCAAAACATGAAATTTGACCTATATATTGCCCAAACAATAAAAAAGTTCACAAAAACTTGGAACTCTATACAGATGCAGAAAATACCTTTCCAACAAGGTTTACTATCATTTGTGTGAACGACATTCTGTTGGCACGTATGCTGCCGAAAATCAGAATGTCATGCACAAAATGAAAAGTGTATGGGATAGTTGAAGACACTTATGCGAATGCAGTAGTGCATTCGCATAAGTGTGTTCGACTATATGTATGGAGATCTCAGTACAGTGGGGAGTGGAAATTCATCCATATCCCCACTGTAGTGTGATCTCGGAGTTTGAATATATTAGTAGCAGGAGTGTGGGGGGCACAGGGGGGTTGTCCCCCTGCAAAAACATGATTTGTCATATAGGAGTTTGATTTACATCAGCTCCCTATACAGCTATCATGTGATGTTTTCGGTGACAATGTCGACTCAAATGTGTCGATGGGTCGACATTGTGTAGGAGTGGAGAGTTGGGTTTCGGTGTTTATTTTCATTATTGCAAACAGCAAATCTTTTTCTTTTCTCAATAATGATAGTAAACCTTCCAACAATACCAAAACCATTATTGTCAGAACCCACCTAGTCCCCACACATCTCCATGCATCCCCCACACTCATTAATCTCAACTAATCTGACCTAGCCAAACTAGACACTTGCTACAACAAAAAAGCAAAGTTTGCTACTGAATCAGCCTTTAGGTCTCATCACTGCTTGGTGCTTAAACAACTATAATGGCTAGAAATATGCAACCTGCTCCCTCTTAACCAACTTGCTATAGCCCATCAAATATTTTACCAACCTGAAAAAAAAAACAGCCGTACAAGTGCTTTTAAATCAATACCTAAGCAAACACTTACTACAATCCAGCAACAAATAACTAATGGATGTTTCCAGAAGTAAAAATAGCTCAGCTGACTCCCTATACTCCAACGACATTGCAAAAATCTGGAATACCATACCACTTAACATCAGAACTCAAACCAACAAAGCCAACTTTAAAAAACTTCTCAAATCCCATTTAACTATCTCATGGATATGCACCTGTTCAGACCCAGGCTAAACTACTCACACAATATATACAGATCCTTCTATTTTTTAGGTGTTCTTTTTCTTTCTTTATTACAAAAATGTAAAAAATGTCACTGGTCTATCTAATTGTATCTTAATAAAGTATACATAACTATCACTAATGTAACTACTGGAACTGTGTTCATTATATTATGTAATCCTTCTAACTACCACCAATGTAACCATTGGAATTATCTGACAAGAATGTATTACGTTATGCTGTTTAACTACCACTAATGTAAACACTGGTATTGTGTATTAACACAACTTATTATGTATGTAAATACTTGAATGTAGCATGTAAGCTATTTTTTCCTTTTTTATATATATAATCTTAAACTGTTAACAATGGAGCTTTTCTCTCTGGGCCTCCACTGAAAATGGGCAACCTGCCCAGTCGGACTTTCATGGTAAACAAATGTAAAATAAAATAAAATTAAAATAAATTAAAATATTACTGATAGTTTAAGTAAGAGAGGCATTGTTACTGCTATGTTGATGGCTGATAAGGTCTCTCTTTTAAGAAACACATGATACTATTCCATTATTTTCCAGTGGCATAAATTATTAGGCCCCTTAAATGAAAAGTTAGATCAGATTCAGCCCACCTAGCAATATTTTGATCTCAGTATCACAAATTAATTAGTAAATGGGTGAATGCAGTAGTTTCCTTTTACCAATATGCCAGGAGTTTACAGCATTTCTGATAATTCGGTTTCATTACACTCCCTTCTTAAACCAGCAAAATGAATATTACAGTTTTAGAGTAAACAAAAAACTGGAAATGGAATACAATTTAATTCAGTGCATTATTTTTATAGTTCTCAGACATTACCATTTAGACTGTTGAGTTTGTTTTCTGTAATCATTTTAGCTTTGCAGAGGTTATTAGAGATGTATTAAGGGGACTGTACAGTAGAACTAGGCTTTGCTATTGTAGCCTGCATTGCAAAACAAATTTTATCACACCCATAAAAGAGAATATATACAAATTCAGTGCACAATGAATTGTAATATGTCACAGGAAATTAAATGAAAATGCTCTTTACTAAGTTGTTTAGCCTTTTTTTCCGGATTTGTTGAACCCCAAAGCTGAATATATTTATTTCCCAGTGTTATATAGGCACAAATAGTAGTGCCTTATTTATTAGATGCACTCACTGATCATAGGAACTGTCCATCTAATGTACCTCCAACTGATAACTTAATGAAGTTTAATTTACAAATCAAAATAGTCACAAGTCATAATTGTGTATATAATACATGGAATTCATCAATTCTGCATTAACATTGAAAAAAAAAAAACTTTGTTACAGTAAGCTTCATAGAAAAAACTTTGTTATGACAAACCTGTTATATGAAGCTTGCTGTTTTTAGCATGTCTCACATTGCCATGTAAATGGTGGCCAGCAGAGAAGTGCATAACCCAAGTGACAGCTTTGAAATCTGTGATATAATTCATACTGCCTCAAAATGACAAAGAAGGTGTGGCAGGACAGTGTATCATAGCTATTGATTAATTAGGGATAGTCACTTTGCTTCTGACCACTATTTGTGTGGCAGCACAAGGCATGCTTTTAAAGCTGTTAGACACTCCATGATCCTACATTTGTTTTAACCAGTAATACACCAGGGCAGCTATATATTAGAAAGAATCATGACTGGGACTCTTTTCACATCTTCAGTTTGCTACATGTTCTCAAATGATTCCTAGGAAGTTAACTTCCACTGAGTGACCTCCCAAACCTCTTGTGTCAGAGGCACATGGGATATATGCAAATGACTCTTTTGAACATCAGGTGTTTCAGCTATATGGCAATTCTGAATGCCCACTCAGTAGAAGTTCTAGCTTGGCTGGAGTTTTCATTTAGTTTTTATGGATTGTTTTTTTCTGTGTGACCTTCTCACTCATTGTTTTAGCTTCATAAACCTTAGAAAAATCCTCAAATAGTTGCAAAATCTAAGAATTTTACTCCTAAATCATTTGCTAGAAAATCACATATTTATGATAAACACATCAAACAACAGCAGCCAGTCATGTTTACATTGGAAAATATCTGTATGTTGAGAGATATGAATTGCAGTATTTGTCGTTTAATGTTGTCAGACTTGGTACCCCTTTTTTAGAAAAGGGAAAGTTGAGGAAGGAAGGTGGTCATAGAGTTAAGAGGTTGGCTAGAAGGGGTGTGGGACAACACAATGAAGAAAGAAAACAATGATGAAAGAGACATCAGACAGAGGGAAAATAATAGTGAGTGGAGGGTTGTACAATATAGAGGTAACCATGGATACAAAAGGGAGGAGAACACTGGGTGAGGAAATAGGAGTGTATTTTCACAGATGCAGCCTCTGCCAGCTTAGACACAGTGGGAGATTACTTGTCACCAATGGAAACTGTCACCACTGGGCCTTGCCTAAAATGGTGGAATCAATGCATGGTCTTCATGTGGCTGAGGCAGGTTTCCAACTTCTTGTCTATTACATCCCTCATACGCTCTGCCAGGACCTGCTGTGTAACAAAGGTGTCATTTCCACTTGTACTGCTACTGGTTGGTACCAGTGTATGAGCCTCGGGTGCAGGGACACTGTTAGAGATGGTGCATGTAGTGCAGGAGGTGGGAGGTAACTGTGACAGACCGAGACCTAGATATTATGGGTGCCTATGATGGTTGTTGCTGCCATCTGTGGTGGAGGATGAGAGGCTATACGAGTGGGATGGGTGCAGGTTATTGCATTGCTGCATATAACAGTAAAAGAAATGAAGAGAAAGAAAAAATAAACCAAAGACATGTATGTAAGAGGAAGGATGACAACAAAGAGGTTGGGGAGGAGAAATACAAACACAATAAGAACTGCATTCTTAACTATGTTGATAATAACACAGTTAAACATAATACACCTTTCACAGAAGTACAGAAACAGGAATTTCATCAACCTGTTTGTCTGTATATAAGATATGCAGGTGGGGTGGGGTCCAAGCCAAATGCCATCTGCACATGCATTCTGACAGCTAGAATATTAAAAGAAGGTGCTATTTAGCAAGAAACCAATTTTGTGCTTGTGGTCATAAATGCAATTTGAGTTTTGCTAATAATGTACAAATACAAAGTAAACATGCTTATCACACAATAATTTGTCACTCTGATAGACAATGAACAGATACTTCTATTATATTTTGTGAAATGCCCAGCAAACTACTAGTTATGGGTTTTACATATATGTACCATGTAATGATATAATGATGCCACTGGGACAACAAGTGTACATTATGTTTTCAATGACAACAGAACATTTTTTTTTGGGGGGTGGAATTAAACCCAAAGCCATCCTAACAATGTTGGAGCACAAAAAACTTAAAATGAGACTTTACTTGTCCACGTACACAGGAGGAGACACACATCAGCACACTACTAGCATTGGACTGTCATAGTACTACAGCTGAGCCATTGTAGTAATGGCAGATGGGGCACTGGTGTATAAAAGGTATACAGAAATAGTTTTAATGCCTACAACTACAACTACGAAATCAGAGACATTTTATGGTTGCACCTATACACACCCCAGTGCTCATTGAGGTGGTCTAGTCTGCTCCTGTGCATCGTTATTCTTTTCAGTCTCTACAGGGGGTGCCAATATAAAAAGGGCATCATGAAAAACTGGATGGTGGCATGAAGTGGCAGGGTATTTGGTTACCTTAGAGATGTTATAGAGGATAACAGGCTTGCATTAACTCATGTCTCTGTAGTGGTGACAGCACTGTTCCCCATGCAAGGGATGCCAGTAGCAAGAGTGACAGCCTTGGCCAAATATTCCAAGCATCAGCCTTATACAGTATCCCTGTATAGCCCTCCTGCAGGAGCATCTTTTTGCCCTGTTTATGAAGAATGACAAGACAAATCTTAGACTCCACATCACACCACTTCTCTGCTCTAAAAGGAGCACTACCCTCTCTTTCTCCAACCATAATATCTTACCTTGAAAAGATCTCAGGAAAAATGGCATAAAATTGTTACCCAAAACAATTATTGTGGGTCCCATCCTTCTCACAATGATGGACATCTCATCTGCATGATGAATGACAAACTAATAAAATATAATATATAAAATATAGGTACTATGTTATTATGGTTTCAATAGCACTTTAAGGTATAACACATGGCACTCCTTCATCCCTCTGTAGGCTGCTCAGAATACATGCTCTACAGTGACTCCATCTTCAGATTAACAATGAGATGACAATTCCACCCACCCTGACATAATCGGGCTTCTGAGCATGCCCGGCATCCTGTAGTAATTTGTGCGCTGTTTATCATGTTTGCTCACAGCACAACTTGAATAATTCAGAACAATAATGAAATGAGCTCTAATTGTCATATTCATCTCACCTAGAGGGATGCATTTACACAGCAACAGGCAGACTACCTTATTGTACTAAGGAAGAAGCTTTCAAAACAGAATTCTAACCATTGGGTAGCTCAGCCAGTGAACTTCCTGGCAGAGACAACTCCTTTCCTCAAATGTGCAAATGATGATAGCTGTGCTCTGCCCTTTTTAATGTTTTACTTTGTTTGCCTATGGATATGCATAGCCTGGTGATATATATATATATATATATATATATATATATATATATATATATATATATATATATACATAAATGTGAGTATGTATTCATATACACACATATATACAGGTGTAGGTAACCCGATGGAATGGACACAATGCCAGATGTCAACAAGTTGCATGAACAAATATTGGCACATTCTGCCCATGTTCCAGGAATTATGGTGGAGTAGACCAAATCAACAGTAAGTGCTTTTTTAGGGGTAAGCCCTCTGCACCCCCTCATGAGGGTGAACTGCACCTTCCACACCCCATACTAATTATATATACTAACTCCGAAATTGCACATTCCTGAGGAAAGTGAATATTCCCTTACCTGGAGATTGCCAATCATACACAATTGTCAACCGTCTGTCTGTCTGTCTGCATTGACCAAATTATATGACCAAACAGGTGTTGGCATTGTGTCTGTTCACTCAGGTGTCTTATATATATCTATATAGAGAAACAGAGAGACAGCAATCTATATTTGGCACAGCTAACCACCAGTGACGTAAACATTGGCTCTAGATGACTGCACCTGTTGAAGTGACACCCCAAACCCATATGCAAAAATGGAAAAAAGAGATTGTGGATGGGTGGATATAGCTATCTATTTCTATCTATCTATCTATTGAGATACACACACACACACACACACACACACACACACACACACACAATTATATATATATATATATATATATATATGGATTTACTTTAAAAGCTCGAAATACTGAAATATCAAAATTCAGTATTTCAAGCCCATAAAGTGGAATCCTGAAAAGAACGAAAACTCAGAAGTGTGAAATTTAAAATCTCGCATATCGGAGATTTTGAATTAGCGCTTCTGCTGCACACAAACATACATCTTCCTCCCCACACACAAGCACAAGCTCTGTCCTACATAAACAACCCCCATTTAAATATTCTAACTCCGAGGTCGCACTACATGCAAAAACACACAAAACACTGCCACACAAGCTACATTCCCTTTGCACACACACACACATCACAGCAACAAAACACACTAGCACACACCACAGCCCCTACCCAAAACCCTTAACACATACACACTTACCTGAATCCATAACAACAGCGAAACATCAGATACTCTAATTCCAAATCTCCGGTATGCAAGGTTTTGAATTTTGTGCTTCTGAGTTTTCGTTCTTTTCAGCATTCCACTTTATGGGAGCGAAATACTGAATTTCGATATTTCAGTATATCGAGCTTTTAAAGTAAATCCATATAATATATATATATATATATATATATATATATATATATATATATATATCATTGTTGCCTCACAGCAAGAGGTTCTCCAGTTTTATTCTCAGCTGAAGTGCCTTCTCTGCAGAGTCTACATGTCCTCCCTTCATTCATGTGAGTTTTCTCCAGGTGCTCCAGTTCCCTCCCACATTGTAAGGACATACATCTTGAGCATTTCTCATATGTGTATATATATATATATATATATATATATATATATATATATATATATATATATATATATATATATATAAATACGTGTGTGTGTGTGTACATATATATATATATATATATATATATATATATATATGTGTGTGCGTGTGTGTGTGTGTGTTTGTATAATATAGATGTATATGCATGAAGATACACTTCATTATATGACACTACATTGCCAAATTATTAAATCGGAATATACGGCATCAAACCCAAATGGTAGAAGCTTTCTTTATCAAGAAAAAGAAAGAAACAACATTTTATGCAAGAGGAAAAGCTCTCCCTGCACCCTCATGTTGTATGCACAGCCCCCCACTGTTTGCTAATTATATGTATGAACTGCAAGAGCACAAAACAGTGGGGGGAAGGGCAAAATCTCACTCTTCATTGTGCAGCTATTCCTAAAAATGCACGCCAGCATCCTGTCATGATCTGTCAGTTTGACAAAACAACTCTCCTAACTAAAAATTTGATCTAACAAATATACAAAGAACCTATAAATAGCTATATAGGTTTCTCTCTCTCTCTCTCTATGTATGTATATATATATATATATATATATATATATATATATATATATATATATATATATATATATATATATATATATATATATATATATATATATTTATATATATATATATATATATATATATAAATATATTGAGAGACAGAGAGCAAGATGCACACACACACGTGGGTTTATATTATAGCATCGAAGTTTTAAAACTTCGAATGTTATAATATTGAACCCTTTAGAGTGAAAGCTGAAAATAGCAAAGCCTCTGAACATCAAGATTTTACCTGTGGTAAGATTTCGGTGGTCCGTTCAGTGGCTTTGCTATTTACAGCACTGTGGTGTGATGGTTACGGACCGGGTTTAGGGAAGTGAGCGAACAGAGGTTACGGACTGGGTTCAGGTAAGTGTGGTGTGATGGTTATGGACTGGGTTAAGGTAAGTGAGCGAACAGACTTGGGTAAGGTGAGTGTGTGGTAGTTAGGGACTTTAGGGTTAGGGCGCGGGTGAAGTGAGTGTGCGGTAGTGACAGACTTTAGGGATGGGGCGGGTTAAGTGAGTTAGGGTTAGGGCGCGGGTGAGGTGAGTGTGTGATAGTTAGGGACCTTAGGGTTAGGGTTGGGTTAAGGTAGGTGGGTAGCTAGTGGTGTATGTCTGGTTTAGTGTAGGGTTTCATGAAGTGTATGTGTGTGGATTATTTATTTTGGTGTGCTTGAGTTGTGTGTACGTTTGTCGGAACAGCAATTTTTTTCCCTGGGAAAAAATTCGCTATTCTGACTGTTCGGTTTTCTGGTGTTTCGATTGAATGGGGTCGATATTATAACATTCGATGTTTTCAGACTTTGATGTTATAATATAGACCCCACACACGCACACACATAGATAGATAGATAAACTATTTTTGCATATATATTTTATAAACATGTTTTTTTTTGGTCTGGGGCGGCAGTGCAAATTGACAGGGAAAGCTGCTGCAATGAGAGCTTCCTGCACATACACATTCATAAGTTTCTGCATTGCTCCATCATCTTGCTTTAGCTCATTATGCAGTCATTAGCATATGACATGGCTAACCATATCATTAGTTCTAGCCATATTGTACTGGGTTTTCAAAACTGCACCAGCACTATGCATGGCTGCTCATTGCACAGACTGTTTCAGTATGATGCAGCAAAGTCTTCTGAATCTAGACCCATATCATTGCCAATAGTCAACAAGTAGAGAAGTTGCTTTTTCGATGGTCGAAAGTGACAAAGCATTAGTGTGATTTACAAAACAGGTCCTTAGACCAAATTACTCGGATGTATACAGTGTCACATGGCATTCTTTGCAAAATGATACACACACAGATGTCTTAGCTGAATCTAATATTAGTGACAGATTGAAGGTGTTGTAGCATCTGAATGTCTTATCCTAGGATGTCCTATCCTAAAACTTACTGGTTCACTAAATTTAATGCCAATAGTTCCAACAAATTATTAGGTGCATTATGAAATTTTAAACCCATTAATTAATATGTGACAGTTGTCAATGATATATGTATTTTTTTTTCTTTTTTTGCAGCTTGCCTTGCTCCCCTGCATCATCTTGACAGACATCGCTAGTGACCAATATCCATTGCCAGGCCTACTAGCCACTCCATTCCGACCTTGGACTATGACTGATGCTATGATCAGGACCAGTGTGGAGACTAAGAGTGCCCTAAGGAAGGGGGGGGGGGGTCAGTGCCAACTAATGTCTGACTTTTTTTCTCTTATGGTCTACCTCCAATACTCCTCCTCCTCTCTATGACTATTTGGTTATGTCTGAGGAGTGGGTGTGCAATGCAAATGTTCAGTGTCTCATCCTGCCTCCTCAGTAGCTCAGCCATATCCCCCACCCTAATCCAGCCTTTCAAATGCACTCTCCCAATGACATGCCCAGCCTTCACCAGGGATTGTCATGGGGAATGGCCACATGACCACCCCCCCCCCCCCATGGACACTCTCCATCCCTCCCCCACTAATGCTTCTAGTGCCCAAATTGCTAATTGAAGTCAGCTGCCTGGGCCAAAGTCAGGGCTTTATCCCTCTACCCTGTGTGCCATTGCACTGGCTACATGCATTAGATATCATTAAGAAGTATATTAGACTATTCTGAAATATTAATTATAGGTATTTTTATATTTTACTTAGTATGTCTGTGCATCATACATGTCCTGACAGTACTTCTCAAATGAAAAATGAGAGCTTGGTTGTACCTCTCAGGCAGCATGTGTGAATCTCCATAGATATGAACAAAATTACCAGTGTTGGGATGATGTGGTCTGAAAGGTGACTGCTGTGTGGATTATGTCTGCAAGGTTCAGGTCTGCCATCTGCATGTCATACAAATGCATGACTATACAGATAAATAAGGTAGGAAACTGCAGCACAACATGCCACGAATAGAAGGTCGCTACCTACCTCACTAAGAAATATGTAATTATTCCTTATATCACTAGATAGTCATAGCCTCAAAATCAGGATCCCTGAAGAACAGATAGAAATAGATGCATCACCAGTACAAGGAAGTGTGTGCTATCACATGCTGGTGGGGCACTGTATTTTATTAATTTTGTCATAACTTGCATATGATCTTTATGTATTACATACATGCAGGCACAAGGCATGTCAGAGGTCAAGCCGTTACTGCCAGGCACAATGAAAATTAAATATGAGGCATGTGGCAAAATCATTCAGCTAATGACATCTAGTGTCACTCATTACAATACAAAAACTGTTGCATATGTGCTTGAACAGAAAGCAAAATGGGAACAGTTCATTAGTACTCATGTTCTACATTTTTGCATTTTATTTATTGCCTGTCTAACATAGTTCCTAGATTTAAGATGCATGTTTCATTCTTATTACTTACTTCCAGGTGTTGCTGCCATAACAGAGGAGCACCCTTCATGTGGGAAGATAAGTGACATTAGCTATATGGTAAGCACAGAGCATGTATGCATGACATTAAATAGTCATAACAATGCAGTGTCCAAGACCAGTGATGATGATGATTCTACTAAGTAGGCCACTACTATGGACACACAGGATGTCATTTATAGTTGCCATATTTGGTGTTTTTAATGTCACTGTTTTGCCATCTCTTGTGGTCCAGCCAGTGGAACTTGGGAGTACAGAGACACATCAGGACTGTACACCAAGTTCATCCAGTGTAGATGGACATTTTGACAAGGAGACAGAGCACTCCTGTACTGTGACATACACCTTGTAGAGTAGGTGGTTAGGTGACCAGCCTGTAACTGTTAGTAGTGGACTGGCTAGAGTCAATGGGGCACATAAGCACCAGGACATTGCTGGCATCTGTGAGCTGCCTTTGCATATATGCATGCTAGTACAGCCCTTGATAACTTGTCTGGGCAACCTATGGCTTTTTATGTTGAATGGACTGACCCCCTCTCAACTTACAGACACTGAAAATAGGTATGAAGGCCTTTGAAAAAGTAGTAACATCCATCCAAAAAGCTAGACATCCAATTTGCAGAACTGTAGCAAGAGTGAGGTGAAAGGTGCATAGTTTCATAGGTTCATAGGTAGGTACTAGGCTATCTTCCCGAGGGCATTTATAAGCCTAGCCAGAGTGTGTCAGCTTTTGCCTCCCCATTGATTAATTAACTGAGCCTCTGTCAAGAAGACCTAAAGAAGTGATCCCAGGGGTGCTTTTTCTGTTACCCATCCACTCGTCAAGGTTTCTCTTGAAGAGTATTAGTGAGGGGCTCTGCCAAATGTAGTTAGGAATTTTGTTCCAAAGCATGGGGAGTCTCTGTGACAGGAATCTATCCCTCCAGCATGTTCTATGTATTGTTGTGGCGAGGTTTAGCTCACTAGGCGAGTGGCTCTCAGTGACTTGGATTTCTTTAGGTGGAGCATGTCCATCAATTCTGAGTTGGACATGGCTTTGTAAGTCAGGCAGAGATCACCTCTGAGTAAGCAATAAGCTACTGAGTACAGCTGGAGTTTTTCCAGTCGGGCTGCATAGGACATATGTTTGACGCCAGTAATCCTCTTGGTGAGGTACCTTTGTGGTCTTTCCAGCTGTTGGAAGTGTCTTGTAAGGTACATCCCAAATGGGACATTGTACTCTATGATGGGTCTGATGAGTGATGAGTAGAGGGGCACTATAACCTCTTTATTTCTAGATGTGAACCCTTTAGTAATTAGATGGGCTACATAGAAGGATTTCCTAACTACTTTGGCAATATGATTGTCAAAGGAGAGATTACTATCTACCTGGGTCCCCAGATCTCTTATTACCTCTTCTGTATTAAGGGGGCTGCCACCCATGTGGTAATTCATAGGTGTTTTGTTTTTCCCAAATGGGATGACTATCCATTTTTTGGCATTTAGCTTGAGACCATGACTTTGACAGCAGGTGTCCGTCTCAGTAAGGCCCTTTTGGAGAATGTCCGTGTCAGCCGGAGAGTCAGTTATGGCTCACAGTTTGCAGTCATCAGCGAACTTGGTTAGCCATAGTCCTCCTGTGTTTGCCTGTATTTCTGAGATGTATATGCCGAACAGTAGAGGTCCCAGGACCGAGCCTTATGGGATACCACTTGTGACTGGCTTAGAGTCGGACCGGGAGCCTGCTATTCTTACCGTGTGAATTCTGTCTGTAAACCAGTTGGCAACCCATCTTGTGATGTAGGGGTTTATGTTTGGGCTGGTGAGTTTTTCTATAATTCCTGAGTGGGGAATGGTGTCAAAAGCATTGGTGAGGTCAAGGTAGGCTGTGTAAACCACCCTCCCCTCATCTATGGCCTTAGTGACTGTCTCGAAGAAGTCAACCAGGCTTAGTAGGCATGATCTGCCCTTAACAAAGCCGAACTGGGTCGGGTCAAGTGTTTGGCGGTTCCCAATGTCTTTGTTATTGAGTTCCATGATGATGATGCACTCCATAGCCTTGCAGACTAGGCTACTCAGGCTTATGGGGTGATAGTTACCAGGGTCAGTTTTGGCCCCTCCTTTGTGGAGTGGAATAACCATTACTGTGTGCCATTATATGGGCATGTAGCCTGTGGAGAGGTTGAGGTTGAACAGTATGTTTAGGTGGGGGGTTAGTTCATTCTGTAGTTCATGCAAGATGTAGCCTTGGACACCATCTGGCCCCATTGACACTGTGCTTTTGGCTTTTGAAAGGACTGTTTTCATCTGTGCATCTGGAATTTCCATGACACTACACTTTTCTGGTATTGTTGTGGGCCCTTTTGGGGGTGAGAGGGGGGTGAAGTTTGCACTGAATCTATCTGCCAGGATGTTGGCAATATCAGTAGGTTCAGTATATTTTGTGCTATTTTGCACTAGCTCAGAGCATATCTGCGAGTTGCCACTTAGATTCTTGACATAGCTAAAGAAGGCTTTGTGGTTCTCTTTCGAATCCTTGACTATTTTTCTTTTGAAGTTAGTCTTGGATGATTTTATGAGGGACCTTAGTTTCTTACTGATACTGATCAGGGATGTCTTTCCTTCTTGGAATTTGCTTTTTTTGTCTGAACTTGTTTCCTTCTTCTATTGTATAGCCTGTTTATGGCAGGAGTCCACCAAACTAGTTTCTTTCTCTTACGGGAGTGAGTCTTGGCTTTGCTTGGGATGGCACGATCCATGCATCCTTCTAGGAGCTCATAGAGTGCATTTGTAAAGGTTCCTGCATCTTGGACACTGTTATCCTTTAGCGTGGGAGCTGTGAATCTTACCACCTCTGTCTTAAGTAAGGTGAAGTTTGCTATAGAAAAGTTTCTCACTGTGGCTTCCTTGGTTGGGGGTAGTGGTGTGGTGTGAACATCCAGAGTGATTATACCACAACCACCAAAAGTCTTACAAATAGTGAACAACCAAAATCCTAATGGAATAAACTTCACAAGAGTCTTGAAAAAGCACATAAAAAGTACAGATTTATTCTAGCGCCTCGGTGTAAAAGCACCTTCATGGAATACAAATTCAATTGCAAATGCTGTTTAAATACACATTTTAATAATAATTAAACAATAAAATAATCAAGTAAATTTAATTATTTCTTAAAGCAAACATCTCCAACTAATTTCCCCATTAAGTCCTTTAGGGGCCAGTGTGTTGAATTTCAAGATGCAAATGCTTTCTTTATATAAAAGTTTGCCTTTTAAAATATTATCATCTCCATAAAAAGAAACAATTTGTTCCAAAACACATCCTTTTAATAATGAATTTTCACTGTTATGTGATTCTATAAAATGAGCAGCAATAATTTTTTCTTTCCTTCCATTTTTAATGTCTCTAATGTGTTCCATAAAACGTGAATGAAACATCCTCTTTGTTTCCCCCACATAAAATATATTACAGGGGCAGCTTAAAACATACACTACCCCCTTAGTTTCACATGAATTTTTTTCCTTAGATGTAAAAGGTACATTGTTAATATATTTAAAACAATTAACAATATGTGGACACACTGAACATTTACCGCATTTGAATGTGCCTGCTTGAGATAAACACTTAGGTACTGTACAATTCGGCATACTAAAAAGTCCCTGCACTAACATGCCTTTTATACTTCTGCCTCTCTTGTATGCTTTAGAAAAATATTTTGGCAGAATACCAGCCAAAAAGTCATCCTTCAATAAACATTTCCAATAATGAGTTAACATCTCAAATATTTCGGGACTTTTTATATTGTACATAGATACAAAATAAATATGCTGGGTTCGATCCAATTCAAACTTATTCATCTTTTTTATGTGGGGGAAACAAAGAGAATGTTTTGTTCACGTTTTATGGAACACATTAGAGACATTAAAAATGGAAGGAAAGAAAAAAATTATTGCTGCTCATTTTATAGAATCACAGAACAGTGACTATTCATTATTGAAAGGATGTGTTTTGGAACAAATTGTTTCTTTTTATGGAGATGATAATATTTTAAAAGACAAACTTTTATATAAAGAAAGTATTTACATCTTGAAATTCAACACCCTGGCCCCTAAAGGACTTAATGAGGAAATTAATTGGAGATGTTTGCTTTAAGAAATAATTAAATTTACTTGATTATTTTATTGTTTAATTATTATTAAAATGTGTATTTAAACAGCATTTGCAATTGAATTTGTATTCCCTGAAGGTGTTTTTACACCGAGGCACTAGAATAAATCTGTGCTTTTTATGTGCTTTTTCAAGACTCTTGCGAAGTTTATTCCATTCAGATTTTGGTTGTTCACTATTTGTAAGACTTTTGGTGGTTGTGGTATACTGGAGTACAATGTCTTCTGATC
This sequence comes from Protopterus annectens, assembly GCF_019279795.1. Taxonomy (NCBI): domain Eukaryota; kingdom Metazoa; phylum Chordata; order Ceratodontiformes; family Protopteridae; genus Protopterus; species Protopterus annectens. The sequence goes on along the minus strand of NC_056730.1, from coordinate 1,066,154,596 downwards.
CAAATGTGGATATACCCTGTGTTTTAAGGGAAGAATCGACTCCCTTGTTTGGTGCTACAGGTGGTCCGAGTTCTCTTATGGGTTCACAAAGAACTATGGAACAGTATATGAATTACCAAATGACCATAGGTCCAAATTTGGAGACTGGAACTGTGAGTACGATTGTTGGACCTTTATTTGATGCATTTGTCACTGAGAAAGCCAAACGCATTGCTAATCTGTTTTTTTCAGTGGGGCAAGTCTTAACGAATGTTTCGCTAGAAAAAACAGAACTGTGTGACAAATTTGAAAAACTTTTGGAAAAAGAGACCCGTGTACATTACAACATTTTGGGCCTGAAGAGGTATATTGAGCTGAATATTACGCCGAGGGGTCTCCATTTTGTGAAAAACCCTAGTACTCCATTTGATGAAAAATGCCCCGTAGACAAACAATTTAGGGAACAATGGTTAGCAGCTTCCCATAAGTGTGTTATGGGTTGGCTACAAATTTTACTTGAAAGGGATGAGCTGAAACATAAAAAACTTAAACAAGAATTGGTTACGTTATCGAACACTATTACCAATTCTATTGGTATTGCTAACGCCAATAATTTTTTAAGCAAGATGAAGAGTAAATTGAGCACATTAGAGACTAAACTTATCAATTACAAAAAGAAAAAATTGATAAGGGATGTCAATGGCTATGAAGGAGGCCATGCTTTCGTAGCTTTATCCAATCAACAAAAAGCCAGATCCGGGAGACAATATGGCGACTGGAAGCAGAAGTCATCGGTTTCCTTTATGTCTACAGATGGCTCAAACTAGAGTGATAACCAGGGAAGTAGCGATGAAGATTATCCACCGCTGCCCTACCCCGAACAGCCACAAGAACATCAGAACTGGTTTCGGGGGAATGGAGGATGGCAACAACACAAACCGGGACAGAAAAGGAATCAGAACAATACCTACAACGGGAATGGTCCATACAACAGAGATCACAGAAATTAACAATATAATAGTAAGAAATTTAAACGCTAACACAAATATTATTGGTAATGATGTAGCTTCAAATGTTTCAAACATAGTAAATTTGTCGGGTTGTGTTTTGACACGAGCAATGTGTAGTATTGAGTTTGGGATTAAAATTTATACCAACAGTTGTTCCACGGATTCATGTTTTTCAACAGGAACTTTTTAAATGTGTTCGTAAATTACATTTAAAGTGTTTTTTCTCTTGTAGGGTGGGTAAGAATGAAAGTAATAATGATTTCATTGATGAGTCATCTAATGAAAGTTTCTTTTCATGTGAGGAAGAAAGTGAGCAGCAATATTGTGATGAATGGTTGCTTGTTTCAAATGCATATTCTTTATTGGATATTTCCATTATCCCAGTAGTTAGTAAATTTATGCCTCCTTTTCAAAACCAGAACATTTCACATTTCCATTCAATAACCAGTTTTGAAAGAAGCAATATTTGTGAGGAATTGGTTAGATATAAGAAGGCCATACAGTATAATTTAACTTATAGAGAGTGGAAGGCATTGTTAGAACTGCAGAATAATAAAGGGTTGGTAATTATACCAGCTGATAAAGACAGTAAAGTTGTTATAATGAATGCCATACAATATCATAGAATGTGTATGGAACATTTAAAAAATAAAAAAATATATGAATGCAGTGAAGATATATGCTTGATTAGGGCATTAGATAGATATAATAGTTTGTTACAGAAAGGCCTACGTTTAGGCTATTTTTCTAAAAAAAGATGTGGAAACTAAGTTGTTTGCTAATAATAAAGAACCGGCAATATTTTTTTTTTGTTTGCCAAAGATCCATAAAGATTTGGAAGCACCTCCAGGTAGGCCCATTGCTTCTACCTGTAGGTATTTCTTACATAATATGGGTATATTGTTACATGAGATATTGCTTCCTTATGTGAAAAAGAATTTATCCTATATACAAGATAGTTCTGATTTTTTGGAAACAATTATTGATATAGAATGGAAAATGGGAATGTACTGGATTGTATTGGATGTGAAAAGTTTGCATACATCCATAAAACATAAAGATGATATAACTGCTATTTTGCATTTCTTGGGTGATAACCCTCATTCTATGCTCATAATAGAAATGATAGAATTTTGTTTGGTGAATAATGTTTTTATATACAATAAGCAAATTTATAGGCAAAAGGAAGGTACTGCTATGGGGGCACCATTTGCCCCCATGTATGCAAATCTATTTATGCCATATTTCGAAACAACATTTCTGTTTAAACAGGAATTTATGAAAAAATATGTTAAAAGATATTTTCATTAGGGCTGCCACAGTGGTGCAGCAGTTAGCGTTGCCACCTCACAGCAACAGGTTCTCTGGTTCGATCCTCGGCTGGGGTGCCTTCTGTGCGGAGTCTGCATGTCCTCCCTGTGATCACGTGGGTTTCCTCCTGGTGCTCCAGTTTCCTCCCACATCCCAAAGACATGCTGTAGGTGGATTGGTCACACTAAATTGGCCCTAGGTGAGAGTGTGTGTGTGTGTGCGTGTGTGTGTGTGTGTGTGTGTGTGTGTGTGTGTGTGTGTGTGTGTGTGTGCGTGCCTTCTGTGGAAGGTTGGGTGCTGGGCTGGCAAACTCGACACCATAAAACTCCACTGCCAATCATGAGCAGATGGTGATCCGCTGTGGTGTCCCTTAACCGGGAAAAAGACGAAAGAAAAAGAAGAATGTTAAAAGATATTTTCGTTATATTGATGACTTAATTTTTATATTTGAAGGAGGTATAGAAAATATTAAAAAGTTTATATTTGATTTACATCGAAACCCTTTTGACCTTAATTTTGATGGTTTGCAGCAGGGAACTAAAGTTAATTTCTTGGACATAGAGTTAGAAGGGAAACTAAATGGCACAATTGTGTCAGGGGTACACAGGAAGTTTGTGGATGGCAATCAGTTTTTACATGCGGCTAGTTGCCATCCACCCCACACAATAGATGCACTCCCTTATAATGAGTTTTTAAGGTTATCCAAGATTTGTAATATTACAGAGATTTTGGAAAAGGAAATTTGTAAGTCTACAGAAATTTTTATAAAGAGATGTTATGATGTTAATAGGGTAAGGGAGGCTAGTCAAAAAGTATATAATAAGAATAAAAATTTTAGTGGGAAAAACAAGGTAAGAAAAAAGATGAATAAGTTTGAATCGGATCAAACCCAGCAGACTTATTTTGTATCTATGTACAATATAAAAAGTCCTGAAATATTTGAGATGTTAACTCATTATTGGAAATTTTTATTGAAGGGTGACTTTTTGGCTGGTATCCTACCAAAATACTTTTCTAAAGCATACAAGAGAGGCAGAAGTATAAGACATGTTAGTGCGGGGACTTTTTAGTATGCCGAATTGTACAGTACCTAACTGTTTATCTCAAGCATGCACATTCAAATGCGGTAAATGTTCAGTGTGTCCACATATTGTTAGTTGTTTTAAATATATTAACAATGTACCTTTTACATCTAAGGAAAATTTTTCATGTGAAACTAAGGGGGTAGTGTATGTTTTAAGCTGCCTCCGTAACATGTTTTATGTGGGGGAAACAAAGAGGATGTATCATTCACGTTTTATGGAACACATTAGAAACATTAAAAATGGAAGGAAAGAAAAAATTATTGCTGCTCATTTTATAGAATCATATAACAGTGACTATTCATTATTAAAATGATGTGTTTTGGAACAAATTGTTTCTTTTTATGGAGATGATAATATTTTAAAAGACAAACTTTTATATAAAGAAAGCATTTACATCTTGAAATTCAACACCCTGGCCCCTAAAGGACTTAATGGAGAAATTAATTGGAGATGTTTGCTTTAAAAAATAATTAAATTTACTTGATTATTTTATTGTTTAATTATTATTAAAATGTGTATTTAAACAGCATTTGCAATTGAATTTGTATTCCATGAAGGTGTTTTTACACTGAGGTGCTAGAATAAATCTGTGCTTTTATGTGCTTTTTCAAGACTCTTGTGAAGTTTATTCCATTCGTATTTTTGTTGTTCACTATCCAGAGTGATTAGTTTATGGGCTGATCAATCAGTGATGGGTTGACCTCTGGTGCGGAAAACCTGTTGCCCATGTTGGTGATGACCAGGTCCAATATGTTTTCACCTCTGGTAGGGGAGTTTACTGGCTGATCCAGGGCATTTGAGTTGATAAATTCCAGGAAGCGCTGGACCTGGGAGTTTGTACTTGAGTAGTTTTCCCAGTTAATGGTAGGGTAATAGAAATTGCCTAATATCAGGGTGTTCAGTAGGACCTTCATGTTTTCCAGTGCCTCCAGAAAGGCAGAGTGGTGGTCATGGGTCATGGAGTTTGATCTGTAGCAGGCCACAATTTTCATTGTAGATTTTCCCATTGTTAGTTGCAGATGGATGATCTCAGAGGTATCATGTTGCTCCACTAACCTAGAGATGTAGGTATCCTTGATGAATATGGATACACCCCCTCCTTTTGTGTTTTGGTCCATGTTATGTGGCCAAAATGTATGGTATGGGTTGTTGCCCAGTAGTGCTGGGGTGCTCTGTGGAGCCTTGAACCAGGTTTCAGTTACTGCACAGATGTCGACATTCTCCATACTGAGGAGTGCTTTAAGCATGTGCATTTTGAGATTTAAACTCCTGGCATTGAGTAGCATAACCCTCATTTTTTTATTTGTGCTGTTTACGGAGGTGGGTTTGACTTTTGCGCCTTGCCTAAAAAAGGCACTATGGGGGCAGCAAGAGCCTTGGCCAATATTCGAAAGCCTAGGGGTTACAGGTGCAAGCCGTCTCTTGCAAAGCAATGAGGCTTGTCGAGCATGTCGTCCCAGGCTGACAGACACTGGATCCCCTTTGAATGTCACCAGAAGCTTGGACAATTGTTGAAATTGATCATTTTTTCTTTATCTGAGGTATCATTTTTGGTGTGGGCAGGATGCTACTCCAGAGTCATACCCACCTGGGCTACATGATCAGAGTGCTCTTCCATGTCTCTTTTCATGTAGTCCAGGGAGGTACATCTCAGGTCATTCACACCAGCATGAACAATGACAGAGTCATATTTGTACTTGTTCTGGATTGACCTGAGTGCTTGTGTTATGTGTCGGATTCTGGCTCCCGACAGGCAGCTAACAGTAACCTTCTCCTTGTCCAGCCTAGTGAGTGGGACATCAGTGTGCCTGACTATAGAGTCACCTATTACCGGTGTGTTAGGTATGATATTTTGCCTTAAGGGCTGTGATTGTGCTGCACACTGATTTTGTGTTTTATGTGTTGTCTAGTTTGTGATGGGAGGTGCAGGTTTTTTTGGGTGTCTGCTTTGGAGGTCTCTGATGTTTTTGCAGGTTTTTATTTAGAGCCTCCGAGTATGATTTTGTGTATTTATGTGTATTTTTTGCCAGTGATGGTTTAGTATGTCTATGTGAGGCTTGAGGTGTGGTGCAAGTGTTAACCTTCTCCTCATGACTGCCTGTTCCAGTCTTGGGTGGAGAGAGCTTATCCTCCAATTTAGCTATATAATTGCATCTCTCACATATGTAATGTTTTGTGGTAGGAGGAGAGGGTTGACTGTGTACATGAGGCAGTTGTAATATTGCCTCAGGATACCCAGGTTCACCAGCTGGACTGGAGAGTATACCTGAAATTCCCCTTTGGTCATGCCTGAATAGTAGGGTGAGCTGCTTAGTCGCTTGGTTGGTGAGGGGTGAATAATGAGCCTTGCCCTGCTGGGCAATCAAGTGTTGGGATATATTAGTGCTTGCTTTTAGGTCTGAGTAAGTGCTGGACTGTAGGATGCTTTTTAAGTGCTTAGGTTGAGAGTTAGACTACTTTCAAAGGAAAAACTGAAGAGGAGACTTGGTAGAGCCAGGAATAATTTAGCCCTAGCTAGCCGGTGCTGCCCAGACATGCAAAACTGTGCAAACATGGTTTTTACAGCAGGGAAATGAAAGATCTAGAAATTAGCCCAAAATGGCCTATAAACTACTAACTTCCGAGCTGGAACCACTCCTCCAGGGACAGATGGCTGCGCAAAGCTCCCTCTCTCACAGGTGAACAGAGAAACCTCCTTCTATCCAAGTAAAGTATGGGCAACTCAGAAACTTGTAACACAGCCCTGAATTCAGCACTAGCCTGAAAACTGGACTATACTAGCTTAGAAAGGTGGGAAACAAGGAAAACATTTTTTTGAAAAAATAAGTTAAAAACAGTAAAAATGCACTTAAAACAGCTTTAGATGACTACAAGCAATTAGAAAAGGCTTTTAAACAAATTACCCAATTAACCAGTAAAAAAAAATCTCAAAACTGAGCCCTGTTCCTGTAGTCTTCAATCAGAAAAGTTCTAACTGCACACTCCTGCCACTGGGGTGTAGGGGAACCTTCTCCAAAAAAAAAAGGCCTGGATTAGTGCTCAGGTTATACAAACAAAGCTAGATTCAGCAGGCCTGAATCTAGTTTATGCAACAGCAAACAAGGCACACTAATTTCAGTAAGAAACAGTTCAAATATGTAGGCACTATAAGCCTCTAACCAGAAATTCCCAGCTCAGAAGGGCAGAGTCCAGCCTCTCCTCCCACAAGAGTGCAGACCACAAACCTTCTTAATGTAAAATGACTGGCCTGAAGCCCAAGTACTTAAACCAGAACTAATACACTTTTATAATAACAGACACTGAGCCTTCAGTCAGCAGTTCCCAACTTAGAAGGATGTAAGCTACCTGTCCTGCCACAACAGTGCAGACCACAAACCTTCTTAATGTAAAAAAAATGGTCTGAAGCCCAAGTGCTTAAACCAAAAGGCTTAGAATCATAGTTACACCAAGCAGTAATAAATACAATTGAGTACTTTTAAGATGACGCAAAAGCAAAATAAAGTAATAAAGTAGGAAGAAACATAAATACAGTAAAAGCAGATGAATAAAGTGCAATTTTATTTTTTAGTGAGCAAATGAGATGGGCCTAGGAGGAGTATCCAAATGCAAATTTGCAAGAGGGGCGGGCAGTTTCAAAGCCACTAAGATTAACATCAAAACAAAAGCAGGGAGGGAGGATGGGGAACTAACTGAAAAAACAGAGCCACAACTTCCAGCTAGATAGTATTCAGTGCAACACAAATAAATCAATTTAAATGCTGTATTATTTGAAAAAAGTGCAGATAAAGATTTACTTAAATTCACTTATAGGTCCAGTTGATTGCAGGTAGGTCTTAGCTGGCCAAACCTTAGAGTTTAATCAGAAAATAATCCAAAATGTACCACTTATATAAGGCAGAAACCGAATATCAATGAAGTGAAACTACCCCCACTTATCACCGGCTATGCAGGAATTCTAACAAGCACTAAATTCTAACAAGCATTAACTGAGAAAACAGAGTCACAACTTCCAGCTAGATAGTATTCAATGCAACACAAATAAATCAATTTAAATGCTGTATTCTTTGAAAAAAAGTGCAGATAAAGATTTACTTAAATGCACTTATATGTCCAGTTTATTGCAGGTAGGTCTTAGCCGGCTAAAGCTCAGAGTTTAAGCCAAGTCATCCACACCATGTGCAAGGTGGCAAGGATCTGGCTTCAGCCAGCAGAATAACGAGATGGACCAGTATTTTGCTTCCTATGAAAAGTGGGGCACCTTGGAAACTGGCGTTGAGTACAATTAGCACTATGAGCATATAAGATACTTCCTCCAGTGTTGCTTGAAAACCACCCCTGCCCAGATGTATCCAAGCACTGAAAGTAGAATGTCAACATGTGAAAAGCATGCAATATCACAATCATTACCAGCTTGTGCATTTCATGGTATAATTCATCTGCGGGGGTGGTGTTACACTGAGGGACAAAAGGGCATGTAATTCCCACCATAAAACTATGTGTCCCATTGGTTGCCATAGCTCTTAGAATAAAAATTAAAAAAAAAAGTGCTATTGATGTAAAGTGCGTCAGATCTAACCTAGGCTGATTCTCTCTCTCTCTCTCTTCTCTCTCTCTCTCTCTCTCTCGACAGGTAAACTCAGTTTGGTAGCACTGTTTGGTTAAGAAACTTACTCAGAATCACACAGTAGGCAGAGACAACCCAGGAGAAAAGCTTAATTAAATAACTTGCTCAAATTATCACAGCAAATGGAGATGGAAAGAGTCCAACCTTGTACAATTGACTACAGAAAGCAGTAGCTTTAATCCTCTACACTAACCACCAGACCTTCATTGTCTGATAAATCATTGAGGATTACAGTTAGTAATCCAGTCATTAAGAATTTCATGGTTCTTGTTCACAAAATGCACATGGGTGCAAAACCTGTTGTTCTGCTAACTTTTTAAGTTCACAAGAGTACTCTGTCTCTTACCTGTCAACAATTTTGCCGGATATCTCTGACTTTGTCTCATATTTTTGCTGTGTGTCTCTCATTAACTTCTTCTTTTTCTGGTATATTACTTCGGATTACAGTCAATACTGATTATGTAGTGCAGTGGCATGCAAAATTGAAAGCATATGGAATAAAACTGAGTAAAGATAAAACAGTTGTAATGGCAGCAAATAGGAGAAATCAGAAAAAGCTGAGAAATGTGACAGAAGGAGAAATAGTGCAGCAGGTTAACAGCTTCAAGTATCTAGGAGGGATGGTTAAGGAGATGGGAAGTCTGAATGAGGAGGTCAAAGCTGAATCAGAGGAACTGCAGCAAACTGGTACAGAGTGTGAGGGGTAGTGTATGACAGAAAAATGCCAAAGAAGCTGAAAAGTAAGGTGTACAAAACAGTAGTGCAACCAATACTACTGCATGCCATGGAAACTTGGGCAATAAAGACAAAGCAGTTGATCAGGTTAGAGGTGGTTTAGATGAAGTGCTTGAGATAGGCAGTAGGTTGCACCATGTAGGGCAGAAGAAAAACATGAAGATGTCAGAGCAGAAGCCAAAGTAACTCCAACTGCAGAGAAGGTTAAAGAAAACTGATTATGCTGGCTTGGGAACATACATAGGAAAGCAGAAAACAACCTGGTGAAGAAGATTTGGGAGAGGCAGGGAGAAAGCAGAGGAACCAATGGCCTCTAGCAAAGAGACAGATGGATTGTGTGAGAAACCTACGAAAGTCAGGCATGACTGTTAAAGAAGGTAGGGGAGTGGCATTAATCAAGAGAGATAGTGACAGATGACATGATAGACCAAACCCATTTAAAAATGGGAAAAAGGGGGTTGTTAAGGAGGATAATGACTGTGAATGAAGCCAGTCATTAGAATTCATAGTTATTATTCAGAAAATGCATGCTCGTTCAACCCCTTTTGTTCTGTTAACCTTTTAAAAGAACTGAAGTTGTCTGGCACTTAAGATTCTGAGTTTTTAATGATCTGCTTACTGTAGTCAAAAAGTGCAGAGTTTGAATCCTTCTACCTTCATTTGCCAACTGTGTGACTTTGAGCAAGTCACTGAGACAGTGCTCCTGGGTCACCCTTGAAAATGTATATTTTGTCCAGTGGGTTTACCGAGCTAACAGATAAAACCAAATAATGTTTTAAATTTGTCTCCTGTCCAGAATTCTTCAGTAAAGAAGTTGAGAAGTATTTTGATATGTTCCTTGTAAAATGTGTGGCTTTCTGGCAAATTGTAGTAGATTCCAGTCACTAAAGCAATGACAGGCATGTGAAGTTCAGACTTTACAGTGGATATAAAAAGTGTACACACCCCTGTTAAAATGCCAGGTTTTTATAATATAAAAAATGAAACCACAATAAATCATTTCAAAACTTTTCCCACCTTTAATGTGACATATAACCTGTACAATTCAATTGAAAAACAAACAAATCCGTTAGGGGAATAAATATAAAAAATTAAAAAAAACGTACAATAAGCTGGTTGCATAAGTGTGCACACCCTTAAACTAATACTTTGCTGAAGTACCGTTTGATTTAATTACATCATTCAGTCTTCTTGTGTACACACTTGCCATCAATTAAAGAGACTGATTAACCCCAAATAAAGTTCAGCTGTCCTAGTAGGATTTTCCTGACATTTACTCAGGTGTCTGCTACAGCAAAAGCCATGATTCACAGAGAGCTTACAAAGCATCAAAGGGATCTCACTGTTGTAAGGTATCAGTGAGGAGAAGGATACAAAAAAATTTCCACAGCATTGGATATACCATGGAATACAGTGAAGACAGTCATCAAAAAGTGGAGAAAATATGGGACAACAGTGACATTGCAAAGAACTGTAGATACCTACAAAATTGATGAAAAGACAATGAAAACTGGTCATGGAGGCTGCCAAGAGACCTACAGCAACACTGAAGGAGCTGCAGGAATTTCTGGAAAGTAGTGGTTGTGTACTACATGTGACAACAATCTCCCGTATTCTCCATATGTCTGGGCTATTGGGTAGGGTTGCAAGACAGAAGCATTTTCTTACACAGAAAACATCCAGACCCAGCTAAAATTTGCAAAATAATACATGAAGTCTCCCAAAAGCATGTGGGAAAATGTGTTATGGTCTGATGAGATCAAGGTTAAACTTTTTGGCCACAAGTCCAAAAGGTACATTTGGTGCAAAAACAACACTTCATATCACCAAAAGAATGTCATCCCCATGGTGAAGCATGGTGGTGGCAGTATCATGCTTTGGGACTGCTTTCCTTCAGCTGGAACTGGGGCTTTTAGTTAAGGTAGAGGGAATTATGAACAGTTCCAAATACCAGTCACTTTTGGATCAAAACCTACAGGTGTCTGCTATAAAGTTGAAGATGAAAAGGAATTTCACCTTTCAGCACAACAATGACCCCAAGCATACATCCTATTCAACAAAAGATTGACTTCACCAGAAGAAAATTAAAGTTTGGAATAGCCCAGCCAGATCCCAGACCTAAATCCAATATAAAAATCTGTGGGGTGACCACAAAAGGGTTGTGCACAAGAGATGGCCTTGCAATCTGATAGATTTGGAGCACTTTTGCAAGGAAGAGTGGGCAAATATTGCCAGGTCAAGATGTGCCATGCTGATAGGCTCATACCCAAGAAGACTGAATGTTGTAATTAAATCAAAAAGTGATTCAACAAGGTATTAGTTTAAGGGTGTGCACACTTGCAACCAGCTTATTGTACGTCTTTTATTTTTTATATTTTTTTCTCCTAACAGATTTGTTTGTTTTTCAATTGTACAGGTTATAGATCACATTAAAAGGTGGGAAAAGTTTTGAAATAATTTATTGTGGTCTCATTTCTTTATATCACAAAAACCTGGCATTTAACAGGGTGTGTACACTTTTTATATCTACTATATATTCTTCAGAATATGCTTGACATTCTAATAACTTTTTAAGTATATAAGAACAATATTCGAAAGCTGTTCTTGATTTTTGGGTGTTTGTCTGATTCTTAAGCTAAGAGGATAGGAGGACATGGAAGTGGAATGGGTTGAACTGAAATAAGCTTTTCTGTCAGTATTTATGTATTTGTCCACTCAGTAAATCACAAGCAAGCATCTAAGTGTACGCAGTCATACAAAGGGCTGTTAATGACCATGTGTATGCATGATTGTGTTTCTCTCTCTCTGTGTGTGTGTGTGTGTGTGTGTGTGTGTGTGTGTGTGTGTGTGTGTGTGTGTGTGTGTGTGTGTGTGTGTAAATCCTTCATTCCTACATCCATTAAAAGTTATGGTATAAAGGAAGAAATTATAGTAAGCGGAGTATGTTTATATGAGCCACGTTGCTCAGCGATGATTCTTGTTTTCCTTGTTTTGGTGATAGTAGGTTTATTTGACTGTAAATAAACTGGACAACATGAATTCTGTGAGTTTAATGTTATAAATTTAGTTTTAAATTAACTTGTTTTTTTCAGGCACATTGGTGTTAATGTACTGTGTTGGGTTATAACAGTCTGCCTGGTACTTGGTACGGATGAGTAAAGCTATGAACTGTATGAACTATATCAGCTGCTTCCTGTAGTGTGCAATTTGATTCCTTCAGCCTTTGTTTATCTTCTGTGGGACCCTGACCAAGTCACTTTACCAGACAGTTCTCCTGGGCTGCTCTTGAAAAGGGACACTTGTGTCCAGTCGGCTGTCACAGGCTGTTAGCAAATGTGTTACACATATGTCTTTTGAATTTCTATACCCTTCACATAGTTACTAATTAGTGTTTCACTATATGCTTTTAACTGCAAAACCCAGCATGTGTCTTGTATTTCAGTGGGCTGCCAGATGCATTTTTAATACATGGACTTTTCTAAGGAAGACAAGTTTACTGTTTTTCATGCTAAGCCTGTTTTCAATATGAGGGCATTTTTTGTTTAACAAATGGCTGTCAGTGTTTAACTGTACAGTTTGAAATATATTTTAAATTAAATACAAATGTCTAGTCAGTACAAAACAGATACAACTTGCTGTTCATGAATTTGTGGTATAAGATTTGTTTTCTTCTTTTACTAAAGCACAAATAACTTTGTATCATTTTCCCATTTATATTGTATTATGACTTAACTTGCTACCCTTTAGCACACTAACACTTCAACCAAACCATAGGTTCATAGATTAGTACTAAGCTAACTGCACTTGCGAGGCATTTTAAGCCTAGCCAATTATCCCTTGTGAGATTCAAACCTTGCACCTTGTGTTTGCAAGGCAAACACCTTAACCATTAGGCCACCCTCCCAACCATGTAAAATCCTTGAACATGACAAATACAGTTATTTTCTGTGCTCATATTACCAGGATATACAAAACATCTACCACAGGGTTAACTGTTTGGCCCTGTATTATTTGGCATCTATTTCTCAGACCTTTGGGCCACACTCTTGAGGTTACCTAAGTTTGTGAACAACTGTAAATTGGGTGCTGTTGTTCAGTCTTCCACTGACCCAAAATTGCTCCAGCATAGGTTAGACCAAGTTAACAATTTGTGCCAATTCAATAGTCTCAAACTAAATGTAAATAAATGTAACATAGCTCATACTAGTAAACAAGACAATTTCATACCCCTCCAATCAGACACTGCCATAAGAGATTTACAGACTCTTGTTGATAATGCCTTATCATTTGATCACCATGTCTGTTCAGTAGTTTTAGAACCCTTCTATCTGCCTCATCTAATTTCGAAGGGTAACTCCACTAGATCCAGAGAAATCTAATTCCTGTTTAGTCATATTTCATCAGACCCATTATTGCATATAATGTATCTCTTGGTATGCATTTGTCTAAACATATCACAGAAATTGATAGACTCAGAGATTCATAACTAAAAAGATCCATGGTCTCAAAAATCTTAATTATCAGAAAGGACTGATAGCCTTTTCTTGGAACTCATTCTTTTACAGACTCCTCCATGGAGAGCTATGTCTAGACTTGTGCCCCGTGAAAGATCCAACACTATTTGTTCTCTTCCTTCTCAAAACTAATGGTCGTTCAAATACTTGATTAAAGGAACTGAACCTTCATAAGCAGATAAATAAGACACATTGGCATGATAGATTTGTATCTCATTGTATCGCTCACATTTGGAACAAGTTTCTCCTACATGTCAATCTGATTAGTACCCTTACCACCTTCAAGGTAAACCAAGATAATTGGATGAGTAGCCTCAAATTCTCCCCTTATCCATCTTGTCATGCCCTTCTTGAGATCAGAGCAAACTACTGAATAGAGAATTTTTACTAGACTTGTAAGGGTCTGTAGACTGATTACCTTATACTTACCTAAGAACCTATGTAAATACATCATTAGACTGTGATATATATATATATATATCTATATATATATATATATATATATATATATATATATATATATATATATATATATATATATATATATATATATATATATATATATATAGGCTGGTTACAGAAACGGTCTTTCATTTTTAGCAATGGATCATGAATTGTTACCATGCATTATTGTAACTTCAGTTGTCATACATGCCTCATCAGCTAGCTACTGTGCCTGTATTTCCCACATCAAGAAAGGAAACCTAAAAACAAAAAACAGAAAATGGAAGAAATTGAGGAACAAAACTGCAGAGTATTAAGTGTACCAAACATTAATAACTCCACTTTTCATTGATACAGACTTCATCAGAAATACAGAACCAATATTCATATCTGTATTTAAATACAAATCCTCCAATCAAGATACATGCTCAGTCAATCAATTGGTAATACTAATTAGAAAAGTATTAACTCTTAAAGGACCATTAAAATTCATAAACATGAGAAAAAATACATTTGTAAAAATAAAATATGCAAGAAAACATTTAGAATTTACACATTAACCTTCAACCTCCTGTCTTTTAATAAACACTTAATATTTATAGCTTCATTTAGGCCAGGGTGTACATCAGCTTTTAACATTATTTGCTATACAATCTCCCTTTTGCCAATACAATTTTTAAAGTCCCCACCCCTTGTGTCTTCAAATAACTGTTCCAACACAAAAAACAGGAACATTTTATAATTCTTCCAAACACTAATATGCTTGTACAGTGCATTATTAGTATCCTTACATTTGATAGAGTAAAGATGTTCTTTGAATCTCTTATTTAATATTCTGGAGGTCATTCTAACATTGAATGCCTCACATCCTGAACAAACACTGATATAAACTACTCCCTTAGAGTTACATGTGAACCTTCCTGTAGCAGTGATTGTTTTTTCTATATGAGGTAAAATAATAAATGTACCTTCACAAATAAATGTACAGGTGTTGCATAACCCACACTTATAACTTCCTTTTTCTTTCATAGTATGAACAGGTCTAGTTAAGGTATTGTCATTTTGTAGTAAAGTTTTTAAACAATTATTTTTCTTATAGACAAACAATGGCTTATCACCTACAGCTTTATAAATATTGTTTCCCTTCAGAATATGCCACTTGTCACAAATAATTTGGTGAATATCAAAATTATCTACAGACATATCAAGGCTACACACCAATGTATTATTGATGTGAGTCTTACCATACTCCACCTTTTCTAAGGGCTTAAATAAAATGGGAACAAAATGTGGGTATTTTTTGTGAGACATATGTTCCTATTTTAATGTAAGCCAATGCTCCTTTATATAGATGTTCAATTAAATTCACAAATGTATCAGAAATTTGTACACTTCAACAGGATAAAGAAATAGTCCTAACTTACTGAGTCAAATGCTGAACTTATATCAAGGCTGATGAGTGTCAAATCTTTTTTTTTTCCTGTTTGCATAATCAATCAGTTAAAGTTCTCCATATATTACCAAAAGTATTACTATTTATAATAAAGCCAATCTGATCTATATCTATTATACTTGGTATGATTGTCTTTATCTGTCAGCAAATATATTCATGAACATTTTATAGTCAACAGTAAGTAATGAAATAGGTCTATATGAAGTGCATCTAGTTGTATCTTTATTGGGTTTCAAAATTGGTGAAATAAATGTGTATTGCCAGGATGGGGGAATTAATAACTCATTTTGAGCTGAAATGAAAACCTTATGTATTAATGAGTAGGTGCTCTTAGGAATGATTTTATAAATCTCAGGAATAATACCATCATTACCTGGCGCTTTGTTTGATTTAAGTTTATTTATTTGTGTGATAACCTCTGTATATGAAATATTTTTATCTATTAATTTAGTCTGCTGTTTATTAAGTTTTTTGTTCATGTTTGTAATTATAAAGTTCTTTATTTTATCTTTAGAATCCATACTAATGTTATTATGATTAATGTTGTGAAAGTGATTTCTAAATTCATCTAATATTTCTGGTAAACTAGAGACGTTCTTCTTTTTCTTTGGAGAGAAAATTTCTTTGATGTGATTTTGTTTATTCAGCCTTTTTGTTTTATTTTTAAGTTTATGTAAGTATTTGGGACTTATTGAGTAAGATAAAAAATTATATTTCTCTAATGTTATTTTGACTTTGTGACTTAAAATTTCTTTGTATTTCTCATTTAATTTATTTATTTCCTCAATTACTTTTTTGTCCATAATATTTTCCTTATTATTATGTTTATATGAGTCTAATTTGTTTTGAATGTCTAATAATTCCTTGTCCCAAGATTTCCTTTTATTATTATACCATCTGATACGTTGTCCATATAAATAAGATTTTAGGGCATCCCAAATGTAAATAATGGAAACATCAGGTGTAGTGTTTAAGTCTAAGAAATGTTGTACCTCTGTAAGCAAATAATCTTTATAATCTTTTAGTTGAGTTAGGTATGCTGGTATTCTTTTGATCTGAACATTATAAGTAATATTTACCATGAATTCAAAGACAATTGAATTATGATCTGATATAGGGCATGAAATGATCTTAGAATTAATTAGGTCTGTTACCAGTTGGTTAGAAATAAAGACTCTATCTATTCTTGAATAAGTTTTATGTCTATTAGAAAAAAAAGTATATGGTAATGATTTAGAATCTATCTGATTATTAATATCATTCAAGTGATATAAATTAATGAAATCCTTTAAATGTTTTGCATTGGATGAGATTTTCCTTTTCCCTATAGTAGTAGTATCTTTTTCATGTAAGATACAGTTAAAATCTCCTGCTAAAATAATATCTCCTTTAGAAAATGATATAATCTTATTGAGATGGTGTTTCACTGTATTAGTGCCAGTTCCTGGTATCCAGTATACATTAATCAATGTATATATTTTCCCATTAATCTGTATTGTAACCAGGCAGAACATTCCTTTATCATCTTTATATGACTTAATAGTTTTAGGTATGGGCATATTTTTGTTCCATAAGATAGCCACTCCTCTTTTTTTCTGTGTGTGCTCTGAGCTAACCAAGACTGTATATTTATTAGTGGCTAATTTGTCTATATCTTTTTTCAGGAGATGTGTTTCCTGAAGGAATATTAAGTTGGCTTTATGCAGATTAATATATCTTATTAAACTTGCCCTTTTACATGGGTTATTCAATCCATTAATGTTTAAAGAAATTCCTTTTAAAGTTACCATTTAATTTTTATAGACATATAGAACTTATAATCAGAATAACAATTACTAAAGTAAGTATTATTATGTCTCCTCCTTTAGATGTTCTATTAATTATAGCTGTATTTAATGAAAATCTTATAGATTTTTGTGAAATTTTTACTTTTACTTGTAGTGACAATGAGTTTATAAAATGTGATGTGGATGTCAAAACTATATACACATAACAATAATCAGGTGAAAATATTGTTTGGATTAAACAATGCATCCAACCTGGAGTTAAAAACTCCAACTTCGAGTAGCAAATACCATTCAAGTTATCCCCTATCCTAAGCAGCAGTACTCCAGCCGCCACCAAATTAATTAAATACTAACTATTATTAACTAGAGTTAACCTCGTTTATTTTAATTATCTATTATAACAAGACTTAAACAATTTATATAACAGCTTCGTATGGTCATATAAAACTTTTATAATCAACTTAATAATGCTATGTACATCTATTCTATATAATGAATTCATTATCATAATAGCATTCTAACAATCTTGAAAGTGGGAGCAGAGAAGAGAGGGAAAAAAAAAAAAAGGAATACCCATTTGACAGTTTAATAAAATTTGTAATGATAGGTTCTTATTATATGTTTATGCTCATTTGAATTCAATAACATTTGTTATCTCAGGCTATTATGACTCAAACATTACTTACATTAGAGTATTCCCATTTTCTGCCATAACAGTACTGTTAGTAGCTTTAAAACTTTAAACTACATACACTAGAAGCTTCCTTCTCTTACTTATTGTCACCATTTAAATAAAAATGATTATTCTCAATATATAAGTTAAAAGAACACACTACAAAGCAATAATGATCCCTAGTTATGCATAAATCATTGTGATGAAAGCCTGCTATATCTTATATATCTGCACTGCAGCTTTAAAATATATCACATAACATTTTCTTCTGTAATAGAATCATAATAATGCACATACTTGTTCATGTTTGTTATAATAAATGCATTATAATATTGTATATCATTAAATCATAAGCATCTATATACATTAAAGTGCAGCAACTATATAAACTTTCAGAGTCATATATGCTTGAGTTTTAGCTTCTATGCATTCTAAATTATCTCATTTGTTTACTATGGCATATTAAGCCATTTAAAATCATTATAACTTTTACATTTTATAAGTTACATCTTAAATAAGTAAATTATTATAAAGAAAAACTCACATTTTGTTGTTATAAAGTTCGTTTTTCATCACAATACCACATTTACAGCAGTTCTACTTCCTGAAACAGTTTACTTCTTGAATTTGCAATGAGTCTGTGTGAAATCAGGGGTCAAAGTTCAAAATGGCTGCTTTCAGCTTCTCTGCGTGTTTTCTGGATGTTGAAGCTTTTAAAACGGCTCGAGGACACTATTCACGAGGATACCTATAACTTAAATTGTCTCTTTTAACATTCTGGCAGGTATTTTAATAAAAGTAAGTGACAAACATTCATTTTGAGTGTAAATGGATATTATACAGTGTAAAACCTTTTCGAAGCACTTCACAAGTCATTGCAGTCTCTATGGCAGTGAAACCAAGCCTTCAATTATTTAACAAAAACATTACTCATATTTATGTATCCCATTACATTTTCTCATTCAAAGTATGTTACAAACACATATTAGTATTATCAGAAACTTGTTACCTTGTAAGAGAGAGAGAGAAAGAAGAAAAAAAAAAAAAAGGTACATACATAGATATTTACTTGCTGTTTGTTTTAATAAAGTAAAACCTGAGACATATTACTTACAACTGCTTTAGTTCTAGTCAACTGCAGTTATATCATGACAACTTATTTAATATCATGTATTTAAGTAATATAGTCATAATATAATATATAGCAGTAATACTTAAACAGCATAAATAATTTTAAAAAAGATGATAGATTATTTTTCCCCTGTTTTCCCTTCTTTTCATCTTTCCCCCCTCCCCGCCCTCCCTCTCCCTCCTCTATATGTTTAGTTTAAAGAGAATGCTATTATTTGAAATAAGAAAATAAAGGAAATATATCATATTACTAACCTTAGGTCTCTTTGTCACAAAAGAGAAACAAGTTGATTTGTATCAAGTTATTTGTTCCTCATGTAAGTTTGATTATTCATAAAACACACTTCAGTTCTTGCACATTAAAATAACTCTGTACAAATCATTAAGATATTTGTGGTTTTCTTGTAAATGCAGAAACTGTAATTAAAGAGTTCAAAGAAATATAAAACATGTCATTTATTTTTTAGTCTTTTTTGTTTCTCTGATGTCTTCCAAGAAGTTCCTGTTGCCATTCTCTTTAATGAAGGACTTGCCCATTCCATATCCTCTATTTTATCTAATATTTTATTTTTTTTAATATACAACAAAGCAGAGTCCAAGTCTTCAAAAATTTTAGGGCCATCAGGTAAAAAGATTTTTAGTTTGGAAGGAAATAATAGATGAGTTTTGAACTGTGCTTTCTTAAGCTCTCTTATTAATGGTAAAAAAACCTTTATTTTTGATATTACCAGAGAAGAATAGTCATTGTCAAAGCGCACAGTTGCTTCATTAATTTCTATAGGTGATTTAGCCCATGCAGATTTTAGTACCATTTCCTTGTCATAAGATGATAAAAATCTTACAATAACTGATCTAGGATACTTTTTATTTGTATTAGAAATGGATAAAGACCTATGGGCTCTTTCAATGCCAAAAGAAAATGCCTCTGACAGATCTAATGTTTTGGGAAGCCAAGTATTTAAAAAAGATGTAATGTTATTACCTTCTATATTTTCTGGCAGTCCAAAAATCCTTATATTGTTGCGTCTGGATCTGTTTTCCAGGTCATCTAGTTTTGATTGAAGGTGCATGTTTTGTTTCAATAAGAATTCAGTGTTTACTTCTTCTTCCTTAATTCTGTTGTCCATATCATTAAGTGTCTCTTCTATACCTGTTATCTGAGCTTTCTGATGTTGTAGATCTTGGTGTAGCACATCCATTTGTTTTGTGGTTTTCTCTATAAAATTATCAATTTTAACATCCAGTCTGTCCATTTTAGTTGTTAGTTGCTGTATAGTTGATAATAATGCCTGAAGCTCCTTCTTAATGCTGGAATCCTGACTGTTAGCCTTGCTAACAGAAGTGGTGAGAGAGAAATTTCCAAATAAATTTCTGGCAGGAAAGTTAGTTAAAATTTCTTTCTTTTTTAGATATTATTCAAGGTACTGATATTCCAAACGTTTTTAGAAAGAAAATTATTCCATTAGTTGAATTTTGAAGTAATAATTTCCTGTTAATGTAGTTATGTTGGTGGAGCTGAAGAAATCTGCTGCTATCCTGTGTTCATCCTTGGCCACGCCCCCCAAAATCTCTCTTCTAAATGAACATCAGGTACAGTTGCTGAAACTGCATTTTAAACTTCTTACAGACTTAATTCAAGGAATATGCTCTTTTGAGTCCATATGCTTCTCTGTCCCTTAAGATCATTTTTTATTTCTGACTAATGACAGTTTTTTCATATCGTTCTACTGTGACAAAGATACTATTGTTGTCGGCTTTCATCTCAGTCACAGTTCTACGTAATTTAACAACCTGCTCATCAGTCTTCACTATAGTCGCTTTTAAAGCAGACATGAGTCTAACATTGCTTTTGATAAGAAGCTTAAGAAAATCTAATCTGGCTGTAATAAAAAAATTCTACTAACTTGAAATAAAATGGATCTTTATTCATGATGCCATTAAGGAACTTAGAAAATCTAAGTCCCTTAGGAACTACACCGATTGAAATACAATGTTTGAAATACATGTTCTCTAGAGAAAGGGAACAGACGTTTTTAAGATATTTTTCCAAGTCAACCAACTTATTTTTAAGTTCGTGCTTCTCTACAGACCTCTCAACCTTCAGGGACAAATTTGAACAGAATCAGAGAAAAGTCAAGAAAAAATCAGGGACAATCAGGGACACTTTTAAAATATTAGTGCTATTAAGTTGAAACTTTGAGAGAATCAGAGCATATGAATTGATACACCCTTTCTGAAGTAAAAGAAGTGTATAACTCTTAATTATTGTCATTATTCATTAAGTGTAATTCACCACCTTTCTGCCCAAAGTCAGTAGTTTTAGGAGGGATGTCCCTGAAAATTAGGGACAGTTGAGAGGTATGCTTCTCTACTATAGGAAACAGCAACTATTAGCTAGTAATAATGAAGTATTGGTTAAGAGACATACACAGTTTGCTCCCATTTTATTTAAGCCCTTAGAAAAGGTGGAGTATGCTAAGACTCACATCAATAATACTTTGGTGTGTAGCCTTGATATGTCTGTAGATAATTTTGATATTCACCAAATTATTTGTGACAAGTGGTATATTCTGAAGGGAAATTATATTTATAAAGCTGTAGGTGATAAGCCATTGTTTGTCTATGAGAAAAATAACTGTTTAAAAACTTTACTACAAAATGACAATACCTTAACTAGACCTCTTCATACTGGGTCTATATCAGAACACCGAAAGTTCACAATTTCGATGTTCTTACATCAACCCCTAATCAGCGAACGCTGACAGCATCGAACATTCAGAACAGCAATTTTTTTCCTAGGGAAAAAATTTGCTGTTCCAAAACACATACACACAACACAAGCACACCAAACAAACAGCAATCCACACACATACACCCAAAATCTTACAGCTAACCCTGCACTAAACTGTACAAACACCACTAACTATCTATTTACCTTAACCCAAACCCTAACCCTAAGGTCTGTCACTATCGCACACTCACCTCACCCATGCCCTAACCCTAACTCATCTAACCCGCCCTAACCCTCACGTCCACACAATTGCACACATACCTCCCTCATGCCCTAACCCTAACTCACCTAACCGACACCCAATCGCACATTTACCTGAACCCAACCTGTAACTTTCTGCCACAGTGCTGAAAATAATGAAATGACAGAAACAGACAACTGAATTCTTTCCCTAGGAAAAAATTTGGTTATCTGTCGTTTCGCTATTTTCAGCATTCTCTGAATAGGGTCAATGTAAGAACATTCTAAAGTATGAACTTTCGGTGTTCTGATATAGACCCGTTGATACTATGAAAGAAAAAGGAATTTATAAGTGTGGGTTATGCAACACCTGTACATTTATTTGTGAAGATCCATTTATTATTTTACCTCATACAGAAAAAATAATCACTACTACAGGAAGGTTCACATGTAACTCTAAGGGAGTAGTTTATATCAGTGTTTGTTCAGGATGTGAGGCATTCTATGTTGGAATGACCTCCAGAACATTAAATAAGAGATTCAAAGAACACCTTTACTCTATCAAATGTAAGGATGTACTGTACAAGCACAGTAGTATATGGAAGAATTATAAAAAGTTTTTTGTTTGTTGTGTTGGAACAGGTATTTGAAGACACAATGGATGGGGTCTTTAAAAATTCTATTGGCAAATGGGAGACTGTTTGGCAAATAATGCTAAAAGCCGATATATACCCTGACCTAAATGAAGCTATAAATATTAAGTGTTTCCTAAAAGACAGGAGGTTGAAGCTTAAAGTGCAAATTCTAAATGTTTTCTTGTGTGTTTTATTTTAGAAGTGTATATTTTCTTGTGTTTATTAATTTTAACGACCTTTTAAGAGTTAAGACTTTTCTAACTAGTATTGCCAATTGATTAAGCATGTATTGTGACTTGAAGATTTGTATTTAAATAATGAGATAAATGTTGGTTCTGTATTCCTGATGGTGTGTAGCAACAAGAAGTGGGGTTTTTAAAGTTTGATATGCTTAATTATCATGCAGTTTTGTACTTCATTTACTTCCGTTTTGTATTTTTTGTTTTTGAGTTTATGTTTGAATGTTATCATATACCTTTTTTTTATTCTTTCTGTGTTTTTGTAAGAAAAGAAACCTTGAGCCACCACAGTTCATTGACAGTAACTAAAGTTATCAAATAGGCAGATGCAGGGTGATTACCCAACAGTACAAACATGACCAAAGAAAACATTGCTAAAATAATATTGATACACATACATGCCAGCCTTTACAAATCACACAAGTACAGACATTTTTACAAAGCAGTAGGTCCTTGTGTACTAATGTCTGTCTGTATATACTAATTGAGACGTTTCTTCCTTGGAGGGTAAGGGAAAGTTTCATTACTCCCAACATTCTACTTTCAAAATACCAAACCACAATAAAGTTCTGATATCAATTCAAATAAAATATTTTCCTTCTCAGTCATACCAGACTCAGTTAAAGCAATATAATCCCAAATAAGTAATGTAAGCCAGTTCTACAGATAACTACTGCCACCTATAAGAAAATGCATGTGTTTATTTATTTCTATGGTTCTGTTATTTTACTGAGAATCACACATGTGCAATACCACATATGCATACACCCCTGCTATCTGTCCTAGTGAGAGCTGACCACTGAAGAACCTTGCCCCAAATCACATATCCCCTCATATATAGGATTTTGGTACAGTGGCAGGATGACAGGCTGACTGCTGGATGTCCATACCTTTTGCTCTGCACACAGGTGGGTAGTTCTGGAGCCACTATATCTTACTGTCAGCATCTTTACCAGAAGGGGCCTTTCTAGATTTGTTGGTGCTGTCAGTGGCATCAAGTTGTCATAGGACATGCACAGTTTCACAAAACAGTTTCATGGATGCATGGCATTAGGTGGTATTCATGGGACCTCTGAGTAATCCCTAAATTCATGACATGCATTTTTATCTTACTTCTGTATAATGTAAAACATTAAAGCTGTTTTTATAGTCTGTTTATTTACTGTGATGATTCTTGGAGCTTTTCTCCCCAGGCCTCCACTGAAAATGGGTATTTTAGCCCAGTCAGACTTTCCCAGTAAACAAATGTTAATAAATAAATAAATAAATATGACCTCTATGATCTTGTCAGAGATTCAGGAGACTGCAACCTGGGTTATTCTGACAGTGTTTGCGTATGTTTTTTGTATGCCCAAGATCCTAGTATTCCCAATGATAGACACACTTTAGTATGCAGGAAGACTGAGTTCCCCCACATGCTGTATTGAGTCATATGTAGGGCAGACCACATATCCCATGCACATCCTACTCCAGTCGCTTGTTCCAGCAGCAACTAACCAATACCTTTTTTTTCAGAGAATTAGTCTAACAGGACCTTCTGATGATAGTTGCTCGGTTAATCAGCTTGCACCTTCATTAACTATCACTTGGAATACAATCGCTGCTGCAGGTGATAACACCTAAATGCAGTTACATTGCAATTTGCTAGAAATATCAATTATTCTCTGCCATTTCTTAAGTTCTCAGCACATATATTCACAGCAGTACACAAGTGGATACAAAGCACAAACAATTGGCTAAGCTTTGTATACTTAGTTAGATTATGGCCCCTGGGTCCTAAAAATGTTCTTTCAGAGTCGCTACCATTTTGATTATGCCCACAATATCGAAGTAATATCTTGTAACAACTGTAAATTGCTTGGGAATAGCTTGATATTGCTTATTGATTAGCTGCCTTGAAAAGACTCTGCCAAAGCCCTAAAATTTCTTCGGGAAATAAGAAAGAAATTTTAAACCTTATGATCTGTCTGATACAATATCCCCAAGCTGTTAATTTTGTTTTAATCTGGGAACCTATTAGAAATGAGAATGCATGTAAACAGTCTGTACAGAGATAAAGTACATGTAATTCTTTCACAGTAGATGTATCAATAGGTTTTGTATGAAGCTGTTTTTACACACACACACACACACACACACACACACACACACACACACACACACAAATACACATACACAATAATCAAGAACAAGTGTTTTATAAACTATTAACTCCTGTCAGAAATAAGAAAAGAAAAGGTCTCTGAGGACATCTAGGCAAAGCTACCTTAAAAGAGTGCTGTTAGAATCTAAAAGATGGCCTAGCAGAAAGTGAAAGAGACAGAACAGCTAAATCACACAAGCTAGAGGAATTCTGTCAAAAGAAATAGGATTAGTTGATTATCTGCTAATGTTGATTCATACCTGGACATCCCCTCTGGATTATTTGCAAGTAAAGTGACCTTTTTAACAAAGACTGAACATCAATCAATTAAACCTAGTTTTCTTGTTCATGCTGTCTGTTGTACCTTCCTCAGGACTTTTAACAGGTGGAAGAAGAAAAAAAATCTGAATAATGTCCCACATGGACATTGAGAGAAAGAGAGAGACTACTTCCCAGAGGCATTGTGAGATCATGCTTGTATAATTTTGCCAGATTGTTTTTCTTCTCATTATGAAGAAGTTACACACCAGAATTAGAAAACTACAGCCGGCTTTCAACTAGAGCCTTGTTAGCCCAATTAGTTTGTTATGAGTTTTATTCTGAAGATATGTTTAGTCAACATTTTTTAATTGAATTTCCTTGTAGAAAGCCGTATGCTTTCTGTATAGTTAGAATCCCAATGCTTTGTAAAATGTTAAGCAAAGTATTTTATTATTCATGTATAAATGCTAGTGGTTGACTGGTTAGGAAAATGTTTAAAAGTAAGTACACAGATCTGGTCAAACATAAATGTTGTCAAGACTCCACTTTGCTAGAACTAACATAAACTAAAATGAATCATTCAGCTTATTTTACGCATGGCCAGAAATTGTAACCTTGGGTTGCCAGAGTGGCAATTCTCAGTGTGGTACCACCAAAACAAGATGAGGTGGTAACACAAATGAAGTATTACTAAGTCCTTAAAATTGATGTACAAAAGAAAGTCTACTTTACTAGAGTACATCACTGATCCACAAGGACTCATTTCATAATTAGCCTGGTACCACTGCCAGGTAATTTGGCTTGAAAAGGGTCACACACATCGGGAGGCTGTGGGAATCAAACTTATAATTGCCGTGAGGTACAGGTACATCAGCCATAGACTTAAACATTTGTATCATATCTGAGGGCTGTGTTCCAGTCATCTGTGTCTTGAATGGCAGAAGAATATATCTGCATTAAGTAGAAATCCTTCTCTTTGAAAGTTATAGGAGAACAGTCCTTGAATTTATTTTTTGTAAAGACAATCAGAGGTAATCTCTATAGAAACTGCAAGTACTCACTTTTGAATGTGACGTTCATTATTACACCAGCGCAACAGTGGGGTGTGATGGACTGATGAAGAGAGAGGTGGTAGTGAGGCAGACTTTTGTCCACCCACCTGCCATATAAAGGAGAAATATTCTTCTGGAAAGCTGCAGTAAGTGAGAGTAGAATGCTGTGTTAATAGTAATGGAGTGGGCTTGGTAATGCCAAATGAATAACTCCCAACAATACTGAAACAAGTTCTTCCAAGGCAATGTAGTGGTCATTATTAAAGCATTCCAAACCCAGAAACATTGGTCCGATTGTGCATGAAGTCAGTATTATTGACAATCAGTCCTAAACAGGGCAGTAGTTGCAACCAACTGCTAGATCTACATCAATGACACTGCTTTCTGCTTACTGCTTTTAGCATGTTGGAGTGATGTAGGTGTCAACTTTTTCTCATTGTTTTTCACAGGCTGGTATATTATTTTGTGGTAACCTTTGTAGAAATTTTGGCTTTGAACACATTAGACAGCTTGCATTTCTGTTCTTGTTTTTAAGAAACCGATTATTTTATCAGGTGAGGGTTTCTTAGCAGTTTCCAACATGCTGGAAGATTGAGCAGCTACAGAACTCTCACGCTTTGCTTTCATTTGAGGTAGACTTCTTTTGTAACCTTTTCTACAGTAGAAAATACTGTATAGCCTTTGTCATATGCATTTTAGCAACTTTATTGAAAATGTTTTAATACTTACAGACTTGATGCTACACAGACATAGAGTTGATTAAAGAACTTTGGCTGCTTCGGCCTACCACATGGATACCAATTACTGGATTTCAGTGAAGAGCCATATTATGGGTCAGCTGTCCAATGCAAATCTTTAAAAAAATATGTTTAGTAACTGAGAAGCTTAGAAAATGATTAGGATCAATTGATAAACATATCACAGGTAGGAGAATACCACCAAAAAACTAAATGTTTTGAAAAACTGAAGAGGGTGCCTGGCAACCCTACTTTAATCAGACACTTGTGCATGACTAAGTGAGTATGGCCTGTATGTCACATTGTTATTGGACAAAACAGTGTAAGAAACTTCTCTGTGTGGAAGATTTTCAGTCCATATATTTCTAATTAATCACTGTTTATTAATCAGATCAGACAGTAGTAGTAGAAGTAGCAAACTTAAACTCATCTTAAGTCAAAATAAAACAAAACAAAAAAATAATAATAGAAAATATATAATTGTACAGCATTACTAAGTATTCGAAAGTAATCCAAGCAAGGAAGGCAGTCAGTTTCCTGTTGAAAATCCTTTATTAAGTACACAGACAAGCGATCCAAGTAAAACAAAAATAGAGTAATAATTTCCTCACAAGCTTTCTAAATATGTGTATATATACTTGTTATCAGGCATGGGAGTGGTTTATTGTGCTGTAAAACAAAATGTTATTGGTACACATGTTAAATTCAAATTCCTTCCCCCATTAGTGTGACATTCGAGCTGCTCCTACCCTGCTTAGTAGCTGTCATAATAATATCTAACCCTTATGTACTTCAAATAAAATTTATAATGATGTGGTACCTCTTATTTAACCAAATTATTAAGTAGATTATTAAGTCTGTGATTTTATCCAAGACAATATACTACATGGCTGGAAATATATCAACCTTAGTTCATTTGGCAATCAAAAATATATATAAATATATACATATACATTTTGCATGTAAAAATCAATTTCTATTTTCATAACCTATTGTTAACAAAGATCACTTTCGTCCTTCTAGACTTCTTCAGGTCTGTGTATAAGAACCCTAAAAACAATCTATAAAAATATATATAATTGTATAATTAGTTAGTATTGTTATTACAGATAATTTTGAATAAAGTGGAAAAAAGAACCAGAAAAAAATAAAAATAAGAAAAAAATGTATGTATGATGATGGAAACAAAATATACACTTAAATTACAACTGATTTAAAATGGTATTTAAAACCAACTGGTAGAATAAAATAAAATAAAAATACAATTAGTCATGTAAACAATGTGGCAATTTTCTAAGTTCCAGTAAGTGCACTGGAACTTAAAAAATTGCCACATGGTTTACATGACTAATTGTATTTTATTCTACCAGTTGGTTTTAAACACCATTTTAAATCAGTTGTAATTTAAGTGTATATTTTGTTACCTCTCTTGTTTTTCAATGGGTACGCTGTATTGGTGTTATAGGCTGCTAAATCTCTTTTTAACTTTTTGTGCTTCCTTTCAACAATGAAAGCCCTGTGTCTTTCCAGCTAAACATTTATGCCAAAATAGAGAGGTGCTAACATATTCAAGACCTGTGATGCCCTAATTTTGGCATCCAGGCTTTCTGTTTGGTCTTTCAATGCCACCAACTCCAATTTATAATGTTGAATAAGTGCATTCATAAAAGCTAAGCCAGTGTTGTTAAATAATTCTAC
Organism: Protopterus annectens; assembly: GCF_019279795.1. NCBI lineage: Eukaryota > Metazoa > Chordata > Ceratodontiformes > Protopteridae > Protopterus > Protopterus annectens. Next base: position 1,066,126,114 of record NC_056730.1, on the reverse strand, counting down.
CAACTGTGTGTACAGGCTGTCACCCTGCACCACACAATTGGGAAACTTAAAAGTCCTGAGACCAAATGGCACACATTTCAAGTGCACATTTTCCTCTAAGTAAAAAATTTCTAACTGTAAAGAGACACTCTTAATGCACAGCTTTTCTAAACTGAAAATGTCTCTTTTACAAAGTGAAACTTCGTCCGGACTGGACAAATTAACTTTGTCACTTACTTGGTTTGTATTGTCCACATGAGAAAAACAGTAAAAAGGATTGTTCATAGTTTTGAACATTTGCTCAAACACCTTGTCTGTACAAGCCAGTACATCCAATTGTTTATTCGTCAAACCGCCACTGTGTCTGAAGCTAGTTGGTGAAACCGAACTTGCTTTGCTGTTGAAAACTTGACTTGGAACAGCATTGCCATTGGTTAGATTGTCATCTCCCTTGCTTCCTGGATAACCTGATTGTGCATTCAAGCTGCTGGCTACATAGCCATTTCCCATCTGCTGGGCCAGAGCCTCTCGAACTGCCTTGGTGATAGTAGAGGTGATAAGCTCATTAAAACTTCTCCCCGACTCGGGAATGGGATGAATACTTAAATTTAATAAAGTCTCTTGACTAGATTATTCCTCTCTGGCCATATCTGGCTACAAAGTTTAAAAATTTTATAATCACACACAACAAAACCAGATAAAACAAATGCCAGTATATGACTAATAAAGGAAAAATTGCCAGAAGTCAGTAGTACGCATTTTGTCCACTTTTAATTGTCATGAACTTCTTCAGAAATACCACATTTTAAGCCAGTTAAATATCATTCAAAATCTTCACATGTGATTGAAATAGCCAATACGAATGTTAAATACACTCAATTCAAATGATTTCACAAATAAAAAAACATCACCTTTCTCAAATAAAAAATGATTAATATATGTAATGTTTTTGTGTTATATATAAATATAAATATATTAAATGTGTTCTTGTCAAGTTATTATAACCTTTGTGCTTGTAAAAAGCACTTTATATTTATAACATCATTTAAACCAGGAAACTGGTCTGCATTAAGCAATATCTGCTATAACATCATTTAAACCAGGAAGCTGGTCCACTGGCTTAAAATGTTGGGATGGTATTTCTGAAGAAGTTCATGACAATTAAAAGTGGACGAAACGCATAATACTGACTTCTGGTAATTTTTCCTTTCTTAGTAATATACTGGCATTTGTTTTATCTGGTTTTGTTGTGTGTGGTTATAAAGTTTTTAAACTTTGTAGCCAGATATGGCTGGAGAGGGATCTAGTCAAGAGACTTTATTAAATTTAAGTATTCATCCCATTCCTGAGTCGGGGAGAAGTTTTAATGAGCTTATCACCTCTACTATCACCGAGGCAGTTCGAGAGGCTCTGGCACGGCAGATGAGAAACGGCTGTGTAGCCAACAGCTTGAATGCACAATCGGGTTATCCAGGAAGCAAGGGAGATGACAATCTAGCCAATGGCAACACTGTTCCAAGTCAAGTTTTCAACAGCAAAGCAAGTTTGGTTTTACCAACTAGCATCAGACACAATGGAGGTTTGACGAATAAACAATTGGATGTACTGGCTTGTACGGACAAGGTGTTCGAGCAAATGTTCAAAACTTTGAACAATCCTTTTTACTGTTCTTCTCGTGTTGACAATTCAAACCAAGTAAGTGACAAAGTTAATTTGTCCATTCAGGATGAAGTTTCACTTTGTAAAAGAGACATTTTTAGCTTAGAAAAGCTGTGCATTGAGTGTCTCTTTACAGTTAGAAATGTTTTACTTAGAGGAAAATGTGCGCTTGAAATGTGTGCCGTTTGGTCTCAGGACTTTTAAATTTCCCAATTGTGTGGTGCCGGGAGACAGCCTGTACACACAGTTGGTAGAATTATTTAACAACACTGGCTTAGCTTTTATGAATGCACTTATTCAACATTATAAATTGGAGTTGGTGGCATTGAAAGACCAAACAGAAAGCCTGGATGCCAAAATTAGGGCATCACAGGTCTTTAATATGTTAGCACCTCTCTATTTTAGCATAAATGCCAAGTTGGAAAGACACAGGGCTTCCATTGTTGAAAGGAAGCACAAAAAGTTAAAAAGAGATTTAGCAGCCTATAGCACCAATACAGCGTACCCATTGAAAAACAAGAGAGGTAACAAAACTGGGGACATCCTTATGATGGACGTAGAAACATCAAACAATAATGATAATCATTTAAATAAAGACAATGGGTCACAAGTTCCTCAGTGGACAATTAATGAAAATAACAAAAGTGGAAACTCATCTTTAAATAATACCCAAGCAAGCACATCCTATCCACAAATGGTTTCTACTGGCAATAAGTCTGGTCCTTTTTTGATGGACAAAACAGGGAACAAAAAACGCCAAGGTGGTCTGGGAAATTTCAAACAAGGAGCAAAGGGAGGGGCAAGAGCAGAAAAACGAACTAAACTACAGCATTAATGTTTGTAATTTAACTAGCGAAGCTCTGCCCAATGATGTAACTTCTGTGCTCCAAAAAGTTTTTTCCTTCATTCCTTCAAATCAAGTGAACATTTCCAGACTCATAGTTGATTTCAAATTGTATCTTAGGAAATTGAATTTAAAGTACATTTTTGATGGTGTGACTAATATTGAATCTGTGGAAGTTGAATGTAAGAAAAAGAGTACATATAACCCCTTATTGAATTTTACCTTGATGGTTTTTGGTAAATTATGTGAACAAGATTTCAGGAAAATTAGGGAATGCAATAATGTGAGGCCTAATTTGACCACCTCCGAAGCTAAAGCATTAGATACTATAGCCAACAATAAAGATTGGCGTATAATGAAAGCTGACAAGGGGGGGTACGATAGTCATTATGAGGTCCACTGATTATAGTACAGCAATGAATTCTTTGTTGAAAGATGAAAACTGTTATAAGATTGTTACAAAAGAGTGTATTATTAAGAGTTTTCAAATGGTGGACTCTTGTTTGTTTGATTTATTCAGTCAAGGTAATATTGATTATTCTGTTTATGATTTTTTAGTTGTTAAACATCCTAAGCTGGCTACATTGTTTGGTATTCCTAAACTACACAAGCAGAGTAAGGAGGTACCATTTAGACCAATTGTGTCAGCCAGTTTCTCAAAAACAGAATCTATTTCAGTATGGTTAGACAAAATATTAAATCCAATAGTTCAAAGGACAAAGTCATATTTGAGAGATTCTTGGCATTTATTGGAACATTTAGGTCAGTTAAACCTGAGAGACACATCCTTTAATTTTGCATCATTAGTTGTAACATCATTATATATCAGTATCAGTCAGACTATTGGTGTAGAATTTTTAAGGGAATATTTAAGTATTCATACAGACTTGGATAATATCTTAGTCAATACTATATGTACTTTAATGGATTTAGTATTAGAAAAAAAATTTTTTTTATTTTTGAAGGAACTTGCTTTCAACAAATTTCAGGAATAGCAATGGGTTCTAGAGTTGCACCTAATTTTGCTAACATAATAATGGCTATGTGGGAGATTAAATTGTGATATTTACATTCATTATCAAAGAACATTTTGTTCTATAAAAGATACATAGATGATTTGATTTTTTATGGTGTGGAGATTTTGATTCATTTCAAACATTTGTGAACTATTTAAATAATTCTACAAACTTTTTGAAATTTACTGTTCGTCATTTTGGTGACAACATTAATTTTTTGGACTTACACTTAAGTTTAAATAACAAAAAAGCATGTTTTGAAAGTAGTATTTTTAGGAAGTCTACATTTGTTAATCAATATCTACACCACGATAGTTTACATCCCCAATTTATGAAACGTGGTGTAGTCAAAGGACAGTTCATCAGACTGAGTCGCTTAACAAGCAGAGATGACACTTTTTCAAATGAGATAGAGAAACTGAATGCCTTTTGTATGGAAAGAGGGTATGATCAAATATGGTTAAACAACATATTAAGAGAAGTCATCAATCTCAGGACAAATAAAGCATGCCCAATTTTACATCAATCTTTAGAAGTGAATGCAAATGTTGAATAAATCGGTACTACCTATAGATTAGCTTTTCCTATTCCAATTTACAATGAGATGGTCATCATTAGGAAAATTATTTTCAATAATTGGAAAGTGATACTTGGTAACAACAATTTGAGTACAATCATTGGTAAAGTTCCACTGTTCGCTTACAAAAAAACTGTAAATATAAAGAGCAAGTTGGAAAGTTGTAAATATGGGGGTACTGAAATCACTATAAATTCAAATTTTGGTACATTTCCTTGTAGATGTTGTAAACAGTGTAGGTATATTTCAGGCAGTAATACAGTGTTTTTCAAACATTTGAACAAAGTCATTATTAGTAAAGGTCACTATACTTGTAGGACCAAAAATGTGGTTTATGTTGCTTTATGTGGTTTATGTGAACATTTTTATATAGGTAAAACTATTTGGACTTTAAGTAGACGCATTTATGAACACACTTTGGCTATAAGAAAAAAAGACATCTCTAATGCATTAGCAAAACATGCTGCTATTTGTCCAGAATTTAAAAAGTTTACATTTTCTGTATTAGAAAAAGTTAATGATGATTTATTCTCCGGAAATTTCAAGGTTAAGTTAGAATGTAAAGAAACCCTGTGGCAGATATTGCTTAATGCGGGCCAGCTTCCTGGTTTAAATTATGTTATAAAGTGCTTTTTACAAGCACAAAGGTTATAATAACTTGACAAGAACACATTTAATATATGTATATTTATATATAACAAAAAAAATTACATATATTAGTAATTTTTTATTTGAGAAAGGTAATGTTTTTTAATTGTGAAATCATTTGAATTGAGTGTTTTTAACATTTGTATTGGCTATTTAAATCACATGTGAAGATTTTGAATGATATTTAACTGGCTTAAAATATTGGGATGGTATTTCTGAAGAAGTTCATGACAATTAAAAGTAGACGAAAAGCATAATACTGACTTCTGGCAATTTTTCCTTTCTTAGTCATATACTGGCATTTGTTTTATCTGGTTTTGTTGTGTAGGGTTATAGTATCTGATTATGCCAGCATTTACAAAATTCCCTAAAAGAGAAAAACAATCCTGAAAATCAGAAGCATCAACTCTTCTTAAAATCCAAAGTTTGCACTGAGATCAGTCACTTTGAGCTGCTGACCTGTCTGATACTTAATCTTATCATGTTTATCATCAGCTTTACTCTAACAGGGTCATATTATCGCCCTGTTCAGGTTAAATAGTGTAATCAGGAATTTAATACATTTTTTCTCCTTATTTTTCACAAACCAGCAGCAGCTTTTTGGGGGTCCCCACACAGTGAAGTATATTTATGGGGGGGCCACCTGCAGCCATAGGTTTTGCAGGTACCTAAAACTGGTTATGTTGTTCATTTTGGTGGAGAGAATGTTCACCAGCTGGGTTGTCAGCAGTAAAATATTTAATGGAATTGTGAAGCCTGTTGCTTGATAAAACTGTTAATATAACTAGATATGTCTTTGAATTTTAAAGGAGATATAAATAAGAGTTATTGCACACCTTTTTTATTAAGTATACAAGACTGCTGTACTAGCTTTTGTTGGTTTTACAGACATGCTACAAAATATCAAGATAAAATAACTTGCTGTGGTTGGGGGTCCTCCAGAAACAGGGGGCCCCCACTGACTGCAGAGTTTGCTGGTGCCTAAAGCCAGCTATGATTCTTAAGGTACTTATCTGAAAGACTTTATAACTAGAGACTTTCTGTTTGCAAAATACTTATCTGCCAGAGATTCCTATCTGCTTGAGACTGCAGTGGTGTGGTTAAAAGAATGGTGTATTAAAGTTTTCTTTTGTGCTCCAAGATTTTCACCTTAATGCACAGTCAGGCATTGCTTATTGAGGCTGTTCACCAATGTGCCATTGTTAGTTACTGGCCTGAAAGGCTAGACATAAAGTACTGTTACCACTCAACAGCAGGTGGTTTCTTGAGAAAGACGTTTTTTTTCTTTACTTAAACTTTGTAACTGTTACTGCTCACTAGTCGGAGGTCTGATAAGAGATACTTTTGAGCTATTAATTTGAGTTTGCAACTGATTGTCAGTGGAAGATCTAGCAAAATAAACGTTTCATTGGATTCAGTAAACTGCTTACCACTCATGCTAACTGCCCTACCTGGAAAAAAAAATTGTGATTCAGAATTTAAGTATTTTCGCAATGAAAAAAATTACATTATTGCCTCATTACCATGTCTTTGAATCAAATACTAGTAGTTTCAGACATGACCATGCTATTGTTCTACCTCACAGCCATTCATCCATCCACAACCCCCCTTTTTCCCATTTATTTCTGCACATGTGGTTGGGGTGACAATTCAACAGCGACAACTATGTAGAGCCAAGGTTTACACCACCGAGTGGCTAAACCTGCTGTGGTATTTCTTTCACACCTTTTTCCAGTTTAGAATTCCAATCCGCATACTGCCTTTTATTGAAATGTGGGAAAAAAAACAGAAAAGCCAAAATAAGCCCATGCAAACACAGGGAGTACATGCATATTCTACACAGAAGCCACCCCAGCTGAGAATCAAACTAGAGAACCTCTTGTTGTGAGGTGATAATGCTATTCACTGTGCCACTGTGCTACTCTACCTTACAGCCCATGCATCGCTTTAGGAAAGGTTGCCTGTAAACCCACGCACACACATGCACACACACACACACACACACACACACACACACACACATATTCGCATTCATGTGGTTTATATTCCTAAAGACAGACAGACAAACATACACACACACACACACACACACACACACACACACACACACACACACACACACACACACACACACACACACACACACACACAAACACACGCACAAACACACACAGACACACTAAGACACCCACAACTTTGCTAAACTTACCTGCACCTCAAGTACTTCCATGGGGGTGAATGGGTGATTACCATGTTTTATATGGTGGTCATGATTTTCCTTCTAGAATCAAATTTTCAATCACCTGAGCGTATTGGGAGATATAGAAATTTCCAGAAGAGAACACATAGCTAGTTAACATTAGTTGCTCCCTAGACCACTGCATTATCATGTGCCTTTGCCTGCAAGACGTCTTTCCATGTTGAGGCCTATGCAAGGATAAAACCTCAGCAGTAGAGTAGTCACTGAGTTGGAAAGGATTAGCGAATGTGGAAACCTTCTGAGGTAAGGTTTCTGCATCATGCTAAGTTTTCCTGATTCCCACAATTTGAATTATTTTCCTTGCCCTAATTCTTTAAACATTGCTGGCCACCAGCAAAAGATCTGGCGATGGAGAATTTGTGCTATTTATTTTAATTTGGATGAACCATGGATGTGGGTCACCAGTATGAAATCTAGCAAGAGTAAGAAAGAGAGAGAAACAGGTAGAAAGACTTTTAGTTCTGGCTTCATTAAGAACTATTATGTGAACTTGATACAAGATACTGTTAGATTTGGCTCCTGCTAGCACCTTTCTAACACAGTGCCAGATGAGTTGCTGGATGGTCGGAGAGTGTTACTGTATAATGGAACTTTTTATAACATGCAAAGCATTTCTGAGTTTCCACCTGTTGCTATAGTTTAGTTCCAGCCCTGACAATATTTATCCATATTTATGTCTGCTTGCAATAAAAGCACTTTTATAATATAACATCTACCTCTTGAAGTGCCACTAATGAAGGGCACACCAATTTGTGTCAACTCCCCAAAAATATATATATCTCTAAATGTGAACAAGTACATTTGCATTCCTTATACCACCTTATTCTTCCTTCTTTAATCACTTCCCTACTTCTATCACATTCTCTTCCCTTTCTCTTTAGATATACCATAAGACTGTTTCTCCCTTACATTATATTGTAATTCCTAATTGTATTAGACCAACTTACCTTTAATTTTTCTACAAACTGTCAAAAATTCCCTAAATATTAAATTATTGTCATATACCTTGTATCAATTCTTAACCAATGTTTTATATTATGTCTAATTTGTTATAATTATTTAAACTGCAGATGTTTTTTGTTTTATTTTTGAAGATTGTAAAATTATTGTTTTTAAAATGTTTTGTAATAATTTGGTGCTTTTCTCCCTGTGCCTCCACTGAAAATGGGCTTCTACCCAGTCATACATTCCCGGTAATCAAAAATCAATAAATAAATAATGTCAGTAAATAAGTCACCTGAGCCCAGTGGGAGAATGAGACCCCAAGTCAGTCCTAAGAAAATGCACCCATGGCAACTGGGAGGACATCTTAGTGAGGCAACAACTAGCTTATCCATTCTATGAGATACAAAAATTATTTACTGTATAAGTTGGCAAAATAACAGGGAGTAGTTATATTACAGTTACTAGTGCCCACATCCTTCTGGACAATAGTACTGAAGATAGCCCACATCTGTGTGTTGGGAGTCTATTTGGGCAGGGGCAAAATGAATGCAAGAGTTGTGGCCCAGTTCTCTTGGTGAGGGAAATTGAAAACTACTGCATGAGATGTTCTGAATTCCAGAAAACAGTTCCAAAACCAGGATTTAAAAAATCAATTAGTACAAATGTCTGTTATCTAAGTTCCTTTTGAAAGAATATCTATTGACTTTTTAGGATCCCTGATCAAATCCAGTAATAGGCACCAGTAAATACTGGTGATCATGATTTATGCCAGCTCATTCCCCAAGGTTGTACCTCTCAGGAATGCTAACTGTATGCTACTGTAAAATAACTAGTGCTATTACTTTTATGGGCTGGTATGGTATACCCAAGGAGATCTTGGCAGATCAAGACACTTTACTTATACTGAAAATTATGTGATATCTTTGCTAACGTTTTCAAGTAAAACAGCTTAATACCTCTATTTACCACCACATACTGATGGTCTACATGAAATGTTCAACAGAGCTTTAAGGTCCATGCTAAGGAAAGCTGTGGAGACAGATGGGAAACATTTGATTAGCTAATTTCCTACCTTCTCTATGAGGAAAATATCTAATCCTCCACTGGATTAAAACCCTTCAAACTCTTATATGGTAGGTAGGTGCCCTGCTAAGGAAAGCTGTGGAGACAGATGGAAACAATCGGACTAGCTACTTCCCTCTCTAGTGTTTTCTGTGAGGAAAACATCTAATCCTCCACTGGATTAAAACCATTCATTCTCTTATGTGGTAGGTGCCCTGCTAAAGAAAAAAGAAAAGAGACAGATGGGAAAAAGTGGACTAGCTACTTCCCTATCTGATCTTCTCTATAAGGATAGCATTTAATCCTTCACAGGATTTAAATCCTCAAAACTCTTATATGTTAGGTGCTCTATTAAGCTGCTGCATTTAGTTAAGGATACCTGAGAAGAAGAGAACCCCCCCCCACACTTTTAAAATGGCACTCAAACACTTGGTTAGTCTACAAGAGGGAATAACTGACATGACCAAGAGAAAAATGCTGAAAAAGGTCAGGTGGGCACAGGAAGCTGATGCAACCTTTAAATAGCTCAAAGTGTTTGTGCTGAGACAGTCTTAGTGTCTCCTGACTTTTCCAGCTCTACATGGTCTATGCAGATGCTTCTGTGTGAGCACTGCCCCTAACCTGAACTCTAAAGATCAATAATGAAGAGTCACTTAGTTTGCTATTAAAGTAGGAAATTAAATAAAACATAAAGTTGGTGCTGCACCATACAAAACAAATGCCTAGCAATAAATGAGTCCTGGGATCCCTTCTGTACTAACCGCTTGACAAGAAATTCCTGCTGGAATCAGATCATTTCCCCTTCCACTGAATTCATCAGCAGAAAGAAGACAATATAAAACTCTGAGAGTGACCCCTATCCTTACAACCATTTTGCTTTTGAATTCATCACTGTCCTTCTTGTCACCATTATAGTACAGATTTTTTTTAAGAGATCACAGATGCTTCTGTGGAGTCAGTGTCAGTGGCTTCAAGATGAAGTGGGTGTTGGCATTATATTAAGATGGCTGCAATTGATTTGCCTAGATGATGGTACTGGTGGGCAAGGACAGGACTATTAAATGCACTAAACAGTGTATGTTATGTGGAATATCTATGGAGTAAAACAGTTTTTAGCAATGGGTGCTATGTCGAAAGAAAAGATGGGAGGTTGCCCAATTAAGGGAGTTATCTGATAGACAGGTAATTAGAAGTAGCAACCATAAAGGACATATCCATAGAAAACATGGCAGTGGTCAATATTTGAGGCTGCAGAATAGTCTGGAGGATTTTGTTTTCTGAAGACATACTAATACCAGAGCAGTCAAATATGAGCTGGGAAATCTTTTCCTGTGTTGCAAGACTGACAGTGGAACTTCCTATGGTTGGAATCCTAAACTATATTTCTGCTAAGGTGTCTTGAGCCTGAGATGTTGGTCTACGTGACCATTAAGGTATTTGCCTGAGAGACATTTTATACCAAAAACTTTTTGTTGCAAAATTCTTTTATTTGTTACAGGCTTGAGTTCACCGAAGTGACCTGAAGCCAGCAGTGTACTAAAGCTTTCTTTTATATCCTGTGAATTGTACCTATATGTACAGCGAGGCACCAGTTATTGATACTGTTCCTACTTGTGATGAAACTGTTGGTAACTGGTCTGAAAGGCACTGAGCAAAAATTGTTATTGCTCACCAGTGGGAAGTATGTTAAGAAAATGTAAATTAGTTTCCCTACCCCAGCTTTGTATCTGTTACCACTCATCACTGGGAGGTGTGTGTCAAGACAGACTTTCACATATTTTATTATCTTGACATTAAAATCATTGATTCTTATCAATAAAATGTCTCACAAAAAAGGCTTTCAGTTAGTTCCCTTGCCTTAACTTTATAAATATTTCTTTTCACCAGGGCAAGATCTGGCAAAACAGACTTTGGATTATTTATTGTACTTCACCATAGGTCACTAGTATGACATGTAATCCAAATATGTAGTGCAAATAGTGCTCTGAATAAGACTAAATAATAAAAAAGGAGCACCAAAGTTACGAGCCCACAGTAATATTTAATGAATATAAAATAATAAAACAATATCGTTAAGCGCTTTCATCAACAAGTATGACTTCTTCAGAACAAAGAAATATCCAAAAATCAAGTTTAAATACACCATATCAATCAGCCATTTTTTCTAGTCCAACCAATACTGGCAGCAAGAAATCTCTGCTCATGAATATATAAATATTTGAAACTAAAACATTTCTTAACACAGTTAAAGTTAAAGCATTGAGTTAAAATGTCCCATTGACCACAAAATTATAATATAATACAACAAATTACATTAATCAACTCATTACATGAGAGATGTGTATATCACTGTGTAATTATTTATACTTTTAAAATTGTAAAATTGCTGCAACAATATTAATGTTGTTACTAAATCTGCCTTTTCCTTGAGAATAGGCATTATTTTAATATGCTCATTTAGACCTGGTAGATAATCAGCGGCTAATCTTAACTGTCATAAAAGCTCCTTTTTGTGTAGCACATTTTGCCAGTCTCCACCTCTCACCTCAACAGTTACAAATTCGAGAATGGCAAACTTAAAACATGAGAAGTTAGTACATGATATGCTATGCCTGTATAAGGCATTAGTATCCTTCTTATTTTTGATATCATAAAGATGTTCATATATCCTGGTCTTAAACATTCTCTCTGTCTTCCCTACATAAAATGAGGTACAGGTGCCACACCTAGGTATGTATACCAATCTGCTAGAGCAGCAGTTGCCACTTTTTAAGAACACATAACTTTTATTTTGATTGTCAATGACAATAGAACTATCTTGCAACACATAGGAACAGTAGGAGCACCTACCACAAGGCTTAGCTCCACCCCTTTTCTCCTGCATGTTACTGGAGGCATTGCCCCTCTCCAACAGTGATTTTATATTAGGTCCTACTTTGGTGGAAAATATTGGTTTATCACCCAAAATTCGAAATATCTCACTATTGGTTTTAAAAATATTCCAGCTCTTTATCAATATTCCCTTGATCTGTGAATACAAAGGACTATATTGTATTACACAAGCCTGTTGGAAATTAGGTTGGTACTGGTCTTTCTTATCATTAATATATTGTTGGTACTATCTCCACCAGTACCTAATAAAGGCTTGTAAATATCACCCCATTTTTTTAGAACATCAATAAGTATAGGGTCAATAAAATGTCCAGGATAGCATCTCTCTAAAAACATATCCCTTAAGTGTTGGAACTCTTATCACATCGTTCTTCATAGACGTCATCCTGGCTATTCTTATCGCTTGGCCCTTAATAATACTTTTTTTCTGATAAATTGGGTGATGATTATTGTAATGCAAATAGCTGTTGCAAAAAGTGTTTTTACGGTAGATTTTGGAAATATATCCATCCTGAGCTTTGATTATTTTAGTGTCCAAATAGTTACTCTCTTGTTTATCAAAGTGAAAATTAAATTTCAGATATTCTGTAGTTTTATTCAAATACTGGATAAACTTAGGTATCTGCTCAGAACCTCCATTCCACAAGAAAAAGATATCATCCAAAAATCTACTGTAATATATAACGTTGGATAAAAATAATTCACTTTGAAAAACATGTTTGATTTCCCAACCCAGGAGAACGAAATTTGCATACAAGGGAGCGCAGGCAGCTCCCATGGCAACCCCTCTAAGCTGTTGAAAATATTCCCCTTAAAAATGTATATAATTATTTTCTAATATAAGACTCATAAGTTCACATATAAGCAGGACTTCATCTGCAGTCAAAGATGAATAAGTAAAAAGCACCTCCTCGAACAAGGACAAACCTTTGTTTTAGGAATACATGAAAAAAGGTCCTGAACATCTATAGTTAGAAAAAAGCAATCAGGAGCCCATAATTCCTTCTTAATATGTCCTAAAAAATCCCAAGAATCCTTTAATAGATGAGGGAATTTATTCAGAATATGTTTTAATTTTTTAGTAAAGTACACTGCTAAATTATGTGTTTTAGAACCTGCAGCTGCTACAATAGGCCTAAAAGGTGAATTTTCAAGGTTCTTATATATTTTAGGTATTCCAAAAAGGACCGGGATTTTAGGGTGCTTGTTCAAAAGAAAATCATAATAATCTTTCTATATTCTCTGGTCCATTAAGTATTCATATAAATAACTGTCTAGTCTATGATATGAGATATATATTTCATTTTTGGAACATAAAGAATAATTGTCTACATTGAATAAGATATTTTGCATAGCATTTGTATAATCCTCTGAATTATATAGTATTACCCCACCACCTTTATCAGGTGTCATAATTCGTATTCTCTTATCTTATTTTAAGGTCTTTAAAAGGTTCCTTTCTTCAAAATTTAGATTGGGAAATAATCAATTCTTCTCTCCCCATGTTTTGTATAAATCTTCCTTAACCAGCTTTTCATAAGCAGTAACAAGTAGATGTAATGGAGGATTAAATATGCTACTCTTCTTGGGAATATCTTTAAATTCAGCTCTGTTGGTTTTATCTGAGAACATAATATTTAAATTTAATTTTCTCAGATATAACTGTAAGTCAACCATCACTGTAGCTATGTCAGGTATTCTAGTTGGAACAAATTTAAACACTTTAGAAAATAAAGAAAAAAATTATTTTGTAATAGAAACTTCAGAATAATTATATATATTAAAACCATCATGGGTACAGAATATTATTTTTACACTGTATAGAATCTGTAAAACCTACCACCTGGGGTGGCCATTGTACTGCTGTGTTACCTTGCTGTAGGCTTTGTATATCCCTTGTCTGCGGTTTGCTATTCTCTCTGAGCGTCTTGGAAGTGGAAAATCCTGAAAATCAACTGAATAATCTGCATCTTCCTCCCTATAATTGTCACTTTCTAATTCAAAGTTAAAATTGGAAGTAGGAATAGTTTTGTCAACCTTTTCCATTGTTACATACGTAGTAAGGCCTGGTTGTCCTTCATGAAAGAATAATTTATCTGTAGGATACACCTTGTGTTGTCTATACTGCCTACTGTCTCTATCTAATTTCTTCACTTTCTTTTTAAAAATATTGTCACATTTCTGATCCACCCTGTTAATAATCTTATAATACAATTTCTCATACTGTGTGAATAATAAGTCAGTAATAATATTATCATGTAACACATTTACTTCATCACAAAGCCTTTTTTCCATTGTCTCATAGAGACTGTTTTAACTAATAATTCTAGCCCCCACTTGTTAAACATGTCAGTAAATGCTTTGATGGTATCAGTATCATAATAAATTCCATAAGGGAATTTAAACACTCTCAATCCCTGTGGGATCAGTTTTTTTTTTATAAATTCATTTAGATAGCATATTTCCATCTGGCACATTTTAAACTTAAATAGTTTTTTCTCAAAATTATAAATCATATCTCTCAATGATTCATTTTGACACTGTCCAGTTTCCCTGTTAAACAGGGCTCCATTACTTCGTTTTGGGCTAGAAACAGAAAAAGTAAAATGCTTTTGAAATAAATTACCAAAATGTCCATTTTTATTCTTTGGCATTGTATTTTCTTTAGAGGCACAAGATAAACACTTGTATGTATTTAATTTTGCTTGTTCTTTTCCCTCAATAAACTTGTCTCTTATGTTTGATACAGTACTTTTAATAAGTTTACCATTCAAGTTAGCATTAACAGTACCTGTTGGTGTAACTTCATTATGGCTCGGTTTCTTCATGTGGAAATGATCGGTAGAAGTTGGTTCAATGTCACCTTCAAATTGAACCACACAGTTACCTCTAAAGCAGTTTTTAGAGCGAGAAAGTTCCTGCACATCTCCCACTTCACCATAGCTGTTAGCGTTGTATGGAGAATGCCTTCCTACATCTCCATTGTGAATTTGCACCGCCGTAATGATGTCACCCACTTTCTTAAAGCAGCAAGGTGATGTGTGAATATCAGCTACAACTGTATTATCATCAGGGATACCATCACCCCTTTTATGGCCATCCGAAATTAAAATACAATCCAATTATTTCTGTCTAGGCTGTGTGAACAATTCAATAAGCCTAGTCAATTCTCCCTTTAGTTCTGCCACATCTTTTTTCAAAGATATGATGTCCGATTGACCAGAATCCAGAATGGGAGAAAGACTAAACGATTCTGGGGACCCCATAACAACAAGCACCACAAAATAAAACAAAATCCAAATAAGTAGTGCAAATAGTGCTCTGAATAAAACTAAATAATAAAAAAGGAGCACCAAGGTTGCGAGCCCACAATAATATTTAATGAATATAAAATAATAAAACAATATTGTTAAGCGCTTTCATCAACAAGTATGACTTCTTCAGAACAAAGAAATGTTCAAAAATGAAGTTTAAATACACCATATCAATCAGTCATTGGTTCTAGTCCAACCAATACTGGCAGCAAGAAATCTCTGCTCATGAATATATAAATATTTGAAACTAAAACATTTTTAACACAGTTAAAGTTAAAGCATTGAGTTCAAAAGTCTCATTGAATACAAAATTATAATATAATACAATAAATTACATTAATCAACTCATTACATGAGAGATGTGTATATCACTGCGTAATTATTTATACTTTTAAAATTGCTGCAACAATATTAATGTTGTTAAACTAAATCTGCCTTTTCCTTGAGAATAGGCATTATTGTAATATGCTCATTTAGACCTGGTGGATAATCAGCGGCTAATCTTAACTGCCATAAAAGCTCCTTTTTGTGTAGCACATTTTGCCAATCTCCACCTCTCCTTGGTGCTCCTTTTTTATTAACTAGTATGACATGTGGCAAGATTAAGAAAGAGAACGAAAGACTATTAGCTTTGGTATCTTTGAGAACTGTTATTTGAACTGGTTACAGGGTACTATTTACTTTACTGCTAGTACCACAGGAGTGGCTGTTTGATCTGAGAGTGTTGCTATATTGACATAATTTACCCATCTTTACATCTGCTTACAATATAAGTGTATCAAAATTGTGCTGCCTTTAGCATCTGCTTACTAAGCAAGTCTTATCCAGAAGCTTATAGAAATAAAAAGTTTAGGGAAGAGACAGAAAATAGTGCTAGAGTCTTTGTCAAAGAACTTGGCACCTACTTTAATAAGTTGTTAGGTGGGTTCAGCTTACTACTTATGAAATCTTGATAAGGAAGGAAGCACTCAACATTTTGCCTGAAGATATGTGAGCCTATTTGACAATCCAGGAGTATACCACTGCTGAGAAAAAGGTAAAAATAGTGACCCTATCTGGCCAGCAGTAGTGCAAAAGTGGTTTATCTTATACTATGTATGGTCATACGAAAACCCACTTAGATCAGTGCAGACATTCACAGAAGATTGTACAAAAAAGGGGGAGTCATTGACCCCAGTACTTACCAGCATCTTGGGTTACATGTTTTTGGAGTAACCACATGGTACATATACAGTTCAATTATCCACAGTGAGATGATGGGGAACAAAAGCCAAGTGATGGAGCTGCCAGAGGAGGAGACATCTCTGCAGTGGTGGGTTATTTTAGATAACAGCTGCCCAGACTATCACAAGGGTCCTATATGCATACCTCTCAACTGTCTAGATTTTTGTAGAATGTCTGGATTTTTCCGTCATATCTTGATCTGTTCTATATTGAGTTTGTTGTTTTCTGGCAAATCACCGAGGATTGAAGCCACCAAATGTCCATCATTATTTAAATTTCAGACCTTATATCTAACAGAAAATGCACGCTAACACAAAAAAAATAAATTTCTGGCTGCTATCTCAGTTTATAAGAGCAATAAATAAAACATTGTCCTTAATTTTTGCCCATCCATACCCATTATTTTTTGTTCAGATTTCTTGTGTTAAGAAATTCAGAGGTATGTATTTATACAATCATGGTGGTGGTAAAAGAAACCATTGCTAAGAAGACTCCTGTATCAGACATAACTATTATTAAGCTTGCAGTTGTTAGAAAAGAACCTTTTTGTCTGAGAATCCCACCACAGATAGGTTTATAAGAGCAACACATTTTCATGGAATTGTCATTGACAGGGTAGCAGATTGCATAACTGGTCATAATGTTCTGGGTCTTGTTTTCATAGTACTCAGACTTTTGGTAGACAAATAGGTTTGGCTTTGTCCCGTTAACTATATTGTAACATTTATTAACAATATTAAAGTTTTTTCCTGGTGCTTTAATATGGATGAGCTGACTTTACATACATGGTAGAGAGTTTGGAGGGTTAAAGATGCATTAAAGAGATGTCAATGGGATTGGATTGCTTAAAAACTCTGGGAGTAAAACTTTTAGTTCATATAAGTAAATCTAAGTATTTTGCTCAGAGTATGAGGAATTGTGGAATAGTTTATTATATGAAGTGACTTACGTCAGAAATACTGAAAGATTCAAAGGGAAATTTGTGTCTACCATTTAAATGAAAAAATACTATACAGACACTGCAATTAGACATATGCTAGTCTTATGCGTTTAACTAAAATATATGAGTTTATAAAACAACAAAGTAATTTATATGAGTTGCAGACTTGAATATAATTTTAATTTATAAAGTTCAAAGGGTATACAAATGGAGGAAATTAAATATTTCTAGAACACATTATTAGCAAGAAAAGTAGAGCATGGGTATCTGATATCTCTGTTAAAATGTACTTCACAAGAATTGGTAAAGTTGAAATGTTTTTACTAAGAAAATGACTTATGAAGTCTATGTAAAGAACAAATATACCCTAAGCACAGTATGTCCGTTTGAAGCATATCTTCCTCCGTACAAAATGATTTTTCAATGTCTGATATAAATAAAATGGCAGTTTAGCTGTATTTCTCCTTCTGTGGCATTTATACACTTTTCAGCTTTCTCAGAGCATTTGTTGATATTTGATATAATACTGCAAAATTTTATTTGACAACAAGCCTTCCTGGCTATTCAATCAACTTTTTCATCACTTTTTAACTTTTTGTGACATGGGAAAATCCCACAGAGCAAAGTTTTCCTAGCCCTTTATTCTTTTTCGTCTACTGGAATTATAAAATTGACAGCTCTTTTACTGTATAATGTCATTTACAGCTGCATTCTCTTCCTTCCAGTGAGGCTATACATTTTCTGAGTTGTAAGAAAATTCCCAGCTTAGTTGCTGTGTAGTCAGAGTACAATGGAGGCTTAAATGGAAAAAAATTATGTTAATGACAGAAAGACGGAATGAGGTGTCCCTGCAACTAAACAAATCTCAGTTTTTTAAAAATCTCATTTAAGTACTGTTTTGTTACCAAATATGAGCAGGTTTACTATTCCATGTTTAAAACAGAATAAAGAAAACAAACATGAAAAAGTCACTTAAAAAAAGTGCAATCATGTCCAGAGATTCTGAACATAATTCTAAGTGCCACCATTCTGAATAAATGCAAAGGAGTCTTGTATGAGAGAGTAGGGCACCACAATACAATGCTCTGATGTGTTTTTACTAGTGCACTGATAATAATTCATCCTGTGTGTAAACTCTTCTCTTCTCCTCGCTGATTGCATAATGATGAAGTTTATATATTTAAGTAAGAGGTTTTGGGGAGGGTGAAAGGGATTTGTTCTGCTGCTGCCGCAAAAAAAAAAAAAAGAAAGTACTTAATGTACCCGTCCAGTGTGTACCTGAGCACAAACAATCCTCCCCATTCCCTAGGAAAAGCAGGCAGGACATGTCCCTTCATTTCTTTCCCTCCCTACCTAGCTGCTTCAGTTGCAGGGCCACTAACTGAACCCCGTTCTCCTGTGTTGTAAACAGAGTTCTATCCCTCTGTACCACAGAACAAGACTTACTGTGAAGTGTTAGTTTTGCAGCAGTGGTTTTGTAAGTCTCTTTGACATTTGAAGGTTTGTCTTGCTGTAGTAACAGGAACAGTATCTGCTGCTGTGTAACTGGAGAAAATTTAAAGTTTTGTAATAATTTATAATGAATGACTTAGTGGTGAGGAAAAGTAGATTTGTTCTGTGAAAGTAGCAAAAGTATATTTGCAGCAGTTACTTTACAAGTGTATTTCAATGTTTATTAGAAATGGGCTTCAGTAGTAATAATAAATACCCATTGGACAGTCAGTGTTCACAAGGGTAAATTAATGCATTGGGAGGTCTCAGAGGAAAACAAGTGCACTTACTTGCATGAAATCTGTGAGCTGTCACAAAAAAACTCTACATCTTACCATTCTTTTTCTACCTTACTTGCTAACTGATGTGAGATCACCAACACATCCCCAGTCTGTCTCTGGAAAGTCCCCATTGCAATATAATGAGGGGTATGCATACCTTTGTATACACAGAAATATGAAGTCCACACATTCCTCCAGTCCTCATATGGGTGTCATACATACTCACTAAGACCCTGTTGCCCTCTGCAATAACCATAACCATTTATAAAATTACACTTTTATGTTGTCTTATTTTGCATTTTCCAGTTACTTTTTAGTATTAAGCTGAATAGGGTGGTTACTGCAAAATATTGTGGCTAGGATAAATATCTAGTTAACTCATTCCCTCCAATGGTGCTCTGGAAGTTTGCACTGTAACTTCCAATAATCAGAGCCTAAGCCTTTTGACAGAATCAAATTATGTCCTCACATTTCAAACAAATGTTCATATCTCTAGAACCATAGGGGTTATGAAAAAAGTATAAATGGCAAACCCTTCAGCGCAAACTATTTTTATAGTGGTAGTGTTCTTTAGATTCTAGGTCTTAAACTAAATTTTATAAGTCACAGTAGACACAGTAACTATTATGTTTGTAATATTTTGTAAACAACTTACAATATCTCAGCAACCATTCAAGTTACACAGATACTGTCATCAGCATTTTATTAATCTAGCTGAAAGCTGTCATAAGAGGTAAGGAGTTCTGACTGTGTTACTTGGTTGTTGAGATATTTAGAAAAATGTGAAAATTAAATCTATATACATTAATATCATAAAAACAATAGTTAGTATCCATTTACCTATACTAGCCAGTGGTCAAATATTAATGCATTTGCGTTTGCCATGGTGTAAGCTTTAAAACAAAATATTTTAAAACCTTGTACATAGCATGGTTTTGGAGTTATTGATGCAAATATGAGCAAGTAATATTTGACACCTAGATGTGTCAGTAGAAGTTAACTGCAGATGCCCCTGGAGGTATCACTCAAATGTAATGAGTTAAGACCAAGCATATATATTTTTGTACCTTTATATTCTATATGTTTGTGATTTGTATTATGGAGTAAACTGCTATAGTTAAGTCATGATTCAAACTTTTTTTCATGTAATAACCGCCTACAGATAAGTAGGAATTTAACTAATAAAACAGCATTCTCTATAGAAGATACAGACATAGGGGAACATATCAAATGCAGCAATACTGATCACTAGCAATAAACATAAGTTAAGTTACAGCAATTTGCCACATAAAATGACTCACATATTCATATTACAAATTAAAAAGAATATTCATGGTCTTAACCACGTATTACTCTTAGCCCCAAAGTATTACAGTGACCGTACAGCTTAGTTTGATATTAATAGTTAACACACGGTTAAATTCCTGTATGTCTATAGATCTCTTTCTCAAGAGTGGTATTTTGCATATGTACTATATTGGCATTACTATTCTTCTTCTTCTACTTTCAGCATTTCCTGGTTGGGGGTCGCCACAGCTGATCACCGTCCACTCATGACTGGCAGTGGAGTTTTACGGTGTCACGTTGCCAGCCCGGCGCCCAGCCTTCCACAGAAGGCACACACACACACGCACACAGTCACGCCTAGGGCCAATTTAGTGTGTCCAATCCATCTACAGCATGTCTTTTGAATGTGGGAGGAAACTGGAGCACCCGGAGGGAACCCACATGACCACAGGGAGAATATGCAGACTCCACACAGAAGGCACCCCAGCCGAGGATCGAACCGGAGAACCTCTTGCTGTGAGGCGGCAACTATATTGGCATTACTATTAAACTGTTAAAATGCGTTGCATTCAGAGCAGCATTTCAATGCTAGGAGTGTTAAATTAAGGGTTTAATGTGACTACGGCTTAGCAGTACTACTGCAGAAGAAAAGCCCATGTATTTCGTGTGTGTGTGTGTGTGTGTGTGTGTGTGTGTGTGTGTGTGTGTGTGTGTGTGTGTGTGTCTGTGTGTATTTGCTGAACAGACTTTACATCCTATTATTTTGTAACTGCAAGAATTCCTTTCAAAGTGGACATTACAAGGAAATAACAGACCTTCTAGCAGTGGATAAGCCTTTGACTTGTGTTGCTGATCCTCAAGACCCCCCAAGGTTGTATAGTATTTCCCTGTAATGCCATCTCTGGCAGGCATTATCACTTGCTTAATGAGTGACATCCAGCCAGTTGTGACTACACTGAACTTCAAAATGAAAAAAACGCATATTTCCTTTTTTTATGTTTTTATGAATCTCATAAAGACACCAAAGAGGGATGCCTATGTTAAGGATGTTGTGTGATATACATGATCTAATAAAGATTACTGGCAAACAAAAATATGCATTAAATGCAGTTCACTCTGCAAGTCGCCGAATCTTGTATAGCAATATACAAGTGTGTTTCCATGATGAATTAATACATTTGGTTCACATTAGCATGCTAATATGCTAATATAAGACTGAGATGGATTTTTTTAATTATACAAAGCAGTACTTTTGCATACAATATGCAAACCATTACTGACCAATGTATGGGTTTCAGGTGCATTATGCATTTTTTCCTTTAGTATCTCCCTGCTGATTTCATGGAATGATCTAAAAAACAGCATGTGGCAGGCCCATATACAGGCAATAAAGAATTATGATAATCCTTCTCTTCAGCCATGCTTCCAAATAAAGTGTACACCACCATTTCAAATTATGAAATTTGCTACATGCTTTAATCAGTCAAGTAAACTGCTTGTGTATTTGCTATGCCTTCTGCTCCTGGGGGTTCCTTATTGGGCAGATATCTCTAGAAGACATCTGGAAGGTTTTAATTATTTTGTGTGCCTGTACTGGTAACCTGAAATGTGTGCACTTTATTTATATTCAGAAACTGTTCATTTGTTTCCATCTAATTGTGGCAGGAGACAAGTGTGCTCAGTAAATGCCAGTTATATCAGTTACAAATATTGATACATTTAGGAAATAAATAATTGGCAATATTCAATCACTAGTGCCATACTAGGAGAAAATAATAAATTCACAGTGGATGCTGATACAGAACAAAGTACCTAAGATCTACATTTATTTAATAAATTCCTATACAAGGTGATACGTCACTGGTCCAGTTGTTAAGACTTCCAGTACTGTGTAAATCTTAACAATGTCAACTTATTGAAAACTGAATGTAAGCACTGACTGTCTGATATGAGACTGCTTTATTTGTTTTGTATATCATATGATTGTAAAATGGTTATATCAGCAATCAGTGCCAAAATAACCAGCTCACCATGTCTGGGGATTGCACAGCATGTTACTCTGAAAAATATTATTAATAAAATATTTATACTGTTCAAAAATTTCAATGTATTTTAACTTGGAAAAAATGACAATTGACAGTATATAACAATCTGAAAATTAGACTGGTTTGTTATTATGCTAAATGTGAAATGAAGGTAGAGCAGAGTACATGTAGGCTTACAATACTGTTGTTTTGCAGAGCCATGCATTTCCTGGGGTGAAACATGTCAGTGTAACAGAAGATAACAGGAGATACATTTAAAAGGCTTAAGTGTCCATATAGTGTTGGCTCATGCAGTTTTTCCTTTTCTCTTTCCCCTCATTCTGGGTATGAAGGGCATCTTTCTAGGCTCATGTTTATATATGCACATTTTAGAAAAATATATATATATATATGTATGTATATATATATATATATATATATATATATATATATATATATATATATTTTTTTTTTTTTTTTTTTTTTTTTTTGTCCTATTGTATCTTTTTCTTTAGTAACACAGTTCTGCAGACATACTAAAATGGCAAGATGAATCTGGGGGCTCAGCATGTCCTTACATTAGGAAGAATAAAAGTATAAGGTAAAGAAAGAAGTTTGGCCTTGAAAGATAAACACAAAAGGGAGAAGAGGACATGAGGTGAAACCAGTTTGAGAACACCCAAAATGAAGGTTTCTTTCATGAAGAAGCGGGGCAATAGTAAGGTTACTACCAGTCCTTCTTTATGCAGGACAGTCCCTGTTTAAACAGTTGTGTCTGTGGAAAATAAATGAAACAAGGGAAATATCATGAGATTTGAGTGCAAAAATGTATTTCACAACTTTTCTCTAATAGTTACATAAAAAATAATTTTGCTTCTGAAACACTTTTATATGATGTGAAATGGCAGAAACAACAAAAATTCTTCAATAATGA
This sequence comes from Protopterus annectens, assembly GCF_019279795.1. NCBI lineage: Eukaryota > Metazoa > Chordata > Ceratodontiformes > Protopteridae > Protopterus > Protopterus annectens. Next base: position 1,066,102,737 of record NC_056730.1, on the reverse strand, counting down.
GATTTTAGTTTGGCACCAAAGTGGAGTCTAGTTCTTCCCAGTGGTCATAAGTGTGATTTGTCCTACCAAATTTTATGTTTTTGTAAATAATGTATCACTATGGGCTCCTGAAATGGTAGCAACCCTAAGCAGCAGGCTAGCACAGGAGTACAAAATAATGCATGGGGCACAGACTGACAGCTGTAAGAGAGGTGAGTATGCTGAAACACTTGGAAGCTGTCTAGACCCAGTGCCTCTACTATCAGTATGAAAACAGGGCTCAGCCAAAGGTTACCCCTACACATGCTTGATGTGATTGCATGAGTGTCAGCAGCATGCAGGAAAGAAGACAAACATCATACTGCCGAGGGCTGCTTCTCATAGGAAATCATTGCAAATGATCTTGAATCTTGAAACAGTTCTGGATATTATAGATTGGGCCCATTATACTCTATCTCAGACCCTACCCCACCATTGGAATTTTCCACCTCCGTGTTGTCTGTGTTCAAGCCTCTCTCTTCCCTACTGTGTTCTGAGTTTAGAGAGTAAGAGTAGACAAAAGTGAGAGACAATGTACAGACGTCATGTGAACAAAACTCAGGTAATAATGAACTTCATCAAACATACCTTACCCATAGAAAAGCAACACTAAACACAAAACCAGATTACTACTGTTAGCAAGCTCAGGCATTTTCTGGAAATAAATCAAAATGTTTATAGGACACATCACTGACTCCTCTCCTACTATAAGCTCAACTCCTGATACTTACATTAATTGTGCGGATGCTAATAAATATTTTCTAATGTTATCAATTCAGACAAATCAAGAAAAGCTGATACTCCTTTTACCACCTTTCAGGAAGCAAGGCTATCTCTTCTAAGCTTTATCCTCTGTGAGAATATATTGTGACCTTCTATTTTTCTGAAATGTCTGCCAAAAAACTACAAAGCCACCAAGAACATGAATTCTTTATTGACAAATTATAGTGTACTACATCCAACATTTCTCAGAAGAACATCTGAAATATTTGGCATGCTGCTCACTTATATTTATAAACCCCCCATAAAAAGAACTGTACCACATTCCTTTAAGCATTCCATTATATTCTTCTGCCTTACATATCCTCATTTTTTTTTATTTCAAAGACTAAAGACCTATCTTCAGTTTCTGCCCAATAACAAAAATATTTGAGAAACTTTTGTATATACAAACATTCGAACACATTAACAGCTATGGGTTACTTTCTGATCATCAGTTTCTGTAACACCTACAACAGGACTAATTACTGCAACTGATACCATTTATGGTAATATGCATGAAAGACATATTACTGCTAGAATATTTGTGGATATGACTTGAGCAATTCTGACTATTTATCATAAACTGTTACTAAATAAATTACTAAAGAATTAGTTTTGGAATAAATACTGTCAATTGATTCAAAATAACCTTTATGGGGAGATCTTTTACGTCTATGTCAGTAAATAATACTCTGATAATGGAACCATCAACATTGACACATCCCAGTGCTCAGTATTCATCCCATTTCTTAGCTCCCTATTCATCAATTATCTCACTTATAACCATATGTTATACAAAAACAATATGTCACTCCTTGAAGCTAGGAAATCACAAACTGATCTGCAGTCACAACTGCAGAATAGCTTCTCTGAATTTTTCCATCAGTTAACTATGAACTGCTAATGAGTCAAAAATAATGTCAGGTCATTTTCTTTTTCTATTTACCCACTAATTTAATCACATAAATGCAGTGTAGTATTAAAAACATCTCTGACTACAAACAGTCACCTTACTTTTGATCCAGCCTTATCATTTATTTTCATTCTAATAACTATTATAAGGAAAGTCCTATCTCAGCTCAAGTTATGTTGCAAGATTTCATGCATCCTGTTTCTAACCATATTTCCCAACCTCTTAGAGCAATAAATATGGACAAAACCTGACATAATGGGCCGACAAAGGCCCAAAAATAGGGACACATTTTAAATATTGCTCTTATAAACTTAGAAAGTTGCCAGAATAACATGGTTTTTGTTATCATGCATTTTCTGAAAGATATGAACTCTGAAACTCATATGCGTGTCATTATATAGTGACATTAATCCTTAGATCATACCACTGATTTGCCAAAAAAACACAATTTTTATGAGGAACAGACCAAAACTATGCGGGAAAAATCTGGATATAATGCAAAAATCTATATAGTTGAAAGATATGCTTCTAACAGCCAGGTCAGCTATAGCTAAAAATGTTCTTACTAAAACAGAATATTGCTTAGCATTACTGACCCTGCAATTATCATATAATACACAAAGATTTCAGATTACTGAAAATGAGATTATCAGATTTGAGCTACAAGCAGACTTTCAGACTCACTAATCTGACCTGATAAAGGGTTTTCAGTGGTTCCCATTTACTGATAGGCCTGTATCCCTTTTAGCTCTTTACCTGCTAAAATTATGGAAGTAGGAAACTGTTCCCCTCTGAAGTAAAACTTCTATTAAGGAAACAGGCTAAACCATTGAAAGCCAGCCAAGAAGACAACAATCAACCTTATCTGCCTTCACTTCAAAACTACAAGAGCAGACAAAGCTATCACCTAGCTAGGACCTGCTACTTGGAGCTGACTCTCTACTGAAATCAATACTGTGTCTACTTTTAAAGACTTAAAAATTGCTATGAAAATGACTTCACTAAGAAGTCACATGCAAGTGCTTAGAGACCATGGCAAATAATGACAGTCAGAATCCTGACAGCTTTACTACAATTGAAATTCAATTACTTTGTACATAGTGTATTTATGATACTATGGACTCTTTTAAATAAATGTTTTCCTTACCCCTTTCAATTCCACTGTTATTGCAATTAGATTGTACTACCCAGTGTACTAATTTATGTTTGCTACTTATGGATTATTGTACTACCCAGTGTACTAATTTATGTTTGCTACTTATGGATTATTGTACTACCCAGTGTACTAATTTATGTTTGCTACTTATGGATTATTGTACTACCCAGTGTACTAATTTATGTTTGCTACTTATGGATTATTGTACTACCCAGTGTACTAATTTATGTTTGCTACTTATGGATTATTGTACTACCCAGTGTACTAATTTATGTTTGCTACTTATGGATTATTGTACTACCCAGTGTACTAATTTATGTTTGCTACTTATGGATTATTGAAGCTCTGTTATGTTTTGCTTAATTGCTTTCTGTGACTAGGTCATGGTTAAAAGGGTCAACAAACAGTAAATAAATAAACAACACATCAATTAGTTAATACACTGAAAAAATAATGTACATATGTGTTAGTGATGCTGATGTGGAAATGAAAAAAAATGAAAGTTAATGGGGTTATTTCAGGTGAACTCTGAGCAACCATGACTATTACTAGGTAGTGTGTAACAACACATGTTGTGCAACTATTTTATAACATTGCCTTTTCCCCTGCAGATACACATATTCCCTCTATTTGGAACTGCATTCATACTAGGTCAAAGAAAGCAATCAGTATATATGTGTTTCTCCAACTGTGGTCTTTTTGAATCCAGATAGTAAGCCATACTTTGAAAACTAGATTAGGTCCTCCATGCATAGCTGCCAAGGTTTTGTCCTCCCACTGTAGCCACTGTCCATTTTTGCCATGGGTGTTATCCTAATAGGATTTGAGTACACCTGCCAAGTTATCTAGCCATTTAGTCATGGTCTTTTTTTATACAATCAGCCCTGGTATGTTTTGCCTTTCTTATCTTGCCAGATTGTGTAGTTATTCAGAAATAATAATATGTTATACAATCAGCACCACCTACACCATTTAAATTTTTTTCTTTGTTTTTTTTTTTTTTTGTTTTTTTGCAATTATTGATTTCTCTATTGATTTGCTTTCTTTATATTGTTACTCTATTTGACATGCCTTCCCCTGGTTATAGTTATCCTACTACTAGGACTCTAATCTCCAAAATATAGCCTAAAGTTCCAATCCATTTTTACAGCATATCCTCATCTTTTATTTTTGTTTCACCCAGTTATTGGGAAGAATGGTATTTCCTACTATTCAAATGACAAAACATTTAAATAGGAGGATAAAAGAACCATTTTGTAAGAGAAAGTTAATTAACTCTATTTTAATACATCCTATGGTGTGGTAAAATTCATTCCAGTGCACACCATCTATCCTACAATGTCCTTATGTGTAAGTATAATGATGTACTGGGAAATTAAAGCAGGTCCTTATCACAATTCAGCTAAATGTACACAGCCATTGTAATATAGTGACACTCTGACATACCTCTGTATAGCATATGCACTAGGCAGCTTATAGTTTTCAAAATACAGCTTCATCGTTAAGTAAAAATGCTGAAATAATTCCCTAACATTACAGCACATTGCACCATGTTATTGAAAATGCATGTGTGGCATTGCAATTATATATTCAGGTCTTATTTCAATCAGGTATATGAATACATTTTTGAGTACATCATCAACTATAATATCCTTAATGACATACAGCATGGCTTTCACCAAAGCTACACTGCTATGTTTATTTGTTTTATAACAGAACGTGATTATTCTATTATAGAACAGGGTAAAATAGTTGGCACAATATTCTTAGACTTAAGGAAAACTGTTGATAGCCTTGATCAGTCCCTGCTACTGCACCCCCTGAGACAGATTTCTTCTTTGATGTACTGCAATAGTTTACCAACTCCCATTTGTATCATGCTCTTCCCTTACTTGGTCCCAGCAACTTGCCCTTTATTGGACCCACCTCAAAATATGTACATCTAAGATCTGTGCTTGATCCTCTTCTTTTTTCTTTCTTCATAAATGAGCCTACTTTATTAACTTCCCCATATCAACTGTATGCAGATGACACAGGATGGTATCCATAATCACTACCCAGATGCATTAAGGCTATCCTACTGTCCGCAAATAAGCACAGCTAAACCACGATTCATAGAGACCACTCACACTAGCATGTGATGGCTGCAAATAAGCCTAAGCAAATGAATGCATGATGATATATAAATGAGGTATGATGCAACCCTGTATATGCTAATGAAGCATTCTCTCACCTATTGCAATTTATAGTGAATTTTTCCTGCTTTCTGCGATGACCACAGATGCATTATATAAACAGGAGTCTTGCCAATCCTATCTACTTTGCAATCTGCGAAAATCCAGTCACTTGCTGCTAACTTTAATATTTCTTGGAGTGAGCTGCTTGCCTTGGCTCAGTCAGCCCAGAAGGCAGAGATATAGGCAGAGAATAACTCACTATAACTTTAATAATCAGAGATACTTGATAGGTTCAGAGTGTTCATGGATATTTTAAGGGTTTTAGTGAGTATGTATGACCCAAATATGAGTACTGGAGGAATGCATGGACTTCCTATCCCTGTGGATACTAAGGTATGTATACCCATCACTATACTTGCCATGGGAACTGTGCAGATAAAGACTCAAGACACACTGGTGATATCACAGGCTTCTGCCTCAAGGATACTGCAGCACCTCTTGGGTGAACTCTTGTCATGTGTGGATCAGCAGATCTATTTCCATGTGTCACCTCAAGCCATGACTATGGGTATATTTTATGGGGTGGCATGCTTCCATGAGGAACTCAGTGTGACAGATTTCTAAATGTTGTAATTAGGGCCCCTTCTCTTCCGTGGGTTCAGTAGTACTGCAATAGGAAGAGCTACATTCCATCAATTGCCAGGTAGTGTGTGATGCATTGGGATGCATCACCAATATCTATTTCCGGCATCCTGGCAAAGCACACAATTCCTATATCTGGCACACTGGCTCACTCTACCACTTCTTCCTGCATGGTAGGATGTGCAGTGGTCATCTTTTTGGTAAGTGGAAAAACATTTTTCTCTTTTTTTCTGTTGTATCAAAGTAGTTATTTAGGGTAAAATCTTTCCTTTACCTTCTCTCCCCTCCTTTTCTTTATCTCTCTCTCTCTCTTGTTCAACTTTCAAGTGATGCTGGACATTCTCTGGAACCATGGCTCATGACACCAGTGAGAAATCCAAGGGGAGCTGCAGAAGACCCCTACAACACATCCCTGTCCCAGACCTGTATTGTCATTGAGAGGGTCACTGACCTCCTGAGGAGTCAATTTAGGTCATTGCTTAAAAACACAGTGCACTAATAACACATATGTATTTAGATGAGTCTGGCAGTGCCCTTTAGTTTGACATAGAATATAATAGATACATGCAGTAATATCCGTGGACTATGCTGCATGGTTCTTGTACTGCTGTCACACTTCATCTGACATTCCTTCAAATCTTGAAATAATATTTTCTTTTTAATTTCAGAACAAGTACTCATATTATTGTTTGCAAAAGTGATGCATTAGTACTCACTGACTCCTGTTCATTGATGTTGTAAGGCATCATGTAAATAATAATTCCATTTTTTTTACTACTTTGCACAATAAATTCTAGTGAGGTGGTTTACCTAAGTATGCATATACTGAATATCCTCAGGTGGTTCATTTAGTAAAAAATATTAATTCAGTATTGAATATATGTTCATACCTGGCATTTGAATGAAAATGCATAATTTTTATATTATGCTATGTTTTCTCAGTTTAAGGCACGTTGTCTGTTCAGGTTCTGCTCATCAAATTGTTTTATTTTGTTATCCACAATAATTTGTCACTTCAGAGACAAAAGCCATCATCATCTGTACAGTGATAAGGGTGAAGTGGCAGCAGTGTTTGTTAACATGATAGGATACTCATTTTAATCTGTAATGTTCTCATTGCTGTGTTTCCATGAACACTTGTTTGTTACTACTTTTAAGTTGTAGGTAACTGCCAGCTGTAAGAGTGGTAATGTATACAGCATTGCTTTATGGACTGCAATCATATGTTATGACATACATTTTTCATTCCACATTTCCATGAGTTTTTAACAGTATCATTATGGCAATGAAATGTACACAGTTGTAAAGTGTTCTAAGCACCCCCTAACTTTTTAATAACTTATTCCCTTTCAAGTTAAACATTTACCTGTGTTTGTGAAGGTCACATTTTAAGTAACAGAAATGTTGCACTCAAATCACAGTAGGTGAAGGGCAAATGTGTTATACACATCTCCTAAACATAGGCTAGGTGATAGTGGAAGTGATTGTGAAGAGGGATTGTCTTGAGAGCTGAATGGTGAGTTGGTCTGATTTCATGACCTACTTGATGCATGTGATCCTGCAGACACTGATCTGACAGTGCTGTGGGAATGTGACACAGACCTCAAATAAGAGATTATGATACATCTAGATGAACACAGACATGGCCTGCATGAAGTCTGTTGTGCTTGCTCTCCTTGACTAATTACAGTACTTTCTTGCAAACCACTTGTAGTCTTATGTGATCTGTCCCCGCATGTCCAGACAGTACCCTGTCCTCTTCCCCTTACAAAACTGAATCCTGCTTGAGTCTGGTAAGTCCTGACTAGTGTATGAATGGAAGTGACCACCAATGCTTGGTGAGATACCATACTAAGAGTCAATGTGATCATGACATTATCCTTAATCTGTGCCATCTCAAAGTAACACTGGAAATACACATGCTCAGCCTGGGAGGTATCTGACCATTTCCTACTGACTCTCTGCGGCAGTGTTTTGAGCACTAACAATGGCATAGCACATTTTCTGCTGGGTAGCCAATGCTTTATATGTTTTCTTGGGTAACTGTTACAAATTCCCATGCCTGACTCCCCTTTGGAAAGGGATTACTGTGGACACTATTACCTTAGAATGTCTGCCATCATCCTGAAAGTGTTCAGCTAGGTTTGGAGAGATTGTTGTAGAGGTGCATGGGTTCTCCTCCTGTACAAGTATGAGTGCAATGTCAGCATATGCTTGACTATGTCATGACTTTGTAATGCACTCTCATGCCTTGCATTGTTACTATCATGGTATGGGGTGTGAGATCCTGCCATTAAATCTAGAGTGTAGCATGCCACTTTTCTTAGGCTGCCTCATACATATAACTATATTATCATCAGAAGCAGCATCCATTTTGTTGCTGATGTCTTCCAGATTTATTGGTGTAGTGGAACTGTTTGTTTCTGCTACTGACTCTGTAAAATGTGACGTGAAAACAATTAGTACTAAAGAAATAGCATACACTATTGTATGCTTATTAAGGAGGTGTGGAGGAACACTTACTATGCATAGTGCCTTCATTGTTATTCTGTGTAGGTGTGGAAGGTTTCCCTATTAATAGTAATTGGGATGTGTTTAATGTAACAATGTAACAATTCCTTGTCTGCATTCATTTCTCTGTTAAATAGTTGTTACTGTTTTTAAAGCAACCTTCCTCAGCAGGCAGTTGTTGCTGTTACCGAAGTTGGTAGTAGCCAGTGTCCACACCACCTCTAATTATTCTACAAGCATCATCTTCTGTGCCATAGTCACCCTCACATATGGAGAGGATCTATCCTAAAAACTGTAGACCAATAACTTGCCTTCCAATGACATATAAACTAGACACTGAAATTGATGTAGACAGAGTTTATAGTCATTTAGAAGAAAACTCAGTCATGTCAATAGAGCAAAAGGGGTAACAAAAGAAGATATATGGAACAAAGGATCATTTGTTTTTAAATAAAGTCATAATGGAGAAATGCAAAAATGGGAAGATCCAAGTATAGCATGGAGAGACTACAAAAAAGCATTGAAGAGTATCCCACAATCCTGGATAAAAGAGTGCTTAAAAATGTATAAGATTTACCCTACACTGATCAATTACATTACAGCGACCATGAAACAGTGGCAAGCCACTTTTCAGTTAAGCCATGATAAAGGACAAATTATTATTCCAGGGTAGGGTTGCCAGCTGTCCGGTTTTTGACCGGACTGTCTGGTTATCTGACAAATTGTCCGGTTAGAAATTTCAATCAAAACCAGACTTTTGGTTTTGAATTTTGCGGCGCTGATGTCATCACATGCGCGGCAACCAGCCTGTCGGAATTGAGCTCAATGAGCTCACTTCTGGTAGTGCGAGCAGGAAGCAGAAGCCCAGCATGTAGTGCGAGCGAGATGCAAAAGCCCAGCATTAACCGACTTTGGATATTATCTCACTTCGGGGAATTCATCAACTTGACTTACGGGAAGGCAGCAATTTCAGAAGCCAGCACAAAGGTAGTGTGTGTGTGATAATACAGATTTTCTTTTCAGATGCCAACATTTGAATGAAGTGTGTGTGCGTGAGTGTGTGTGTGTGTGTGTGTGTGTGTGTGTGTGTGTGTGTGTGTGTGTGTGTGTGTGTGTGTGTGTTTATGTGTACGAGAATACCTAGAGAGAACTAATATTTACTTCTGCTACAACAAAATGTTCACATGCATTTGAAGTTATTAAATCAAGCACCAGTTTCTATACTATCACATACATTGTGTAAGTAAAAGAGAATATGTTAAATGCTGGTTAGGTGATTATGACTGGTTAAACATTGTCATTTAAAACTTTATCTCTAGAAGGAGGTTACTAAATTTGAAGTGTATAACTTGGAGACAAAACACAGTAAACAAGATGCAAACAGGGCTCTGGGTTACATGGAGGATTGATAGAGGAGTTCTTCCCACTACAAAATAATAATTTTTTTTTGTGCCATTTTTCTGTTTTGGTTGTTGGGTGAATTGTGCATTATACTGACCTTTTGCTTAAACATTTGGAGAGTACTTTTTTCGGCAACTTGTTGTATAACTGAATGTCAAGGATATTTAGTTTATAGTTATCACATCCAGTAAATCATGCATCACACATGCTCTCTCACACACACACACACACACACACACACACACACACACACACACACACACACACACACACACACACACACACACATACACACACACACACACACACACACACACACACACACACACACACACACACCCCTACCTCTCACTTGTCTGACTGTTCATGGTGGTCCACTGCATAGTCCAAATGCCTTCTGGTATTCAAATTCTACCCACGTGGAAGATGAAGATGTAAAGAATCTTGACTTATGCATCTGTGCGACCGGACATGAAGGGCATTCTTAAAGAAGAATGCCCTTAAAAAAAGTATTTTTTTTTTCTATTTATAGTGTGGGTGTGGAAGTAGACTTTTATGATGGAAATGTTCTAAATTGGGCAGCTTTGTCATTATTGGTTCATGCATTTTGTTTCATTGCCTACAGTACAGTCTACTGGAAAAATGTTCAAACAATAAATTTAAAATGCACTCTAACAAGTGTTCTGTATTATACAAGTAATATAATTTAATAAAGTCGGGAAGGTGTATCAAAGAAAAGAACACATGTATGTTTCTTGTTTTGTGTGCAAGGGGCCTATGATTTGCAAACAAACCAAAGGTAATCTTTATCCACCCATGGCCATGCATTTTCTTTGGATGTGGTGTGGGTTTCAATGCTGTTTCAATTAATGTGAGTTTCAAGGGTAGAGAAGTTTTAATGCCATTGCCAAGTTTATTTTCATTGTGAGACAGTACTGCTTTGTTTACTAGATGTCTGTCAATGTTTGTGCATCGTTGTGCTGTAAAATGTAAAAAAAATAAAATGCAAATAATCATTGTAGAAGAGTAGTTTTAATGCTAAGTCTGTTTTCATTGTGAAAAATAAAATGCAAATAATCATTGTAGAAGAGTAGTTTTAATGCTAAGTCTGTTTTCATTGTGAGACTGTATTGCTTTCTTTAGCAAATGTGTATCAGTGGTTTGTGCTATAAAATTTGAAATAAATGTTTTAAATTAAATTCAAATATCTGTAATCACTGTAGAAGTAAAGCAGAAGACAGTATGCACAGTGAGAGTTTTGAACAGTGTCTATGGCAACTGGGGAGAAATCAGCTGAAAGCAGGTATCTGAAACAGAAAAAGAGGGCATTCCCATCAGCTGATGTCACAGTGATGTCACAAAATGGGTGGAGCATGGATGGGAGAAGGGGTGGGAAATGGTGGAGTTATGGGTGATGCGAGGGGTGTGACCTTAGTTCGGTTTTAGCCACAAAGAAAACTGGCAACCCTATTCCAGGGATAAAAATTCAAAGGAGGATATTCCAGAGTGACTCTTTGCTACCACTGCTCTTTTGTCTTGCCCTTAAGCCATTAAGCTGTCCACTTAACAAATTAGCTCATGGCTACAATTTGGCTCTCAGAAAACAACAAAATATAAAGACTTATCTTCTTTTTGTGGATGATTCAAAACTATATAGTTCATCGGATGAGGAATTGAAAGCATAACTCAAATGGTCAAAACTTTTTCAGATGATATAAGAATGTCATTTGGTTTTGATAAATGTGCAAAAGCAACCATTAAAGCAGGAAAGTTGCAGCACCAAGAAAACATCAGCTTGGGACAGGAGCATGACATAAAAGAACTTGAGCAAGAGGGAATGTATAAATATTTGGTAATTGAAGAATCAATAATAAAAACATGAACAAATGTGAATAAAACTCAGCAAGTAATATTACAGAAGACTAAAATTAATACTGAAAACACCTCTGATATCTAAGAACAAAGTACAAGCTATAAAACAGTTTTCTCCACCTGTCCTAACTTACAGTTTTGGAGAGACTGACTGGCCCCAAAAGGTATTGGATCAGATGTAAGGAAAACAAGAAAAATGCTTCGTGCTTATTAAATGATTTACAAAAATCAGTGCATACCAAGACTTTATATTCCCCATTCTGAAGGAGGTATGGGCCTCCTCAAAATTTATTACATGTATAGACCTGCAGTCGTAGGACTGTTTATATATCCACTGACCTCACAAGACCTAAACAGAGTGAAAGTTTTAAAACATGAGGAGAATAAGTCTAAGATGGCTTCCCTGCTTAGTTTAGCAGAAGCATGTCAGAAGTGGGAAGGGAAATCAAACCAGAATTACATTAAAATCAGTCAGCAACTGAATGTGCCAAAAAAACAAAACAAAAAAAAGAATATAAAGTTAAGGATCAGATGAGAAGGCAAGAAATCTGAAAAATGCATAAAAATAGTTGCAAGTACAGAAAACTCTTGGAACAACCTCATGTCAATCAGGATCAAACTCAGACATAGTTAAAGAGAGGTGAATTTAAACCAAAAGACAAAAGGTTAATATTGGTGTCTTAAGATAGTAGACTACATACACATTGGTTTACAAAGTCCATTGAACAATGTGGGATAAACAGGCAAATGTAGTTTTGTAAAACAGAATTGGAAACAGTCACACATCTTGTTGCTGGTTGTGATATACTAATGGAAGGAGGAATGCATACTGAAAGGCATAATAATGTGGAGAGACTGTTGCATTGGGGATTGTGCAAACATTATAATATTGAAGTAGCTGAGAAACACTGGAAACACGAGCCAAAATGCATTATAGAAAATGATGAAGTTAATATCACATGGGACTACCCATTAACAACAATTCAAAAACAGATGTGAGAAAACCAGATGTAGCAGTCCATGAAAAGAAGACAATAGTAGCACTGATAATTGAAATTGCTATATCCAGAGAGACACAAAGTCATAAAATACCAGGATTTGCAGACAGAAATGAGAACAATGTGGAAGAAGGATACCCAGACAGTTCCAATAGTAGTAGGAGCAATGGGTCTAATAAAAAAATAATTTAAAATCGTACTTCAATATTTTACTGCTACACGTAACTCTGTATGAATTGCAGGAGTCAATTCTGGACACATTGTGGGTTCTGCAAAGAGCACTTCTGGCTAACATCAAAGATTGAAACAATACTAATTTCATGAACTTTAATCATACTTTGACTTAGGAATGTAGTCCATTCCTGTCATGGTATTAGAAATCCAAAAGACTTGGAGAAATTAAAAAAAGAGAGGAGGTATTTTTCATCTGGTGTTACTGGAATAATTGTTGGAGCCCCCCCCCACCCCCACCCCGTACTAGTACGGGCAACTGCATTTTGCCTTGCCTTGCTTCTGTAATGTCCTGCCATATCATTTTTCATATTTTTGTGCTGTGTTAATGCGTGGTTTCTGTTACCCACTACATGAATGTCCAGGACAATTTGATTCCAGGCTTTTGTCCTGTCAGCTTGTTTGAGCCCCCTTTACCAAACAGATGTTTCCCATATGTCCTAGAGGCTGTCATGACGATGTGATTTTCCTCATGGCTGAAGTTGTTCTTTCCTTGCCTTGATCCCTTGTTTTGCATCATAACTGCACATGAAAAAAGCCAAAGTCATACACAAAAAAAGTGATATAATCATGAGTCAAATTGTACAACACTGACCACATGTGCCTGCCATTCTCCTATAAAAGAGTTATTTAACACAACCCCCATAGTTATATACACATGCAAACTTTTAGTCTGGCCAAGTAAAGTTGTACTGTACTAATAACTGCAGTATCATAAATAAATTCAGAACAATAAAACAATCACTTTTTAACATATTCATCTTTTCTTAGCCCTACCATTTTCATGTATTGTAATACTGTAAGTTTTCATTCCTCAACGATACTCAGAAATCTTCAAGTAAGGACCCATGTATGTTCAACCAACAAGACATGCTTACTGCTTCAGCATTTCACAATTAAAACATGTATTAATGCACAATTACTAAATAACATGAAACTAAATGATTTTTCTCAGTGATCATTAATCACTTCCTCTGCTGCTGAAATGATTTTCCACTTACAATTGACAGCTTTGCAATGCTCTCTAAAGCCATCATATCATCAAAATAAACATTTCTTCAAGGTAATACACATATTTTACATCATTTTGATGTGGTTATCCCACTTGGGCAGCAGAATGTTATTTGGTGTTAGCCAGAGTGCCTTTACTTGATGGCTGTTGTGTACCCAAGCCGACTGTATGCTGTCAGCAAATCACAAGCTGCTGCAATAACATATTCTTTGAAGGGTTTGCACACATATGCATATGGCATATTGTGAGGTTTGTATACTCCATATTTGGTGGACAACAGATTGTTTGTACAGGGGATTGTTCATGTCATAGTTCACATTACAGTTTTGAAAAGATGAGTACTGACATATTGTGGTCTCAGTTGCTATAGACATCACAAACACCTGGCATCTTAACAGGGGTGTGTACACTATTTATATACACTATGTGACAGTAATGTTTTGACACATGTCCCTACCTTAGGCCGTTTGTCCACCCATTGTGTTGCTCTCTGCCCAGACGTCTTGCACTGACAGGCCATGCATTATGCTACAGGGATGATGCATTCTCATCAGATAGACCCTTGTGGTGAACACTATGATGCAATGCAGTTGACCCCAACACAGATGAGCATCCACATAAAGCAATATGGCTATGAGTAACAGTTGTGTGCATGGTACACTGCATGGCATTCACATGCCTGGGGTATTGTCAAACCACAACAGTACAATTGCATACTCACCAGCTGTAGGCTGCTGTCCCACATGGAGACAGGAGGGACCTAGGTAGTTGTTTGAGGGGAGTATGGTCAGCAGACCCACAAGTGGCATTGGTACAGAATGGATGCAGCATGTGTGCACATGTACAGTACAATTCCCAATACTACACAATTTGCTGTCCTTAACCATAGATGTGCACATCTGTGCATTAGAAAATCCCATCCACAACTGCAATCTGACCTGACACATGTACGTAGATACTCTACAATTACAAGTATGTCTGCTACACTAGTCTAGTAATCTACACAGGGGCCTTACCTGCACACTCCTCATCCATTGTCTGGGTGCCAACCACCTCTAGTATGTGGGGGGTCTGTACTCTGCTATTGTACTGGGATGAGTGCCTCAAGGCACCTATGGATCTCCCCGGTGGGTTCTAGTGGGGCTGCAAGGCCAGACCCATGCCTGTGCAATCCCTGGCCACCGCAGCAGTCCTTTGCCAGGCATGGTGTATGAGGTCACTTTCATGATACCAGACTTGCTCGTATGTATGTGTGCAGGCCAACATCATTTACCCTGTGGACAAGGTTGTCCCACAAACCAGTCCTCTCCTGCAATGTTGCTGGCTCCAGCCAAACATTATGGCATGGTTGTGTAGTATGGCTTCTATGATTATATTTGTCTGAGCCACTGAGAATGTTGACTTTTGCTGATGCGACATTGCACCTGGGAGACATTACAAGGGAGCTACATCACAGAACCCCATACATTTGGCAAACATATGTACAGAACCTGCACATCTACATTGAATACCAGTAGCTACTACTCACAAACACACCGTACCCCTGTAACATATCAGCACTGTATCTGCTTGCATTGCACTGCTGGCCCTGAGGTGTCTATTCCCCCCAATGAGGCCTACTTGATTTTCCTACTCCTGTACTCCTCATTCATGTCTGTGTCGAGGGATGACATTGGCCATCTTTCATGTGGATGTGGTGAGGATGGTGCCAAGCCTTGTTGTGACTACAGTGTGTAATGTTGTTGGGTACACATGCCTGAGTTCATGTAGGATGTAGACAGGGATGTTATCAGGTGCCATGGAAACCTACATTTGTTGCCTTTCAGTAGGCAATATGTACCTGCACACTGGTGATGAGGGGAGGGGTGTGGGTGAGGTGCATATCCAGCTATAGTGCTGCTGAGCCAGGGGGTGATGTTTGCCCTAAACCTATCTGCAGCAGGTTGCCTATAGCTATGTTGTGTGTATATGTGGCCTGATTGGCCAGCATTACAGGGTGGGCTGGTATGTGGCCTCAGAGATTGCCAACATATGTGAAGATGGCTTTGTGATTGGCCTTGGTGGATGTGTCCAATTTGTACTCATAGTTAGCCTTACAGTACTCCACCTGTGACCTTATATGCTTGATCAGACAAAGGCTGAGTTGATGCCAGGTTGGTGCGCACTCCTGATTTGGCCTGTACAGCCAATCTATGGACCAAGTCTGTGGTTTATGTATTGCTGCTGTCCACCACAAGCATTCAGCCTACCTTGAGGAGGTTGATGTTATCCTATCAGATTTTTCTGAGGCCATACAGCTATGTAGGTTCCCACATAGCATTGTGTTGTGGGCCTGGACACAGCTGAATAGCAGCAGCATGCATTTAAAGTGGAACCAGTGTGTTAAGAGACAGCCTTACAAGACTATCTGCAAATATATAGAGCTGAGTATATTTTTCTGTATTATTGTGTATTATAGAGCTAAATTGTTGCTTAGATATCTGTTGTCTTACTGTTCTGCAAATATACAGAGATCAGTATATATTTTTTTTGGTTTTATAATTTGCACTCTGATTCCTCACACCTCTGTTGAAACTTTTCCCCACCCCCTCCCTGTTCTTGGTTGTAGTTTAAAATTTGGTGGCTTTTGCAGTGCCCGCCCCACTGTAGATTTGATCTAGGACACTCCCCCAGTCCCATCTCTTTACCGCATTCTACCTAATAAACCCTTTCTGCACTTGCTTTTATTCCTTTTTTAATTTAATTATTTTTTTTTCAAACTGTGTGTGGACTAATATTGCTACATGTGCCAGTACAAGTGCCAGCTTGCACTGCATGTGAATTGTTTTTACTACTGTTTTTGCTACTTTTCTGAAAAAAAAAAATTGTAAGCCTGTTTCCTACCTTTCCTGTAATTAGTGTTCCAGATACAGATTCGCTGTATCCAGGACTATTTGTAAGCTTCTGAGCCCCCCAAGCCTTTCTGTGTTGGAGGGAAGCCTTCAAGCTTATCAGTGGGAGTGGTAAGCACTAGGTAACCTGTCTACCACATAAGGAGTGGTTCTGGCCCAGAATTTGCAGTTATTGGCCGTTTGGGCGGTCTTCCATCTCTCTCAACTTTCTGATTTGAAGGCCTGCATTTGCACTTGTTTCTGTCCTGTAACTCCTGGGCCCATCTCATTTGCTCACTCACAAAAAAAAATTATCTGCTTTTACTGTATTTGTGTTTCTCCCTACTTTATTTTGCTTTTGCGTCATCTTAAAAGTACTCAGTTGTATTTATTACTGCTTGGTGTAACTCATTCTAAGCCTTTTAGTTTAAGCACTTAGGCTTCAGACCAGTTGTTTTACATTAAGAAGGTTTGTGGTCTGCACTGTAGTGGCAGAACAGGTAGCTTACATCCTTCTAAGTTGGGAACTGCTGATTGAGGGCTCAGTGTCTGTTATTCTAAAAGTGCATTAATTCTGGTTTAAGCACTTGGGCTTCAGGCCAGTTATTTTACATTAAAAGGGTTTGTGGTCTGCACTCTTGTGGGAGGAGAGGCTGGACTCTGCCCTTCTGAGCTGGGAATTTCTGGTTAAAGGCTTATAGTGCCTGCATATTTGAACTGCTTCTTACTGAAATTGGTACACCTTGTTTAATGTAGCATAGACTAGATCCAGGCCTGCTGAATCTAGCTTTGTTTGTATAACTTGAGTACTAATCCAGGCATTCTATAAAGTATTAAACTGTATTTATTACTGCTTGGTAGTAACTTGATTAAAGTGTAGCTATCATTCTAAGTCTTTTGGATTAAGCACTTGGGCTTCATACCAGTTGTTTTACATTAGGAAGGTTTGTGGCCTGCACTGTGGTGGCAGGACAGGTAGCTTACATCCTTCTAAGTTGGGAACTGCTGATTGAGGGCTCAGTGTCTGTTATTCTAAAAGTGTATTCATTCTGGTTTAAGCACTTGGGCTTCAGGCCAGTTGTTTTACATTAAGAAGGTTTGTGGTCTGCGCTGTAGTGGCAGAACAGGTAGCTTACATCCTTCTAAGTTGGGAACTGCTGATTGAGGGCTCAGTGTCTGTTATTCTAAAAGTGTATTAATTCAGGTTTAAGCACTTGGGCTTCAGGCCAGTTATTTTACATTAAAAGGGTTTGTGGTTTGCACTCTTGTGGGAGGAGAGGCTGGACTCTGCCCTTCTGAGCTGGGAATTTCTGGTTAAAGGCTTATAGTGCCTGGATATTTTAACTGTTTCTTACTGAAATTGGTACACCTTGTTTGCTGTAGCATAGACTAGATCCAGGCCTGCTGAATCTAGCTTTGTTTGTATGCTTGTTGTTTGTTTGCTTGTTATTTCCCTGAAATGCTAATTCCACCTAAAACGCGGCTTTTTAGTGCTTCTGTGGATCCTTAGTGATATCTGCATTGCTTACTGTACTTATTTCCTTGTTTCACTTGAAAGTTACTGTTTGTCGTTTTTGCATTTAAGTTACCTGTAACACATTGCATTTAAGTTACCTGGCACTTGCTAACTAAAGCAATTATATAAGTAAGCACTAAAAAATTAAAAGCACTACACCCTCACAAACTCCCCTTGAGTACCTTGTTCCCTACTGGCCCTTTTTTTTCAATTATAAAGGAATTCCCAATACTATTCTAGCATGTCCAAAGGTCAGTTGTCAATCTCCTCTCCGGTCCAGCTGGTGAATCTGGGAATCTTGAGGCAATGTTACAACTGCCTCATGTACACAGACAACCCTCTCCTCCTCCCAACAAATTCCAACACATGTGAGAGATGCAACCATATAGCCATACTGGAGGCTAAGCTCTCTCAACTCAGTACTGGCGAAACCAGTCAGGAGGAGAAGGAAACCACACTCACTATATATCCAGTCTCACATAGACCTACCACAACAGCAAACCAAACACATAAACACACAAAAACATACTCAGAGGCTCTAAATAAAAATCTGCCTAAGCAGCAGAGACCTCCAAAGCAGACACCCAAGCAACTGCTACCCCAAAACAAAATACGTACAACACATAGCTCACAAAGCCAGTGTGTCGAACAGTCACAGCCCTTAAGGCTAAACAACACACCTGATACACTTGTAATAGGTGACTCTGTCATCAGGCACACTGACGTCCTGCTCACCAGGCTGAACAAGGAGAAGGTCACAGTGAGCTGCCTGTCGAACACTAGGATCCGCCACATAACACAAGCACTCAGGTCACTCCAAGGCAAGTACAAATATGACTCAGTCATTGTCCATGCTGGTGTGAATGACCTGAGACGTACCTCCCTGGACTACATGAAAAGAGACATAGAGGAGCTCTCTGAGCATGTAGCCCAGGCTGGTATGACCCTGACCTTGAGTAGCATCTTACCCTCACCAAGAATGATGCCACAATATGAAGACAAGATGATCAATTTCAATAATTGGCTTAAGTATTGGTGTCATTCAAAGGGGATCCAATGCCTGTCAGCTTGGGATGACATGCTCGACAAGCCACAATGCTTCGCTAGGGATGGCTTGCACCTGTCACCCCTGGGCATTCGGATATTGGCAAAGGCTCTTGCTACCCCCATAGTGCCTTTTTTAGGCAAGGCTCAAAAGACAAACCCACCTCCATAGGTATCACAAGGGATAAGAAACTAAGAGTAATGCTACTCAATGCCAGAAGTCTAAACCTCAAGATGCATGCACTCAAAACTCTCCTTAGCATGGAGAACATTGATATCTGTGCAGTAACAGAAACCTGGTTCAAGGCTCCCGAGAGCACCCCAGCACTACCAGGTTATACCTCATACCATGCTTTTCGGCCCCAAAATTTGGACCGAACCACAAAAGGAGGGGGGAGTATCAATATTCGTCAAAGATACCCACACTTCCAGGTTGGTGGCACAGCACGAAGCATCAGAGACTATCCATGTGCAACTAACAGTGGGTAAAACTGCCTTCCAGTTTATAGCCTGCTACAGACCACACTCCCAAACCCAGGAACCCCACTCGGCCTTCCTGAGAACACTGGAAAATATGAAGGTCTCTCCAAACACCATTATATTGGGCGACTTCAACTACCCAAGCATAGACTGGGAGCATTACTCTAGCTCCAACACCCTAGCCCAAAGGTTCCTAGAATTTATAAACTCAGATGCTATGGAACAACTTGTTACCACTCCCACAAGAGGGGAAAACATACTGGACCTGATCATCACCAACATGGGGACTCTATGCTCCAGACCAGAAGTGTATCTCTCACTGGTAAGATCAGACCATAAACTAATCTCACTGGATATTCACATCCCAACTCAACCCCCTGCCCTGAAAACCACAGTGAAAAACTTCTCTAAAGCAAATTTCACACTCCTCAAAACCAAGGTGGAATCCTTCAAAGCCCCCGGGTCTGTGGAAAATACGGCCCAGACCGCAGAATCCTTTATAAATGCATTCTATGAACACCTTCAGGAATGTATGGATCATGCAATCCCAAATAAAACCAAGACCCAATCCTCCAAAGGCAGACGTCCTGTCTGGTGGACCCCAGCCATAAACAAACTATACAATAGAAGGAGGAAGCTACTACATGATAGAGCAAAATCCCAAAAAGGGAAGGCATCTCTGATCATCAAAAAACTACGGGCACTCATAAAATCATCTAAGGCCAGCTTCGAGAGACAAAATGGAAAAGGACACTAAGGATAATCACAAGGCTTTCTTTAGTTATGTTAGTAACCTGGGTGGGAATTCCCAGATATGCTCAGAATTAGTCCAAAATGACAAAAAATACACCAAACCCACAGACATTGCCAACATCCTAGCTGACAGGTTCAGCGCAAACTCCCCCCCCCTCCCCACCAAAAGGGCAAATATCTATCCCAGCAGAGTGTTGCCCCCCTGACATCTCAGATGCTCAGGTAAGAGCTGTCCTCTCCAAAGCAAAAAACATAGCATCAATGGGACCAGACGATGTCCTGGGCTGTGTTCTACATGAACTCCAAGAAGAGCTAAACCCAAACATAAAACTACTGTTCAATCTCAGCCTTACTACAGGATATGTACCCAAAGAGTGGTGTACAGCAGCAGTGGTCCCTCTCCACAAAGGTGGTGCCTCAACGGATCCTGGAAACTATCGCCCCATAAGCCTGACTAGCTTGGTCTGCAAAGCTATGGAAAGGATCATCATGGACCTCATAAATAAAGATATTGGGGACCTACAGACACTGGATCCTACCCAGTTTGGCTTTGTTAAGGGCAGATCCTGCCTCTTAAACCTGGTTGATTTCTTTGAAACAGTCACCAAGGCCATTGACAAGGGGAAGGTGGTCCACACAGCCTACCTGGACCTCGCAAAAGCCTTCGATACAATACCCCACTCGGGCATTATAGATAAGCTCACCAGCTTAAATATAAACCCCTATGTCACTAGATGGGTTGCAAACTGGCTCAAGGACAGAACCCACATGGTTAAAATTGCTGGAGCCATGTCAGACTCCAAACCAGTTACAAGTGGCGTCCCACAAGGCTCAGTCCTGGGACCTCTCTTGTTCGGTATATATTTCTCGGAGGTACAGGCTAACACGGAAGGACTGTGGCTGACCAAGTTCACAGATGACTGCAAACTGGGCACCATAATCGACTCTCCAGCTGACACAAGCATCTTCCAAAAGGGCCTCATAGAAACAGACAACTGGTGCCAGAGCCATGGCCTCAAGCTAAATGCCAAAAAGTGCATAGTCATCCCCTTTGGCAAAAACAAAGTGCCCACAAATTACCACATATATGGTAATCCATTAAGTACAGAAGAAGTAATTAGGGACCTGGGGACCCAAGTTGATAGCAATCTCTCATTTGACAATCACGTGGCCAAAGTGGTTAGAAAAGCATTTTATATAGCCCATCTAATCATGAAGGGATTCAAATCTAGATCAGGGGAGGTCATCGTGTCTCTTTACTCATCCCTCATCAGGCCCATAATTGAGTACAATGCCCGTTTTGGGATGTACCTTACCAGACACCTGCAGCAACCGGAAAGACCCCAAAAGTACCTCACCAAGAGGATCAAAGGGCTCAAACAGATGCCATATGCTGCCCGGTTAAAGAAACTCCAGCTCTACTCAGTGGGATACCGCCTGCTTAGATGCGATCTGTGCCTGACGTATAAAGCCATGTCCAACCCAAAATTAATGGACATGCTGCACCTCAGAAAATCCAAATCCCATTGAGCTATGCACTCGAGAGACTTGAACCTCAGCACTGAAATAAATAGGACATGCTGGAAGGACAGATTCATAACCCAGAGGCTCCCTTCAGTCTGGAATAAAATCCCAGTCCAGGTTAGACAGAGTCCGTCATTGACTCTCTTCAAGAGGAATCTTGATGAGTGGACGGGAGATCGTAGGTTTACCCGGGGTATCACTTCTGTGTCACTGTTAGACAGAGGCACAGTATACTAACCTCGAAAAAGGGCATAGCAAAATTAATTTAAAATGGGTGGCGAAAGCCAAACACACTCTGGCTAGGCTTATAAATGCCCTAGGGCAGATAGCCTAGTATGAACCTATGAACCTACGAACCTATGATAGTTCCACCATATGGGATGCCCTTCATGTGGGCCTTGCCCATTTACCTGGCCTGTGCAGGAGACATTACGGAGGTGAGGGGGCTACAGCTTCACATACAGTAGGAGGAATTACCTTACAGGACAGGACATGTGGAGACAGCCTAGTAACATGGGGGACAATGCTCCAGAGTTTCGTACAGCTTGAATGTTATTAACATTGTAATATACATAGGAGGTTGTTACACCAACAGGATTTGTCTGGACATGCATTTATTGGGTGACTTGACATCTGACAGTGATATGCCTTTGACATAGCTCTCAACTGCCATGTTGTCCACAGACTGGCCAGATGTTTGCCTATTATGCTTGGTCTGTTCCTCGACCAACATCTGTTTTTGTGGGGTTGGTAGGATCATGTGAGGATTGTAGTCAGTACATATTGTCATCCATTGGTGTTCCATACATCATTTCCTTCAGGGATGTGATGTTACAAGAACACATGAAACAGCAGCTACTGTCTCAATTTGTAACACCAGTATGTGTGATATGTCCCTCTTCCCAGCCCCCTGTCCCATACGTATGTCATGCATTGTCCAGATGTCCTGCACTATGAGGAGCAAAGGTATGGCATATGCTTAATTACTAAATGCACACTAGTTAGCATGACAATGACCTGGCAGACTCCTGGCCATGGTATGCAGTGGTAGCCAAGGTTATGCATCCACACCCTGGTAATTCTGTGGAAATCTGCACATATGACAGTATGTCTGTCTGGCCATTCTGAACAGACTGCCAAGGTTGTGTATCAGTGTTGTGTGCTATGTTTTTTATCTGGGTAGGGAGAGTAGCAGCTGTGAGTGTCATACATCCTTTACCTATCTAACTCTGCATGCTCCTACAGCTGCTGGTGGACTATCAGGTCTGTATGCTTGTAGGGGCTGACTGTGACATGTCATGTAACACCTTCAGATTCCCAGTACACTGTGGATTGGGACAGTATATGTAGGGGTAATATGTGAGTGGCAAACAGTATGTGGTTGCTCTCACAGTATTATACTGCCATGTTCAGTTTGCTTACTGGTATGTTGCTGTCACTGTGGTGCAGTTGTTTGGGTATATGCACTTTCACACCAGTATCTGTGTTCCATTGTACTGCCTGTTATATTTGCTACTGCATGTGTACAGCCCCAGAGCTGGACCTGGGTAGTGTTATGTCAGTCTGATTGTAGTCTAGACATTGCTCGGTAGCTCAGTGTAGTTTACCCTACTGTTCATTTATGTCCACATATTCATAGGCTGTCCAGTTGCATGGGCAATTTCTTTGGTTTGGCCCCCATAACTGTTATGTATGCATGACACATCAATGGGATGATGTGCAGACTGAGGTCAGTCACTAATGTGAAGCAATTGAGTCCTGGTATTGTGATATTTCAGTTGATATATGTTAGAACTTACACAGTTACTACATAAACATTCTTAGCTTATCTATTGATGTATTTTGTACATGTCCCTATTTTTATGCCTTTGTCCCCCACTTTGTCAGGCTTGGTCCACATTCATTGCATTACGGGGTTATGAGCATACCTCTCCACAGCCAGATTTTCCACAGAATGTCTAGATGTTTGGTCAATACGTTTGTTCAGTTCCACAGTTTATTTCTATTTGTCTGATAAATCATGGGTTTATATCAGTTAACACATATCATGACATGTCAGTTCCCATCGTCATATCATTCAGTGATTGTCTGCTGAAACACACATTCCTCTGGATTCAGCAAGCAGCAGTGCAGGGACCGTTTATGTTCAGCATGGCAATGCACCATGTATATGTATGAAGGCTCGCTGCCGTGCTGTAAAACAGACACTGTTCTGTGTAGAAGCGCAGGAGGTGTGTCTGACAGCAGAGCTCTCACAGTATACAAACCCCCTGCACTCCAGAATTGCCTTTCGGCAATTTAAAATGAGCGAGAATGCTCATAATACCCCCGACCCATCAGGATAACAAATCTGGTCAAAGCCATAAGGGACAATTGTCCCCACCAACACAAAAGTTGTTAGAACACATTTAGCATAAGCACATAACGCACACCTCCCAAACCATCAGAGTAAGGAATGTGGACAAAGCCAAAAGGGACAATCATCCCACAAAGCAAAAAGTTGATAGAATAACAGGTTTAGCATTAGCATGGATATTCTGAAGGGTAAAAATAAAAGAACACAACAAATATTTTTTTTTAAACATGCAATAAAGTTTTAGCATGGCTGTGCGGGTGTGCCCATTGCTTAGCTATGCTTAGTCCATCTTAAACAGCACAAGAAATTAAATAGCAAGAGACATCCAACATAAGAAGTACTGCAACAGTGTAGTGGTTAGAGTGCATGCTTTGCAAGCAGCCATTTCTGGTTTGATCCCAACTATAACCTACATGTGAAACCAGTACATAAACATTTTTTTAATTATTAGCTACTAAATAACATATATTTGTTAACCAGAGTACTGTAGTAGGTCCAGATGTGAGATGTCAGTTTAATAAAGATGTGAAACTCCCATATAAACACAAGTGCCCCATACAGTATAGTCACACATGAATAAATGTAATGAAAGCACATTGGGAGGTGTCAGGGACAGTAAACAAATTTATAATATGTAATGAATGATGAATCAAGCCCTTACAGCAGATAGTTTATAAAATAAAAAATAAGCAATGCTAAGCATTGCACAGCTTTGCTGACTGGGTGTAAACATTGTGTTTATATGAATACTAAGCAATGAATATCCAAGCTAAGTGGATTTGCCCATTGGTAAGCAATGCTAAACCGCCCCTTTAAGCACTGCCAACCTTAGATATGCAGGTTTGCCCATAGCTTAGCTTAGCTCAGCATATTCAAAACCACCCAATCATGCCAAAGGGTGGGAAATTAGCCGTATTTCAACCCCACAAGTGGGAATACAGCTCATAACTGGTTGCAGCTTCCCACTGTAGGCAGTATGGCAGAATTTGGCAAGGGCATGCGCCTCCGGGAGCAGTGCTGGCGCATACAGGATTCCAAGGTCATGGTAGGACTCCTGATACAAAACCATGATGAGAGATTGCTGCAGGGCCAGTAACAGGGCTCCCAATATAAAGCAGAAACCTGGGACCATCTCGCCCATGATCTCACTAGTGCCCACTGGTATCCCTCGGACTGGTGAGCAGGTCCGGCACCTCTATGCTGACTTGAAGCAGAGAAAGAGGGAGCTCTTGGATGAGTGGGTCCAAGAAGCTAGGCAGAGGGGTGATGTCCCAGCAGTGTGTAAGTAGTCATACCAATAACTGTTTACTAATGTCCAGCCTGTGTATGTGATGGATAGGTATGCCTAAATATTTCTCTTTTTCCCTTACAGCTGCAGCTGAGCGGGCTGTGAATCAGGAAGCCCATGCTAGTAGATTACAACGGCTGCGTCACAACGCTGGTGAGTAACAATCCTGCTTGTAGTAGCCATACCAAATAAATATAAAGTAGTAGAAATTCACCTGGCAGTATAAAAGCGGTGTATGGGTTGTACTGAATAAACAAGTCAATATGACAGTATTAGTCCCATATAGGTCATATTTAAATAAAATTGTAACTGCCTGAAAATAAAGTTCTAAATCCTGGACTGGTTGTGTTTACTCTGGTATTGTATGGCATTTAGTGTTGCATTCTCTGAATAGTAATGTTGTATTAACCACTGTTACCCACACTGTGCTACATAAAAAAATGTCTAGGAATGTCTGTATAAGACTGTTGTAAGTACAAGATCAGATTGTACAACAAAGAGAGACTTCAACCGAAAAAAAAAATGAAGAAATAGACAGCAATATCCAAACAGCACACTCTGATGAAACTTAAATTGTTGCATTTTTAGCAGACACAGCCATGGTTTGTATCCTGAGAGTGGCAGTAAACTATATGCATAATCATACCTCTCAACTGTACAGATTTTTGAGAAAGTCCAGATAATTGGCTCATATTTTCTGCCTGTTCCTTTGTCCCCCTGGCAAATCAGTGGGATGATCTCAGAATTGTAGTCACTAAATAATGACATACATTTGATTTTCAGACCTCAAAACCTTCAGAAAATGTATATTAAAACAAATCCTGTCACTCTAGCAACTCTCCAAGTTTATGAGAGCAATATTCAAAATATGTCCCTATGTGTACCCTCATTTTGTCAAGCTTTGTCTAGAGGGTGTGCATTAAGACATTGAGAGGTATGTGTATAATATTAACTAAGAATCTGTGAATATGTGTAGAAACAGTCAGGTAGTGTTAACAAACATTCCTTGCACAGGTCTACCAGGAAAGAGATGTCGAATTTAGCTGTAAGACAGTTGAAGTATACACTGTGTACAAACATACTACTGCCCAAACCGAGGCCATAGGGTATTATAATAACAACTGTAGAGTAATGATTAGAGCAATGATCATTAAAGCTGTGAGTACTGCAAGGATATATAAGTTGTTAACTGACATCTCTCTCCCCCCTCACCATATCTGCAACAATAATCTAAACACATAAATCAATGAGTATGTTTACACCAAACCTACTGTTGGGACATATGTCCTATTGTTCAACAAATATTGCAATGTGTTTCTATTTATGTTCCATGTTGAAATACTGTCATTGGTGGCCTGTTGCTATCAATGTAACTTGCATGCTGTTGTAGGATTAATATCCAAAAACTCCATAGAAGTATATGAGGTTTTAAAAGTAAATTTTAAAAAATCAGTACGATTGTTGACATTAGTAAAGAAAGAGTCAAAGGAGTCCAACCCTCCTTGCCAGAGAAGAAAGAGATCATCTACAAATCTCCGATAAAAAAATAACATGCCTCCTAAGGTCATATGTTAGAATATGGTGACACTCCCAGGTCCCCATTACAAGGCTGGTGTAGCTATTGGCACAAGAAGTGCTCATAGTTACGCCATCCAATTGTCTATATACAGACTGCTCAACAATAGTACTGATTTTTAAAAATTTACTTTTAAAACCTCATATACTTCTATGGAGTTTTTGGATATTAATATTAAAAGGAAAAGCACGGGGAAGTTTTACACTGAGGTCTATCGAAAAGAATGCAGTAGAAATACATATGTCCATAGACACAGTATGCACCCCAACCACGTGTTCAGGAATGTTGTAAAGGGGCAAGCATTTAGGATGTCTAGGTTAACAGTGGAAGATGGGACATTCATGCAAGAAATGCATACGTTAGAGAGGACATTTAAAGAGAGAGGTTATAAAGTTAAAGAAGTTAATCCTATTGTGTCTACTGTGATGACTCTCAGGAATAGTGAAGCTAAACCCTATTTCTCTAACTGTATCTATACAGATTGGCAAAAACCTAACAGAAATCAAGTACTGAGAGTACCTGTTACTTACTCCAGTAATATCAGACTGCTACAAGGGATTTATAGGAAGCATTGGAATATTTTATGTGTGGATGATAAGGTAAAAAATATGGTTGGAGATCGACCCAGTTTTGCTTTTAAGAATCAGAAATCACTTAAAACGTTACTTTGTGGGCCAAGAATTAGTGATTTTCAATGCACTGGGATTACTGAACATGGACATTGCACTTTACCATGTGGGAAATTTAATTTCTGTGAAGCAGTGGATAGTAAAGGTTATTTTTTACACCCAGAAACTGGGAAGGCTCTGACATTCAACTTTAGAGCAGACTGAAACACATATAATATAGTCTATTTGGCTTACTGTGAATTGTGCTTATCTTTCTATGTAGGTATGACTACACGTAGATTATGTGATTGCATTAGGGAACACCTTTATGATACTCATAAGAGAGCAGACACTAATGCCCTTGCTAGACATGTGATAGATACGGATGTATCACACACATTTAAATTTTTATGGTCATAGAGAAAGTTTGGATTGGGAATAGAGGGGGTGTGGAGAGGAATAAAGTAGAATGTAAAGAACTAGAATGGATTATTAGAATGAGAGCCACTATGGGGAAAGGGTTGAATGATAAATGTTCCATCAAACCTATGCTAGATAAGAGACATCTTAAGAAAAAGGTGTCTTTTATGTATTTTATTATAATATGATACATGCAGGTATATTTTATATGTATTCTGTATGTATTTATATTTTCAGTATTTATTGTACATTTACCTTTTATTCTGATATCGCTAGCTCATTAATGGGCTATATAGTAGTGAATTCTTATTGGATGTTTTATTAATTGCTATTGAGTTCTGATTGGCTTGCATGTATTTTTAAACTGATGAGTGAAATGTAGAATTTGTCTGATGAAGCAGTTTTTTACTGCGAAAGCGCTCACCATTTGTATTTCCTGGAATAAAATTTGGCTTGATTTTATTAGCTGTGGTCTGGTCGCTCTTTGCTTTTTTACTGAATTTTCCTATATTTTGACCGACCAGTTTGCACACGCCACGTTTCTGTTTTGGATTATACCCATTGATTTGTGTGTTTAGATTATTGTTGCAGATATGGTGGGGGGGAGATGTCTCTTAACAACTTATATATCCTTGCAGTAAGAGGTTCTCTGACCTTTTTTCCTGTTTATGTTTACTAGGTATAATGTCCCAGGAATGGCTCCCTGCATATACACCTCAAGAAAATGATGTCATTATACACTTCATCATACTACATCATGGCACCCTATTTGGGCGCAGGGCCCATGATCTGCAGGAGAGGACCGTCCTGTGGACCGAGGTCGTCCACAATGTAAATGATGTCGGCCTGCATAACTGCAGTTATGAGCAGGTGCAGCATCAGTGCACCGATCTGATCCGCCACACCCGGCAGCCTCTGCTGCAGTTAGGAGGGACCAGCTAGCCACAGGTGGTGGTCATGCCATCCAGCCCCCACTGACACCTGCTGAGAATCTCCTCACCTGCCTTGGGGCACATGTCTGCCAGCCAAGCCAGCAACCTGAAGATAGCATTGTGGAGGTGGGGCCATCCACACAATGGATGAGGAGAGGGCAGGTAAGACTCCAGGGAACATTATTAGACTGCTGTTGCTTATATATCTTCATCTGTAAAGTATCTACATGCATATGTCCGATAAGATAGTTTGTTGCCTCAGTGTAGTAATGAAGAGATGTGCATAATCTCTAGTATTGTGGGTTTGTACTCTTGATGAATTGAAATGCTTCTCCCAACCTGTACCAATGCCATGGGTATGGCTACTGACATTAAGTCTCTCACACAGCTATGTAGGTCTCTCTGGTATACAACTGGGGCAGTAGCCTGTAACTGGTGAGTATGGAGTTGTTTTTTTTTCAGGTTTGCCAATACAGCCACCATATTATGGCCATGTTATTTGCCATGCACACATTAAACACACCTACCCATAATGCATGCCATACATGTTCAGTTATTGTTGCTGTTAACTGCACTGCATCACAGTGGTCACATGGTGGCATATCTGAAGGGTATGTAAGAGTTCTGTAGTATACCTAACAACCTGTCAGGGCAAGATGTGTGGGCAGAGATGAACATAATGGTGGGACAAGTGGCTTACAGTAGGGACATGTCTGAAACATTACCATTATACAGTGGCTGCAATGGTGTATACACCACTATTACAATGGCAACTGTTCCTGACCTAAACAACAACAAATCACAATACCACATTCCACACCTTTTACAACCTGTAATGTGATCCTAACATGAGCAATGAATGCCTAATATGGAATGCTATGTTAGGACAACAAATATGGGGAATACATACCTTAACAAACACTGGAAGCATATGTGTGTACACACTCCAATTAACATATCGTGTAAGCAGCTTTTGAGGTATTGACAGCATTCACTCTTCTTAAGTGCACACCTTCCATTAAGTACATGCCCTTAATGGCATGCCAAGTAATGGTCTGCTGTCCAAGAAGTATGTCCATGATATTTGTCCACTCATCTGCAACAGAGGCAGCTGTGGCTTGCACACATCTTACAAACCATGGAGTGGATCCCATATCTGAAAGGTAGCTCTCTGGAGTGGGAGAAGTAGCCTTAACTCACCATTGTGTATACCATGGCAAACAGTGCAGACAGTCATGTATGTGTGTATGAAGTATGGAACAACATTAATGTAAAAAATAAACAGATGCCCATCCAAGACAGATGACAACACATGTTGCAAACTGGTCATGGAAGCTGCCCAGAAACATGCAACAACACTGAGGGACTTGCAGGAATGTCTAGCAAGTACTGCCTGAGCAATTCCTGTGTTGACAATTGCCTGGAATCTGCATAAGTGTGACCTATGGGTTACAGTAATCAGATGGAAGAGTTGTTCCACAGGAAACATCATCCAGGGCTCTCTACAGGTAGCATATGCATAAGATCAAGTCTCCCAAAGGCATGTGTTGCAATGTGTAATGGTGTACTGAGACTAAGGCTTCTCTAGACTGTATTAATAAAGATACATGTGGTGCACAAGCAACACCTCACTCCACCTCAGGCCCACCATCCCCATTATTACCTTGCTGGTGTCAGTATACACCTTTAGGTTTGCTATTCATTAGCAGGAACTAGGCCGGTAGACATGGTGTTCTGAATTTGGAACACTGCAAAATGACACTCGTGTGGACCATAGTCGTCAAGCATCTGCAATAAGGCTGAGAAGGAGGGGTGTCATCCTGAAACACAACAGTGAACTGAAGCATGCATCCAAAGCTCACTAAGAATGGTTGTATCTGAACACAGTCAAGGTCATGAATTGTGCCAGACATAATCCTGACTCCACAGCAATACTGAAGGCACTGTGTGACCTCCAAGGGCTGTGCACATGAGTTGACCTTGCAATCCAGCAGAGTTGGGGACATTTGTAGGGTGCAGTGACCAAATAATGGCAACTGAAGATGTTCCATGCTAGTATACCCCTTCCAGGACTAGTGACTGCTGTTGTTCACTTTACAAATGCTACAACAAACTATTGTGTTAAGGGTGTGCACACTTATGCAACCCACATATTGTATGCATCTCATTCATCATCTGCAAGACTAACACATTTGTTTGATACTGCATTTGATTGCACAGGTCATATGTCACATAGGTGTTTAAGATCAACATATGCAGTATTGTGGCTCCACTGCATATCATGGAAGTGGCTGGCATGTCAACAAGGGTGTGTACACTCCTCATATCCACACTAAGCTTTGAAGGTTGTCAGTGTAATCAGATTTTATTGCTCATACATGCACTGCTGATGATGAGCTCTGCAAATCAGAGGTCAGGCATTAACTATTGACATCAGTCCTCATATCATTCCAGGTATGTGTCAGATAAACACAAAGGGGCTGTGAGCAACACAGCAAACATAACTGCCACACATATACACATTCAGCAATGGTGTGTAAACTCATGAGGTATGGTGCACAGTACATGCCAGGGTGCCGTACAGGTGCACAGCAATACTGTGTACATGGGTGCAGTGTGTTCCAGGGGAAGGGGCATCACCTACTAACACAACTCATGCATCACAGAGATGTATAATGTTGGTAAAAGGATTGAGTATAGCTGCAGTGCATGCTGTTGAGTGCCATATGTCATGCATGTTGACTGCTGGGTAATGAGAAGCTTGTGTAATATCTTTGTGCCACCTCACCTGTAAGTGTGCGTGTGTGTGTGTGTGTGTGTGTGTGTGTGTGTGTGTGTGTGTGTGTGTGTGTGAGTGTGTGTGTGTGTGTGTGTGTGTGTGTGTGTGTGTGTGTTTGTGTGTGTGTGTGTGAGTGTGTTTAGAGGTAAGCAATAATGTACTGGTCTTAAATTACATTTTTGTTTCCCCTCACAGGTGGCAAGGTGGATCAGGGTCACTCCTGCAGGCAAACTGATGTTAGTGTCAATACAGACTCTGACAATGATGTTAGGTATGGTGAGACACAGGCAGGGTTCATAGGTTTATAGGTTCATAGGAGGGTACTAGGCTATTGGCCCTAGGGCCTATATAAGCCTTGCCAAAAATGTACCCTGGATGTCGCCACCCAAGAAAATTATTTTCCTGTGCCCCTGTCAAGCAGAGCCACAGAAGTGATCCCCGGGGTGAATTTCCTATCTCCCATCCAGTCATCAAGATTTTTCTTGAAGAGTGCTAATGAGGAGCTCTGTTTGACATAGATAGGTAGTCTGTTCCAGAGTATGGGAAGTCTCTGGGACAGGAATCTATCCCTCCAGCATGTTCTGTTTATTGTGGTGATAAGGTTTAGGTCCCTAGAGCATGTAGCTCAGAGGGATTAGGATTTCTTTAAGTGGAGCATGTCCAACAGTTCTGGGTTGACATAGCATTGTATGTTAGGCAAAGATTGCCTCTGAGTAGGCAATATGCAATGGAGTTAAGCTGGAGATTTTTGAGATGGTCTGCATACGGCATCCGTTTGAGGCCAGTAATCCTCTTTGTGAGGTATTTCTGCGGCCTTTCCAGTTGTTGTACATGTCTTGTGAGGTACATATCAAAAGGAGCATTGTACTCTACAATGGGTCTAATGAGTGATGAGTAGAGGGGAACAATGACATTTTTTTTTCTGGATGAGAAACCTTTCGTGATGAGGTGAGCCACGTAGAATGATTTCCTGATTACTCTGGCGATGTGATTATCAAAGGAGAGACTACTGTCCACCTGTGTCCCAAGTTCTCTTATCACATTTTCGGTGTTAAGTAGACTACCAGCTATGTGGTAGCTCATGGGTACAGAGTTTTTACCAAAGGGGATGACAATACACTTTTTGGCATTGAGCTTCAGGCCATGGCTTTGACACCAGGCATCTGTCTCAGTGAAGCCCTTTTGTAGTATGTCCACATCGATAGGAGTTTCGATTATGGCTCCTAGTTTGCAGTCGTCTGCAAACTTTGTTAGCCAAAGACCTTCTGTGTTAGCCTGTACTTCAGAGAAGTAGATAACAAACAGGAGAGGACCCAGGACTAAACCCTGTGGTACTCCACTTGTCACTGGTCTGAAGTCGGATTTGGAGTCTGCTACTTTCACAGTGTGGGTTCTGTCTGTGAGACAGTTGGCAACCCATCTTGTGACATAGGGATTTATACCTAGTTTAGTGAGCGTATATATAATTCCAGAGTGGGGGATGGCGTCAAAAGCCTTGGCGAGATCTAAATAAGCTGTGTGAACCACATTACCCTCATCTATGGCTTTGGTGACTGCTTCAAAGAAGTCTATCAGGTTTAGGAGACATGATCTGCCTTTTACAAATCAGAACTGAGTAGGGTCCAGATTTTGGAGATTACCAATGTCTTTGTTTATGAGTTCCATGATGATACGTTCCATGGCCTTGCAGACCAGGCTCATCAAGCTAATGGGGTGGTAGTTCCCGGGGTCCATTGTGGCTCCCCCTTTGTGGAGTGGGATAACCATCATGGTGCGCCATTCAGTGGGCACAAAGCCTGAGGTGAGGCTATGACTGAACATGGTACTTAGGTAGGGTGCCAGTTCATTCTGTAGTTCATGTAGAATGCAGCCTGGGATATTGTCAGGTCCCATGGATGCTGTGTTCTTGACTTTGGAGAGTGTGTTTTTTACCTGTCCAGCCATGATTACAGGAACTTTGCATTCTTCCGGTATAGAGATGGGTCCTCTAGGGGGTGAGAGGGGGGTATAGTTAGCACTGAACCTATCTGCCAGGATGTTGGCAGTATTAGTTGGTTCTGTATATTTAGTGCCATTGTGCTGTAACTCAGAGCAGATCTGAGTGTTGCCATTGAGATTCTTGACATAGCTATAGAATGCTTTGTGGTTGTCTTTAGAGCATTATGCTGGCAATTTTGTTTTCATAACTAGCTTTGGAGGATTTTATGAGGGATCTCTGCTTCTTACTGAGGTTGACCAGGGCGTTCCTTCAGTCATGGGATTTTACTCTTTTTTTGCAAAGGTTTCTTTCTTCTGTTGTAGAGTTTGTTTATGGCAGAGGACCACCAGATCGGCTTCCTTTTTTTGGAGGATAGCATCTTGGTTCTATTAGGGATAGCATGATCCATACAGTCGTTTAAGTGCTTAGAAAGTGCATTTGTGTAGGATTCAGCAGTTGTAACTCAGTTGTCCATCTGCAAGGGTGCCATGAAGTTTGCCACTTCTGTCTTAAGAATTGTGAAGTTGGCTTTGGAGAAGTTTTTTATGGTGGGTTCCCTAATCGGGGGTGGGAGCAGGATGTGGATGTCTAGGGTGATTAACTTTTAGTTGGATCTGACCAATGAGGAATTGACCTCTGGTGTGGAACACTGATTGCCCATGTTGGTAATGAGCAGGTCTAGGATATTACTGTCCCTGGTGGGGGTGTGAATAAGTTGGGCCAAGGCATTGGAATTTATGAATTCCAGAAAATGTTGAGCAAAAGAGTTGGTACATGAGTAGTTTTCCCAGTTAATGGTGGGGTAGTTGAAATCGCCCATTATTAGGGTGTTAGGTTGCACCCTAATACTTTCCAGTGTATCAAAAAATGAGGAGTGGGAATCCTGGGGTATGGTGGGGGGTCTGTAGCAAGCTACAATTTGGACTGCGGTCATGCCCAGAGTTAGTTGCACTTGGATAATCTCAGATGCATTATGCTGGTCAACTAGCCTGGAGGTGTGGATATCCTTAATGAATATGGACACGCCTCCACATTTAGTGCTTCGTTCTGGGTTAGGTGGCCAAAAGGTGCGGTATGAATTATAGCCTGGTAATACAGGGGTACTCTCTGGATCTTTGAACCAGGTCTCTGTCATTGCGCAGAGGTTGATGTTCTCCAGTGAGAGCATTTTGAGGTTTAGACGTCAAGCATTGGGTAGCATTACTCTCAGATTTTACTTGCTTGTACCTGTTACGGTGGTGAATTTGTCATTTGAACCTTGCCTAAAAAAGGCACTATATGGGTGGCAAGAGCCTTAGCCAGTATCCGGAATCCCAAGGGCGACAGGTGCAAGCCATCTCTGGAAAATCACTGTGGCCTGTCGATCATGTTGTCCCAGGCAAACAAATACTTGATCCCCTTAGAACGATACCAGAAGCTTAGCCAATTGTTGAAGTCAATCATTTTGTCCTTGTACTGTGGCATCATTCTGGATGATGGCAGGATGCTACTCAGGGCCAGGGTCATACCTGCCTGGGCTACAAGATTGGAGAGCTCCTCCATGTCTCTTTTCATGTAGTCCAGGGAGGTACGTCTCAGGTCATTCACACCAAAATGGACAATGACAGTGTCATATTTGTACTTATTGTGGAGTGACCTGAGAGTGTGTGTTATGTGGCGGATCCTGGCACCTGACAGGCAGCTGACGTAACTTTATCCTTTTTTAGCCTGGTGAGTGGAACATTAGTGTGCCTGACTATAGAGTCACCTATGACTAGAGTGTTGGGTACGTTGTTATGCCTTATGGGCTGTGGTTAAGTGGCACACTGAGTTTGTTGGCTGTGTGTCATTTGGGTTGTGTTGGGGGGTGGAATTTGCTTGCGTTTCTGCTTTGGAGGTCCCTGATGCTTGGACATGTTTTTATTGAGAGCCTCCACAAATGTAAGTGTGTGTTTTGTGTTTCTATGTGTGTGTTTTGGTGGTGTAGGTCTTGAGGGACTATGTGATGAGTGTGGTGTGGTGCAAGTGTTTACCTTCTCCTCTTGACTGTCTAGTCCAGTCTTGGGTGAAGAGAGCTTTGTTTCCAGCTTGGCAATATAAGTGCATCTCTCAACAAGTTGTAGTGTTGGGTGGTAGGAGGAGAGGGTTGTCTGTGTACATGAGGCAATTGCTGCATTGCTCCAAGATGCCCAGATTCATCAGGTAGACAGGGGAAATCACTGGGGGCTGACCCTTAGACCTGCCTGGATAGGTGCTTATTTGTTAAGTACTAAAAACTGCTTTCCTCTAGACAAGTGCGGAAAGTTGAGTGCTGTAGTAATTTGCAATTTATTTAGTGCTTACAATGAGTTCTGAACAAGTGCTGAGTTCAAAGAAACAGATTTGAGTGCTGAAACTAGAAAACTGGCTAGTTCTAAGAAACAAAATTAAGCTAGAAGGTTTCCCTCCAAAACAGAAAGGCTTGGGGGCTCAGAAGCCTACAAACAGTCTAGACCACTTACAGGAAAGGCAGGAAACAAGCTTAAAAACATTTTTTTTCTTTACCAGATGCTCTCTTTGTACACAGTAGGAGTGCCTGAAATCAGAATATGATCTCACTGCACCCAGTTGAGTGAGCAAATGAGATGGGCCCAGAAGGAGTATCCAAACACAAACTTACAAGAGCGGCAAGCAGTTTCAAAGCCACCAAGATTAACACCAAAACAAAGCAAAAACAGAGAGGGTGGGTGGGGAACTAACTGACAAAACAGAGGCAAAACTTCCAGTTCAGTTAAAATTCAATGTAACACAATAACTCAATTTAAATGTCGTATTATTTGAAAAATGTGCATATAAAAGGTACTTAAATTCTCTTATACGTCCAGTTGAATACAGCTAGATCTTAGCCAGCCAAAGCTGAAGTTTTAAGCAGAAAATATTCCTATATGTACCACTTAAATAGGCAGTGACAGGCTATCAATGAATGTGACTTCCCTCTACCTGCAATTACTAACAGCAATAAAATCTAGCAAGCACTAACTGACAAAACAGAGTCAAAACTTCCAGTTCAGTTAATATTCAATGTAACACAATAACTCAATTTAAATGCTGTATTATTTGAAAAATGTGCAGATAAAAGGTACTTAAATTCTCTTATATGTCCAGTTGAATACAGCTGGATCATAGCCAGCCAAAGCTGAAGTTTTTAAGAAGAAAATATTCCTAAATGTACCCCTTAAATAGGCAGTGACAGGTTATCAATGAATGAGACTTCCCCGCCTGCAATTACTAACAGCAATAAAATCTAGCAAGCACTAACTGACAAAACAAAGTCAAAACTTCCAGTTCAGCTAATATTCAATGTAACATCATAACTCAATTTAAATGTCGTATTATTTGAAAAATGTGCATATACTTAAATTTTCTTATACGTCCAGCTGAATACAGCTAGATCTTAGCTGGCCAAAGCTGAAGTTTTTAAGCAGAAAATATTCCTAAATGTACCACTCAAATAGCCAGTGACAGGCTATCAATGAATGAGACTTGCCCCACCTGCAATAACTAACAGCAATAAAATCTAGCAAGCACTAACTGACAAAACAGAGTCAAAACTTCCAGTTCAGTTAATATTCAGTGTAACACAATAACTCAATTTAAATGCCATATTATTTGAAAAATGTGCAGATAAAAGGTACTTAAATTTCTTATACATCCAGTTGAATACAGCTAGATCTTAGCCAGCCAAAGCTGAAGTTTTTAAGCAGAAAATATTTCTAAATGTACCACTTAAATAGGCAGTGACAGGCTATCAATGAATGAGACTTCTCCCACCTGCAATTACTAAAAGTCAAAACTTCCAGTTCATTTGTCAGGAGCTGAAGTTGTGACATGGGTTGACATCCCATTTTTATTCATCCCATCCCTGCCCACAGTCACAATGCCCACACATACCCCATCACCAGTGGCCATAGATGAAGGACAGTTGTTGGGTGGTGGCATGGGACAGGACAGTGTGGAGACTATGGCAAGTGTGTCTGTACACAGCAGTCAAAGCTGGATGACTGGCAAGCTACTGCACAGGCAGATAGACAAGGGTGCTTGAAGGAGGGCTGCTGGTCATCATGCTCCTGGCAAAAGTGCCACAGCAGGTTTCCCCAGATGCATGTTTCAGGCCATCATGGAGGCACAGACATGCATGGAACATTACACCAGACAGAGTCTGAGGCTACAGAGGGCTATTTATTCTGCTGTACTTGACAAAATCCATGATCTTGCAGGTGCCCACCATTATTTTGCAGTGGTCCTGGATATATGGTTGGGTGAGATGGTGGGAATCCTCAACCGTGTGGTGTCTGTTTCAGAGCATGTGGTGAGACTAGGTTGTCAGCCACATGGACATAGGTCAGCAGCACCAACAGGTGGAGGTCTACGTGGGATGTGCAACAACTCACAGCCACTCCTGTAGTGGTAGTATCAGCACCAGCACTGTGAGGGGAGTGCTGTCCACACCACAATACAGCAGACCACATGCACATGGTCCTGGCCGGTTCCAACAGGGACGCTGATCCAGCAGACAATTGTCATCATCAGGGGAGAGTACCATATTTGGGCTTCTACCAGGTAGTGCCCGTGGAACCCCTGGAAGGCACAGTTCCCACGTCCATGGCCAGACACGGTGAACTGTACACCCTGCCAAATATGGTCTGCAGCTGTCCAACATACTCCTGTATAGGGAAGCCTCATGGCAGAACTGTGTGCATACATGCACACACACATCACCAACACAGCTAGGGTACCTCCATACCTACACACACCACATCTGCACATCCCAATTGATAAAGAACCACCTAACACACACACAAATACACACACACACACACACACACACACACACACACACACACACACACACACACACACACACACACACACACGTCAACCAAATGGCTCAGCCTAGGCCTCTGGCAAACCCACAACACACCCTGTGTATATGATGATACCTGTGCCACATCCCTGTCATCCATACCATTAATGCAGGGAAATGCTAATATGCTTCTGATGCACAGGGTGAATGTACTAAGGTTTAGCAATGTAATGCTGTTTAAAGTGTTTTCAGCTGAAATGTTTAATGCTTACATGTCAGGGTGTGTAGCTGTCTAGCCATGATGCATTATAGCTGTTATTAACACTGACTAATTGTGGTCTCCATAATGTATTCAGTTTGTGTTGTAGGTGTCTATGTGTCAGCAGGCGGTTGATCTGCTGTCATTTCATACAAGGGGTATGGCACTGTGGTGACACATTGACTGTGTCATATCCTGGGTATAGCTGAACACAAGTAACGGGTCTGTATAACAGTTACTACATATGCCGCATGGCTGATAGATCTGAGGGGAGTACATAGGTGAGTGCATGGTGGCTGATGTCAGCAGCTCTTCTACAGTGGACAATGGTAAGTGCCCTGGGTGGCACACACCAAATGTTTGTGAATAACACACACACACACACACACACACACACACACACACACACACACACACACACACACACACACACACACACACACATATATGCTTTGGTGTTGATGCAATACATAGAGAATACTGTACACATGGATGTACTTAATTTTGCAGTGAACTCATTTTGGGCTATGTAATTCCACCAAGACCAAATAGCCAAAACATCACATCAGTAAATAACCAATCTGCCAGTTTAATGTCATTGACAATGGTACTTGTAGGGTATATGTCCTCGTCCCCAATGTACTGCAATCAAGGAATTGGTAAACATAGGTGTGCTGGTGTGGGTGGCACAGCCCCCCAATTTGGAGGGTGTGGGGTGGTGTAGAACAACACATAGTGTGATTAACAACTACTTAACCTGTTAACATAAACTGCACAGTATAACAGCAAACTAGGTGGGGTGATACGCACAACAACCCCAATGTGGGTGGCTGTGCCCACAAAAAAACACACCTAACTATATATACCAACTCCAGTATCGCTGTACTGCTGTACAGTGGGGAAGAGGTCATTTACACATCCACTACTAGTTTTGATGGAATGAACTTCCACAAGATGATTCCTTTGAAATGTTACCTTTTGCCAGTTAGTTCTCAGACAAATGACCTCCTGGGACATGTATTTTCTGCAAACTGAAGTAGATCGCTTCATATGCACACACACTTACTTAGCAACACTAAGAGTAGAACCCCTACCTAGGTACTTATTGCTAGTAATATGTTTGGCCTTAATTGCACACACCACAGAGCTTTTAGGATAAGGTGTGTCCCGATTTTCTTGTTAAGTGAAGAACATCACCAGGCCTTGTACAGTATGGTAATGGGGGATGTACTGGTTGTTAATGAACAATACATAGCATGACATACTATCATATACACATTGACAAACACATAACAGTTATAGACACATCTGAGAGACCTGGGTTATCAGTACTAACTACCTTGTCAGTGAGTACATTCTTTTACAGATAATTTGCACACAGTACATGCATCACTGGGCTGGATTGTGTAATCAGTTACCTGTTAATGTTTTGACAGATAGACATCTGACATTGATAGGTATGCCATTACTACATGACAGCAGTCCTCAATGGCATGTCCAAAACACATAGTATTCTTCAGTTAATATCAACATATCAGATCAATATCCAATAGGAGATACTTAAAACATGCAGCTCACACACCAAG
Organism: Protopterus annectens; assembly: GCF_019279795.1. Lineage (NCBI taxonomy): Eukaryota > Metazoa > Chordata > Ceratodontiformes > Protopteridae > Protopterus > Protopterus annectens. The sequence continues at coordinate 1,066,062,253 of NC_056730.1, read as the reverse complement.
AACATGATAGTCAGTACTCAGAGTCCAGCTTTGCATGCAGGGGTGTATGGTTCCAGTACTACAATCTGCAATCAATTGTTACTTGGAAAAGCATGGTTAAAAGTAGTAAAGTAAGGATGCAATACATGCAAGTGTGACTGCATATAACCTGGGCTACTACCCAAGTATGAAACACATACAAAGAGAAAAGATTTTGGTACTACCCATGTATACTCAGGAGTCCCATACAGTGTACTCACACCCCTTGCTAGTGTAATGACAGCACATAGAAGAATGTTACGTTCATGGAATTAAATACACTTATTAAAGATGTCATTACCCTGCTATTTTATCAGACTGGAATGTGATCACTGGTTAGCAGGGCTGAGCTATGCTTAGCAGGTGTAATGTAATGCGAAGCACATTTGCTCACTGGTAAGCGAAGCCTACACGGTGTAAGCACCTATTCGTTTAAACATACATTAGCACCACTTCCTGTCAGGCAGGCCCACACAAACCCACTTAAAGCTGCTCAAAACTGCCTTAACCACTCTGTATCCAACAGTCCTTGTTCTGCCAAGCAAGAAAAATAAACAGCCCTTGCAGATCTTGAACCTAGGACCCTGCACACTATAGTCAAAGCAGTTAACCACTAAGCCATCTGAGCTGTGAGCATGTCTGTTGTTTTTCAAATATATCATTCAGTACACATACTGAATAGTAGTGAACAACTGCTCTGACTACTACAATTGTTTAGTACTTGTAAGTATAAAAAGGTGTTGAATCAGTCATGTTCGTATATGTAAATATACACATAGATTGATATGGTGGGATACATCTGAGAAGGAATATACAACACTCATGTTTACACATAAAAGGATATAGATATATGTTTATACATATGATATATATATATATACACACCTATATATATATATATATATATATATATATATATATATATATATATATATACATATACATATTTTACACACATATATCTATATCTATCTATATATATAATATATATATGTATATATATATATATATATATATATATATTTCTATCTCCCTTTCTTTCTCTCTCTGTAAATATATATATATATATATATATATATATATATATATATATATATATATATATATTATATATGTGTGTGTGTGTGTGTGTGTGTGTGTGTATAACATAGGCCCATGACATATAGTGGAGGCATACATCAGCACCATAAATCTAAACCTGTTAGTGCAAGGGAAAGCAATGCATGTATTGCAGTTATAAATGTAGAATGTTGCTACAGTCACAGGGGTTGTGTCAACATATATGTTGTGAAGGCAGGCTCTTCTGAAACTGACATGTACACCACCAGTTGCTGACAGGCATCATAAAATCATCATAGTGAAGTACCACACAAATCACAGTAATGATCCTATGGAATACAGAAGCAATATGCTCAATAAACATGTAGAGTCTGAAACAATCTGGTTAGTCAGGAGGTAGACACAGAATACCTTAGTGCAAGAAATGTGGAACAAGCCTGACAAAGGGGATGTTTAGAGCCATGTAAATGGAGATATATCTGAAATAATGGACTAGATAAGCTCACATAGTTGATGCATTCACATCCTCCTGTCTGTCCTAACCCTTATTAAGTGGAGGAGCAGAGATCCCAAGCCACATACTTCACACTAGTTTGTGACATACATCTTCACATCAGCCCACTGCTTTATCAGAAATACACAACACGTATGGTGGCCCGGCAACAGTTCATCTGACAAATATCTGGACATACCACACTAGAGTAAATACACTGAGCTGCTAGGCATGTCACCAAGCACTGTCTACACTACAGGCAGACTGCCACAACACTAACCCAGTTTACCTATGAGGGAATACATGTGAAATTGCAAATATAGCAGGCACTACAGGTGTGTAACAGCATGGAGTAACAGACACCAGTGTGAAAGTGTATACTCACAACCGATCTCAATACAGTTACAGTATGGTAAGCCTAAGTAATACTACAGTCTATGGCCTGTGTGAACAAAAGTCATCATCATGTTTGCTACTTACACACTAACCCTATATATACTAACCCAATGCACAGTGTAGTCTGATGCCTGACTGTGGTATGGGACATGTCTCAGTCTAGCCCTACAAACATATAGACTGATAGGGTATCAGAAACTGGATCAGCATGCACAGTCAGATAGAACAGGACCAAGAACACTGACATCTGCCCCAGTCTGTACACAGGCCAAATAACATGATCACAATCCACTGCTACATAATACAGACATTCTGTCAACAATCACCATAAGTGCGCATACCTCACTACTGTACAGACTACCACAGAATATCCAGGTTTTGTCCTCAAATATTAGGCCTCCTATACATTTCATGTCTGGCAGTCTGATATATAATTGGCTTGATATCAGGAATTATGTCAGTAAATAATGGTATACTGTACATATCCACCTCTTACTGCATGATATATGTACACAGGGTGACAGACTTGGGGGGCAGAGGCACAAACACAGGGTCAATATTGACATATTGCAGTTATAAACTGAGAACATTGCTGGTGTAACGGGTTTGTTGTGACATATCTTTTCTGAGGGATATGAAGTTAGTAACACACATGGATGTTACCATTTCCTGAGTACAATCACCAGAGTATGCTACTGCATTTGTGAAGACAGAAAATGTGTGAGTAACACACCAAATCTCAGGCTACAAACTCTGGCCAGTCTGCAGATAGCCCTTCAGGTGAGAGTTTTCTCAATTACATAACACTGTCATGCCAGACTGTAAATCATGCAGAACACCCATATCCACACAAACCCTGTTAAACCAACATTACTTCAAATGTAGAACAGCAATACCTACATTCTGTAGCCATGTCTGGAACATCCCCCTCCAGTTTTTGGCCTGTCTCCACAGTGTTTGTTGTAAGAGTTAATTCCAACTACCCTCTGTGATGCTGTTTGTCACACACCCACATGAAGTCCTGCTCACAGAGAGGGATAAGTGCCAGCACCCACTTGCACTGCTTACTTATAGGAGTGTGTTTCCATGCAATTGGCTATAGGAATGATACCACAGGTGTTCCACATGCAATTAGCAAGTAGAGGACTCCAATTCATGCACAGGCCATCAGCTGATCATGAGCATTACCTACCAAAGTCAGGCTGCTGCCTATGCAAAATAGATGCATTTTTCCACATTTACCAGAGAGGTTGAGAGAGAGAGAGAGAGAGAGAGAGAGAGAGAGAGAGAGAGAGAGAGAGAGAGAGACAAAGGGACAGAAAAAAAAGGAAGAGAGAAAGATTCAACCGTGTTTGTGTATGATTTGTGGGTAGAGATAAGTCTCTTGGTATTATAATGGTTGCCTATATATAAATGTATGGCTGTGTATTGTCTACAACAATCTCTATAGTATTTAACAACTGTTGGCCTTGTAATGTAACATTGGGACATATGGGTCCTCAATATGAAAATGTAGCAAACCACCCCGCCTGCAATCAATCCTGTTATTTACACAATCATATATACACACACACACACACACACACACACACACACACACACACACACACACACACACACACACTTGACAGCACTGTGTTTCACACCCCTACCTTATGTATGGGTAGTATAGTGTTACGCAGTTATTGTAAGTGCCACAGCAGTTACATATTTGAGAGTTGTCCAAAGGTATCATTGAAGGTGAGTGATATCAGCTGCAGTGCTAAAGGAGGGGTGAGGGAAGTGCAGTAAGTGTGGATGACCACAAAAGCAGGTGTCAACAAAGCCTCACACTCTCTCACACACATTTCCACAGTTGTCAGGAGCAGGATTAGAACTCCTACCTAACTAGTTTGTTACACTATGGTATACGCAGTTATCACAGGCACCACAGCAGTTATACGTTGGACAACTGTCCAAAGGTATATTTGAAGGTGAATGACATCAGCTGCAGTGTGTAATGAAGGGTGCGGGAAATGCAGTAAGTGTGAATGACCACAAAAGCAGGTGTTAACAAAGACTCGTGCACTCTCACACACAAACACACAGAATTTCACAGATTGGAGGACCAGGATTAGAACTCCTACCTAACTAGTTTACAATATTACAGAAGCAAGCAGTTATCACAAGCACCATGTCAGTTATACATTGGACAGCTAATCAAAGGTATCTTTGAAGGTGAGCGACATCAGCTGCAGTGCTAAAGGAGGAATGAGGGAAGTGCAGTAAGTGTGAATGACCACAAAAGCAGGTGTCAACAAAGCCTCACACTCTCTCACACACATTTCCATAGTTTTCAGGAACAGGATTAGAACTCCTACCTAACTAGTTTGTTACACTATGGTATATGCAATTATCACAGGCACCACGGCAGTTATATGTTGGACAACTGTCCAAAGGTATCTTTGAAGGTGAATGACATCAGCTGCAGTGTGAAATGAAGGGTGCGGGAAATGCAGTAAGTGTGAATGACCACAAAAGCAGGTGTTAACAAAGACTCATGCACTCTCACACACAAACACACAGAATTTCACAGATTGGAGGACCAGGATTATAACTCCTACCTAACTAGTTTACAATATTACAGAAGTTCATAGTTATCACAAGCAACACGTCAGTTATACATTGGACAGCTAACCAAAGGTATCTTTGAAGGTGAGTGACATCAGCTGCAGTGCTAAATGAGGGTTGAGGGAAGTGCAGTAAGTATGAATGACCACAAAAACAGGTGTCAACAAAGACTCACACACACACAAACTTTCATAGCTGCCAGGACAAAGATTAGAACTCCTACCAACTAGTTCCGTAGCTATGTTTAGCTAAAGGCAAACACGGGCCACAAAGCTCCAATAAGCTTATAGCATGCATGACACTCCCCCTTATGAGGTCATCTACCTCTTATAACTATACCATGGTGCTGCTGCACCTACACAGTTGGGTGCAAGCTAACACTGAGAGGAAATCTGTGATTCAATATCAATCCTATCATTTGCATAAACCAGAATGCTAGTTCATAGTTACCACACTCACACTGAGCCTTCCCCCTTAGCAACCACTATTCCCTGGTATTGTTGTCTTATGCATGCCATTGACTATCATGGCAAAATGCCGATTTAACTTTTTTCTTATTTTTTGGACCAATCCCATTTGCGCACCACTGCCCTATGCTTAAACGGCCGAAATAGGCCAAAAAAAGTAAAAATTAATTTTTTATAATTTTGCAACTATTTATCATGCCAATGGCCATCTATTTGGCCATTGGCATGCCTACTCCATTGAATACATGCTTTCTTTTGACCTGCCATGCCTCCATTTTGTAATTTGCAGAAATGTATTCGGTTAGTAACTGAATACATTTCTGCAGGTTACACTATTGCTGCACAGACACCTGCCTGCTTCCTGGATCACTAATTCACCTCATTTGTATGGTTTTCACCTGCAAATGGGGTAATTAGCATATAGCAGTGGTGTCCATACAGGAATAGTATGGGAGCACTTGTGCACATCCTGGGATCTCGTTCCTGGATCGTTCCTCAGCTATATTGTGTGCAGCAGCTCTTGCACTATTCCTGCACTTCGTGCAGAGCTTGCTGAATCTGGGAGATAATCTTAAGCCATGACATGAGCAATTCACTATCAAAATTTAGTGACTCTCAGATTTAAGATTCAGTAATAATAAAACTAATACTTTAATAAAAAATACACCCAGGAAATTCCATTGCTTTCATCTTATTGAAAACAAAGACTTCATCAGAATAAAATAACAGTAAACATTGCCTCAATAAAACGTTCAAGTGATAAGATTAAACAGTATAATTAATTAGTTTGAAATCTAACATAAGAGATCAGAAAAAATTAAATATTTTGTAAAGTGCTTCTGCACACACTGAAATTTAGAATGACAGCTATCATTTCACTGATTTTAAATGTAAAATAAATTTAAATTTAAATGATTATTTAAGCCTGGGCATACTGGGCACACCTCCTTCTGCCTACATGAGCAGGTTCAGGTAGTTCCTCCTCCAAGTCCCTCTGTGCCTGTGATGGCCTTGGCAATGGTGGGGGGCTGTGTGGCCTTGCTCCGTGCTGTTCTTGCTGCAGCTGTTTCCTCTGGATCATATTTTGTAGCATGGCACATACTATGAACATTTGTGAAAATGTAGCTGGAGTGTACTGCAAGGCTTCACCAGATATGTCCAGGCAGTGGAACTGTGACTTGAGCATCCCAAACACATGCTGTATTATGATTTTGGTTTGAGCGTGTGACTCATTATGGAGGTCTTGTTCAGGTGTATGTCCATTTCTGAGGGGTGTCATCAGCCACGGCTCAGGTACTTAATGAGCATCCCCCACTAGGTGGCCATATGGGATGTCCCCACTGACAAATGACTGGTACAGCTGTGTCATATGCCAGATGTGGGAGTCGTGATAGCTTCCAGGGCTGCCAGCACACACATTCAAGATAATGCCCTGGGCATCGCATACAACCTGGCAGTTGATGGAGGGGAAGCCCTTGCGGTTTATGTAGACCCTACCCCACTTGCCAGGTGGTGCTTTGATGTGTATGCGCGTGCAATCTATAGCACCCACTACCTCAGGGTATTCTGCTATTTGGTGGAAGAGATGCATATATCTGGTCAATGCCTCATGGGTGTTGAGGAAATATATGTGCTCGCCGGATTTTGCTGACATGGGATCCAGGAACTGGTGGAATACCCTGAATGCTGATGCCTGTGAGATCCCTATGATATCCCCTTTGGCATTTGAAAGGTACCTGTGGCTAGTATTCTTAAGCCTACATATACCTTGGTATCCACTGGGATGGGTTCCTCTCTGTTGGTTCTGTGTGTGAGGTGTGGCCGGCACAGCTCAACAATTTGCTGTAGAATATCCCTGTCCACCTTATAGTGCTCTACTATCTCCAGCTCATGTAGCCCCTGGTAGGTTACCCTGGGTCTGTATAATCTTCTCTTTCTCCTCACTGTGGGTTGGTCATCAGCATTCACATCCTCACCACCCTCAGCCTCTTGCACATATTGATGTATGAGAGTGACAGCAGCCCCTAACATTTTGTTAGTTTTGTCAGGTAAAATTTCCACATCTGTGTACACTGGTGGTGTAGAGTGTGGGGAAAAAACAGACTGGAAGGTGTTTGCATAGTTTATAGTAGTGTGCTAGGCTGTTCCATATGTAATTAGCTGATTCTGATACATTTCACCTGCCAGCTATGCTAGTTCTCCTTGATTGCCTTCCTACTGCTGATTTCTCTTCCCATTGACTTCTCGTTTAAGCCCCGAAGCACAGCACACTTACCCAGTGCTCAGATGTGAACAGATATGCTATTTCCTGTTTTTTTTTTTTGTTTGTTTAAACCCCGGTGTGTGGCGCGCGCACCCATTTAGGCAGTGTAAACATGGCTTGGCAGCCTCAGAAACAGCCCCTTCCTTAGCTACGCTTAGCTGAAAGCAAACATGGGCCACAGACCTCCAGTAAGCTTATAGCATGCATGACACTCCCACTTATGAGGTCATCTTCCTCTTATACCTGTACCATGGTGTTGCTGCACCTACACAGTTGGGTGCAAGCTAACAATGAGAGGAAATCTGTGATTCAATATCAATCCCCTCATTTGCACAAACCAGAATGCACACTCACACTGAGCCTTCCCCTTTAACAACCACTATTCCCTGGTATTGTTGTCTTATGCATGCCATTGACTATCATGGCAAAATGCTGATTTGGATTTAAAAGCTTATTTACAACTTTTTTTCTTATTTTCAGGCCAATCCCTTTTGTGCACCGCTGCCCTACGCTTAAACATCCGAAATCGGCCAAAAAATGTAAAAATAAACTTTTATAATCTTGTGACTATTTATCATGCAAATGGCCATATATTTGTCTGTTGGCATACCTACTCCATTGAATACATGCTTTCTTTTGACCTGTCATGCCTATGTTTTATAATTTGCATTAATGTATTTGGTTAGTAAACGAATACATTTCTGCAGGTTACACTATTCCTGCACAGACACCTGTCTGCTTCCAGGATCGCTAATTCACCTCATTTTGCATGGTTTTCACCTGAAAATGGGGTAATTAGCATATAGCAGTGATGACCATGCAGGAATAGTGTAGGCGCGCTCATGCACGTCCTGGGAACTCCTTCCTGGATCGCTCGTCGGCCATATTGTTTGCAGCAGCTTTTGCACTATTCCTGCACTCCATGCAGAGCTTGCTGAATCCGGGGAATAATCTTAAGCCATGACATGAGCAATTTACTATCAGAATTTAGTGGTTCTCAGATTTAAGATTCAGTAATAGTAATACTAATACTTTAATAAAAAATACACCAAGGAAATTCCATTGCTTTCATCTTATCGAAAACGAAGACTTCATCAGAATGAAATAACAGTAAACATTGCCTCAATAAAAAACATTCCGGTGATAACTAGATTAAATGGTGCAATGAATTAGTTTGAAATCTAACATAAGAGATCAGAAAAAAAAATATATTTTGTAAAGTACTTCTGCACACATTGAAATTTATAATGACAGCTATCATTTTGCTGATTTTAAATGTAAAATAAATTTAAATTTAAATGATTATTTAATCCAGAAGTAGCTATCTTTTAGAAGTAGCTGTTAACGCAGTTTCCATGTCTCTAATGTACAACCAAAACCCCCTCTTCTATAATCAAGTCACTCTTGTTCAGTTACACAAAAAGTTAATTTCTTAACATTTCTTAAAATCTATAAATCTCCCACTGTGTTTTTTATAAGGCTGTCTGTATTTTTATTTTGGATGACACATTTCATAAATTTGCTGGTGACTGTTGCTGTAACAACGATTTTCTAACTATGTCCATATATGTGGCCCATCCCCACCTTTTACAGTCTTTGTACGGCATGTTTTATACACACACAGATACATATATATATATATATATATATATATATATATATATATATATTATTTTCCTTCCGTATCTATATTATGACTGTATGTTTACATATATATGTTTCATCTGACATATATATATATATATATATATATATATATATATATATATACATATATATATATATATATATATGTGTGTGTGTGTGTGTGTGTGTATATGTCTATATACAATGCACAAAGAGTTCCACAACACTTTTCCCCTAATTTTGTGTGCCTCTGTTGCATGATATGCTTGAAAATGCAACAGCAATTTCTTCAGCTCAGCTGCTGTACTGGTACATTTCTCTGATTAAAATGTTTTGGACCATAGGTTCAACACTTGGGATTGCTGTTTTTTTATTAATGTTAAATGACCTGACTGCAGGATATGCTCTTTAAAGCACTACAACGTCACACAGGTCAGATGGTATATTGGTATGTTGGCATGATTGTTGAGGACAGTGTCTTGGGTTTGAAACTTTCCAGGGCTGACTATTTTGTTGCTGGGCAGAACAAGGTCTGAGGGTTACAAACTGATTAAGGCACAATTATGCATATCAAATGTATAATGTTATATTTAAGCAATAACCCACAGCTGGGTGTGGGTAATGTTGGATTTACCTACAGTTGGTGTGGTTTGGTCACGAGGGCAATGCCCTCATGACCATACAATGCCAACTGTGGGTAAGTCCAGCATTGCCCACACCCAGCCGTGGGTTATTGCTATTATACAATGACATTATTTAAGAAAAACAATACTTACCTTTCTTAAATAATGTCATTGCATCATGTCTCCATGCTGCTCTTCCACAGTTTCCGGGTATCCCGGGCCATTTCTGATGTACAGCACGTGTAAAGGATTTGTTTCCACACTTATGCAGTACATCAGTTCTGTGCAGAGGTCACGACAGAGATAGGGGGATCTCGATTGCTTTTTTTAACATATCTCGGTATGTTATATGAAGTGATGAACTTGTATAACATAGTGAGATATATTAAAAAGGCAAAAGACATCTTCCTTTCTCTGTTGAAGATCTCCATTGCATTTTTGTATGATATCTTGCTATGTTATACGAGTTCTTCAACTCATCACACATAGCGAGATATGTTCAAAATACAGCAGAGATCTTCATTTCCCCATTGCTATCTCTGCAGAATGGAAATACACACTGGTGATATACAAATGGAAATAGTTCAGACATCTGGACCTTTTTCCATCTGCATACTCTCGGAGTTACAACGGGCATTCTGTTTTGGCTGGCCAATTAGTGTACTAATTTCTGTATGTTAATGGCCAGTCGTTGTATGATATAAAATTAAATATTTACATACACATTTATACTTTTATGTTTACCTTCCATGACATCTCCCTATGTGCTTTCATTACATTATATTCTTGTGTGACTATACTGTATGGGGCACGTGTGTTTATATGGGGGGGTTTGCAGCTTTTCTACACTGGCATCTCACTTTTAGAACTGCTACTCTACCCTGGTTGACAAAAAATAATTGCTACATAATTTACATTTACTACAATAATTTTAACACTAGTTTCACATGAGAAAATAAACTGCCTGCCTTGGGACTCAAACACACCTGCATGTAAAGCTGTAACTCTTACCACTACATGATAATGGCTTGGATGTTTTCCTTATCTATTTTCATTTAACTCCTTGGGATGTTTAAGCTGTAATGTATACACCCACTTAGCTACACTTAAACATCCCTTAGGGTATTATATGCAAGGATATATTATTATTATTTTCCGTAGGTTATGGGGTGTGTATTGTGGTGTTGTGACAACTACTTTGGACTGTGATTGCGACATACTGCAATGATTGAGCTTTCAAGATTCTGTGCATGTTTCATGCTGATGCATGACATGAACAGTATGGGCTTTATGTATTTTGTGGGACTGGAGTTGTGCTTGTGTACACTTGGGGGATTTATCCCATTATGTGTGCATTTGCACACATTTCCTGCTTCAGCAGACTGCAAAAGTGCCGTATGGTGCTCTAACAATTCAGGGGGTGTGTCACAGAGCCTGTATTGCTTTCCTACTGCCGTTTTTTTTTCAGTGTCCACCGACACTGAAATGCTCTATTTTGTATTTCAGTGTCTGTGGACAATGAAAGACTGGCATAATATTAGAGATAACATTTAATATTATGCCAGTATGGCTTCAGAAGTGCCGTATGGCACTTTCTGAGCACAGGGGGCGTATTTAGTGTCCCCTTGCGCTAGCACACAGATCTGTGTCGGTTTTAGAGCACAGCAGCACGCCTTCATACATATGCATGGTGCGCTGTTGTGCTGTACAGGAACGGTCCCTTAAGTTTGCTGAATACCACCCTATGTCAAATAAGCACTTGCATCCATGTAAAAATATGTAGAACACATCCTTTTGAGCTGCAAAAGTTGAGATTCACCTCATTATTCTTCTGAGATTCCATATCTGTGGTGACTCCCTATCCCTGCAGGTTAACCATGTTTTATTTATTTATTTATTTCAGTGGAGACCTGAGGGGAAAGCCCCAGCAAACATAAGTAAAGAAAGTGACAATATACTAATATTAAATAACAATCACAATACAAAATAATTGTAAAAAGAAAAGGTTATTAGCTATTTGCATTGCGTTGATAGTAAGCAACCTATTTTCAGTGGAGACCCAAGGGGGAAGAGCCCCAGCAAACATAAGCAAAGGTAAACATACAGGACAAAAAGCATTAAAAACAACAATGCAAATACAAAATTAATCATAAAGAAAAAAATTATGAACATTAAGGATTGCACTGATAGCAGTGGTCAAAATGTACTACATATGAGAGTAAAAACAAAATATAATCTTTGTTTAAAAGAAGGACAATGTATAGACATTGATATGAAGTGGGGAGGAAAAAGATAAATAATGTGGAGAATGGGAGGGGGAGACAAAGGGGGGTTAGAGTGCAGTGTGCAAGCAGAGCCATTGTAAGCCCTGTACTGTCACCTGGTTGTGCTGGTAATACTTTGCATTGTGCTATCATGTTGGCCAGTGATGTATATCACATGTTCGTCAGTACATGTGGCCATGCGCACCAGGCTACCATTTTCCCCTGGTTTATAACTACAGAGTGGATATGACCTCTTCAGGCACTATGTTTAATAGTGCTGCCACATGTTGCAACAAGGAGAGTATGGTATCTGAGGGCACTGAGACCCTAGGAAGCACCTTCTAATAGAGTATGAACGTCCCCGCTACGAAATCAATGCCAGCACCAGTTTGTTAGGTTTTAAATGATTGTCAACACCTACTTCAGAGAGTAGTGGAGGAACAAGTATAGTATAGTGACCTGCAGAGGCACCACTTAGACCTTCTCCACCAGTGGGATGAAGTTGTTAGTCAGATAAAGACAGAGACAGAGAGCCCCTATATTGTTAGAAACATTCTGTACTTGAACTGGCACTATACATTAGGCCTATCACCTGCAGCTGTAATAGCTATAATTGTCTTTTGTTGGCTGTGATATGCTGTGCTTAATATTTCTTTAAGTGGCTGAGGAAATACAGGTAAACAAAATGGTCTGGTTAAAGAGACATGGCAGGCTACTCAGGAGGGAGGCTATGTATACTGCATTGCTGCCTATACTGTGCTAACTGTGCTATTTTAATGATGATCACAACGTATGTAATAATCTAAAGGCTGTATTTAGCTTTTTTCCTATAGTTTGTTGTTTTTTTTTCTTTTATTATTATTTTTTTTTTTTACAGGGTCAGACATGGTGCATGCAGTGATGAGGCAGCAGTGACCACACTCTGCACTGACCACTACTCTTACTGCTGGGTCCACAAGCAGTTCCCAGGCCTGCCTGTCTGCAGGGTGAGAGGTCAAGATGAGCAGCACCTGTAGAGGGTGACCTGTAGGGCTTGCTGTTGTCCTCTCTGACCACTTCTTGGAGAGGGGGGAGCTGAAGGCTCTTCATCTGAGGGTGGTGCAAATGGGTCCTCCTAGATCACTGAGTGGGAACTGCATAGCTAGTAAGGACTGAGGTGGGCTGGTCTTGATGCCTGCATTGGCATTCTGTAGTGTCTCCCCTGTGTGGCTAAATGAGTTGTGTGGAGGACCAGTCATGCCCATTGGACTGAAAGAGGTGGTGCCTGCCCATGATGTAAGGCATGATTGTAACTGGCATCTGGGTGAGCTCTTATCTGGGTTGATAAGAGAGGCCCTCAATACTTTCTCCCTGTCCTCCATCCTTTTATCTCACTCCCTATTCCTGTTTGTAGTCCAGTCCTTACCATCACCAGTTGTCTACTCTCTGTCAGGCCAAGTGCCTCCAGTGTTACCCCCATTGTGTCACTTCTTTACCTCTCAGTCTTTGTCTGCATTATATATTTCATTGTGTACTCCAGCTTCCTCCATTCCTTATATCTTTCTCCTTCCCACCCTCTTCCTCTACCCTTCATAAAATGAAAATGGGTACCAGTACCAAAAAAAAACGTTCTTCCCCCACCTATTTTCCAAGACTATTGCCCTTCTCTGTGACCCTATGCTTACTCATCCAATTTCTGCCTGTACTACCTCCTCAGTTCAACATTTATATAGTAAAGTAACTTAACACTGTACTGTAGTGGCCCTGTATGGGCTGCCTTAAGTGTTCATTTTGCAACTTTGGTCCACTTCAGTGGCATGTGAATGCACATACTATCAGGAATGCCATCTTCCTCCTGGATCATGTGACCACACATAGTATGTATAATCATTCCAGCAACACAGTCACTGTTTTAATTGTGCAACGTTTCACGTAGACCTATCCCCTGTATCACAGCATTATGCTGGGATGTATGCATGGCTAGTTAGTGTCAGGTCACATTGCACTAACTTCATCACACTTACTGCTGTGCAGTGGCATTATGTTTTTTTTTTCAATATCCACCATAGCATATAAATATGAAATCTACCTTAGCCAGTTTGAATAAAGATTCCTGCATCTGGTAATATAACTCAAAACACAATACTACAGAGCATGTATTTTTAGGGCAACTGCTAAATGCTGGATAATTTCTGTTGTACATTTCAGTACTCCATGGAATATTTATTTTTATTTAACTATACCTTTTTGCATTCTCCTGCAAATAACAACTAAGAAATTACTTCTCAGTGTTTAATAATGCTGTAAAATAACCTTGTTTTCAGTGTTCATATGATACATTGCTTATTAGCATGCAATAACATATCTTTCAGTGGCTTTGAAATATATAATACTTAATTCCACCAACTTGTGACACTGAAAGAGCACACAAAATTACCCATAATAAGATATTTATAGCATGTTGTCTTTCAGAGCTGTTATACCAAGTGGCATTGGAAAGCATACAAACTAATGTTATAGCAATTAAATTGTGATTTGATGTGTGGCACATAAATGCATCTTCCTTCAGGTGAGCTAAGCATATTTCTATGAGGTGACATTCTTCTGTGATCTTCACAGTCTAAATATAACTACTGTGTGGGCATTTTTAATAAAGCACATTGAACTGTGATGCTTTAACAGAGCTCATAATGTCTTTATGAGCCTTTAAAATGAAATAACTTTAATTGTGCCAGTTAACTGAGTTTCAGATGATCTTGCAGTAAATAGTAAATATTCTAAATGGTTGTAAAATATGCACAAGCTCTTGCAGCAAATATGGTGAATTCAAGTTCATTTTTTTATGTCTATTCATTGGATTTAGCATGTGTTACTGGCTTTGAAGCTTAGACCAAATAGCTGCCATTCCAGCTGGTTTGTTAGTCTGCTTAAGGATGACAAGTTGTGGACATCAGTTAAAAGTTAGCAAAATTATATCTCAAAGAAAAGTAGAAAGTTATGTTTGATACTCTGATGTAACTTTATACATTTTAAAGTGATAGGCTATTTGACTATCACAAGTTTCTTAAAACAGGAGAGCGTGAGCATTTTCTTGCATTTAACACTGTTGCTGTCATGTCTGATTTTAAAATTATTTATGGTATGTGGTTTCTTTTTAATATGACAGCAGCTGCAAAGTTTAAATTTTAAATAAAACTGGTTGCTCTGGGAACATAAGTTTTAATTTTTAAGATTTAATTCAATCAAGGGTGGAGCCAGGCATACTCTTTGCACTCTACAGGGTACATTTTATCTAAATATCATTTAAACAAGTATAGCATTTTCTGGTCCTGGCATGCATGTGACTGTCTAAATTTGTATCTCCGACAACAGATGTATAAGCTTAATTACAGAGGGGATTGCTAATCTAAAGGCAATATCTTTAATAGGTTTATGGAACAGCTGCAAATGATACATGCATTTCCTAAGCTTTTGAGAACAACGAGTTGTGAGATGTGCACATTTTTTAATGCCAGGTGGGTTGGGGTGGGGGTGGGGGGGGCAGCAATAAGGGATTGTGAATACAAACTGGAATTCTCTGGCTCCACCCTTGAATTCAATGCATTCAGTCAAAGGAACTGTTGCCAAACTGTAATGCTTGTTCCAGAAGTATTATAATACAATACAGCTTTTATTGGGCAAGATATAAGACAGTGGGGAAATTAAATTGCATTTATCATAATCACACAGAAAATGCAGAAATCTCACTGGATGCATTTAAATTATTATTGCACTGCATGTTAAAAAGTAATTATTTAAATTACTCCACTAACTTTGGAGTGCTATTTCCACACATAGTCCATTGAAATGCAAAATACAATGGGCCAAATTCCAAAATAGTTGCTCTCAGTGTAAGTCTGCTCTGATTCTGAAAGACTTGTTCTCAGTGTAAATGATTTACTTCAGTGTAAGGCCTATCTATAAACAGACTTACACAAGGGACCAAATTCCAAAACACGTGCTCTCAGCCTGCTCTCAGAGTAAGTGGTTACTTACACTGAGAGCAATCTTTTGGAATCGTGCCCAATGTGTAAAATGCAAAATAACTCCTGTCATGGCTTGGTCCATCTTGTTCTTCTCTGAGCATTTGCAATGTTTTATGCTGCCAGTTAAACACGATGGGAGACATGATAAGGAAAGCCATCAGCATCAGTAAATGTATCATAATGCATTACTCCTTGTCACATTTTACTGAACATGTGGAGTTGATATAATGAAATAAATCTTATACTTGTATTGAAAGTCTCCGCAACAGTAGCCATATACTGAAAAACTTAGAAATGGAAGAATTAAGTGGGAATAGAAGGACCTCAAGTAGAAAAAGTTGTATGCTAAGCATAATCTGAGCAATTCTACAAATCTTAGTATTAAAAAACTGGCATGAAAATGAGTGCATAGCATTAACAAAGGCTATTTACAATCCTCCACAAGTACATCAAATATGATTAGCAATAAATATGAAGTATGCAACAACTTTGTGAAGCACTAAAACTATTCAATCAAAACAAGGTAGGATTCTACAAGTATGCATGTTGGTGAGACAAAAGCAAATTGGGGAGGTATGGGGAAAATGCTAATGGAAGAAACAAAAACTAAAAATATAGTATAATAGATAGATGATATAATAGTGAAGGTAAGCTAAGGCTTAGAAGTGGCCCCCGAGCGACTTCAAGAACCATTGAGGGATGCTAAAGGACAGTTGAAAGTGCTGTTGATTGAGAAGTTGCTTAACCTTGAACGAGAATCTCTCTCAATCATGACTGTAAGTAGTTTGTCTAATGACAGATTTTGAGACCTATGTCTTCAAGGTTTTGTAGATCCTCTCTATCCACTGGGATAAGATAAGAGGAAAAACTGACTTCCAGCAGTAGGCTAGGACCTCTTTGGCCATAGCTAACAAGATGTCAAATAATGTCCAACAAGGCCAATTATGAGATCAGGTTAACCTCCCAGGCTAAGGATAATTACAATGCCTTCTTCAGCTATGTCAGGTATCTTAAAAATAATACTCAGCAGTGTGCAGAACTGTTGGTAAATGACACAACTTTCACTGACCAGGGTGATGTAACAAATCTACTGGCTGATAAATGTAGATCTAACTTCACCCCCCCCCATTCTCCCCACTACCCCCTGTAAAATCCATTCTAGCATATTCCTCCAGCTATGAACAGGGAACAGGTAATGGAGGTGCTTGCTAAGGACAAAAACACTGCTTCAGTGGGCACTGGCAATATTCCTGGTTGCCCCCTAAATAGCATAAAATATGACCTAGCAGGACCACTTGAGGCACTCTTCTACTACAGCTTCAAATCAGGTTATGTGCCAGGTGAAAGAAGGAATACAACAGTCATCTCTCCTCATAAGAGTGGACCTTCAACTGACCCCAGGAACTACAGATCCATCAGTCTGACAAGCTAACATGCAAAGTAATGGAATGAATTATCATAGCAATGGCAAACAAGGAAACTGACAACCTACAGACACTGAACCCATCCCAGTTTGGTTTTGCTAAAGGAAGGTCTTGCCTATTTAACCTGGTAGACTTCTTTAAGAGGGTCACCATGGCTATGGATGAGTGGAAATAATGTATACTGCTTACCTTGACCTGGCCAAGGTGTTCAACCCAATGCCCCACTCAGACATTGCTGACAAACTCTCAGGACTAGGCATAAATCTCTACATAAAGCAATAAATTGCCTTCATGGCTCACAAATAGGACACTAGAAGCCAGGGTAATCAGTGAAATCACGTCTACCAAGAGACCAGTCACCAGTGGAGTAAGCCAAGGGCTGTACATTGGGCCTGCTCCTGTTTGGCATCTACTTTTTGGAAATCAAGGCTAATGTCAAAGGCCTTTAGCTCATCAAGTTCACAGATGACTATAAATTGGAAGCCACTATAGATTCCCCTCATGACACCAACATCCTACTAGAGGGTCTAACACTGACTGGTGTGAAAGCCACAGATTAAAACCCAATGCAAAGAAATACATTATAGTGCCATTTGGGAAAGTGTCCATCCAAGGTAATTACTTTATCAATAAAACAACCCTAAGTGTTGACCCGATAGTTAGGAATCTGGGAACATATGTTTGACATTTGACCAACATGTAGCCAAGACAGTAAGAAAATCATTCTATGTCACCCAACTCATAAGCAAGGGTATGGTATTTGAGTCCAAGGAGGTAATAGTATCACTCAAATCAGTCTTTACACGGAATACAATGCCACCTTTGGCATGTACCTAGCTAGGCACTTGCAACAGTCAGTATGCCCTCAAAGTTTCCTCACCAGGAGAATCCAAGGTATGAATATCCTGTCATACAGATTACCTTAAGGTCCTATCTCTGTACTTAGTCTCCTATAGGTTACTACCAGGTGATCTATGCCTAGCATATAGGGCATCCTCAGATCCAAGTCTGATGGATCTCATGCACATCTGCAAGATAAACAACATCAGAAACACTAGATCCAAAAACCTGAACTTTATCTGCAACATAAATAGAATTTGCTGGAGGGACCAATGTGTGTCTCAAAAGATCCCCACACTATGGAATAAGCTCCCCATCTGTGTGAATCAGAGTTCATCCTTGACCCTGTTCAAAGGAAACTTTGATCATTGGATGGGAAATGACAAATTCACCCCTGGTCTGGTCCCCGTGTCTCTGATGGACAGACATCAACAGTAAGTAAATTAACCTCCTTCTAACACCCCAGAACCTTTATCTACCTCTTTAGTAACATACCTTATCATATAGGCATCCAGGGAACTCTGGGTCAAAACTGAGTTGTGTTGCATGGCTAGGCTTGTAAAGACCCTGGTGGTCATTTCCCTAGTATGAATCTGTGAACCTATAAAATGTAGTTGAAATTAATCCATGGAAGCAGAAATTCAGTTCTCTACATGCATTTAAGTCAAAGAACATTCTATTTCCAGAATCCACATAGAACAATTGATGCACTGGCATAAACACCTATAAACACAATGAAGAAAAGGAGGAAAGATTTAGACTAGATGAAATGTACTGTAGAAGTCTGTGTGGCACAGTCTCCAAAGCACAAGCTTGCCAATGGGAGAGGGGGTAACTGAAATTAACACTGGGGTTGGACATACCAGTACAGTACAGACCTTACTCCCAAGATTTCAAGACAGTCGTTGGCTTTAAGAACACCACTTGAAGGAAGGTTTTGCAAGTCTGGCACATGCAATGTTGTGAATGTGTAGACTGAAACATGATTTATCTGGTAAGTATTTGAGGCACAGATCCTTTGCCAGCTCAGATTCTTAGATGGCAAAAAAGTGTCTTACAAATATTTTTTAGAAGTTAGAAGTCTTGATTAGGCAGATGAAATTATAGCTGTACATTCCAGAAACATCTAAAGTGTTTTCCATGAAAAGATTTGGTCAACAAATGCTGTCTGTTTCTTCCAATTTCTTCAAAGTAGGGTCCAACCCAAAGTGACATCTATGTTTGAGATTATAAATAGAAGGGCATGTGCTTAGTATGGCCTAACAAATGGAATTCATACAGCCTTAAACCCAAGGATGTTTTTTTTTTGGAGTGACATGATATAAACCTCTAGGGAGCTTTAATTTACTGTATTTATTGATCTGTTTATATGTTCAAAGGTGTGATGTGGGCTAATGACCGCCATGGCCATTTTAAGCTTAGCCATGCATCCCATATCTTTTGATAAGTGTAAGCAGGAGTTTGGGAGATGAAACATTTAAAAGCAAGGGCCTGGGAGATGAACCATTTACAGGCTGACAGTGTCCATTAGAAAGATAGGTGCCAAACCAGCAATGATTATCCTTTTCCCCATCCAATTGTCCAAGTTACATTTGAATTGTGTTAGGGAGGAATGATGCTTCACATGGATCTAAAGCCTATTCCAGAGAAGGGGTAGTCTTTGAGATACGTACTTGTCTCTCCAGCAGGTTCTATTTATATTACATGCAAGACATTGTATGACAGGCATAGATCTCCGCTCAACAGCCTGTAGGAAAATGTAGGGATAGGGCTTTGAGGCAGACTGTACAGGACATGTTACTTATACCCTGTATTCTTTTAGTGAGGGACTTCTTTGGACATTCCAATTGTTGCATGTGCCTGGTTATGTACATACCAAAGGGGGCATTATACTCAATGATTGTTCCTGTTTGGACCTAGATGCCATACCTTTATTTATAAGTTGAACAACATAGAATGATTTCCTCACTACTGTAGACATGTGATGGTCAAAGGCTAGATTACTGTCTACATGTATCCTCAAGTTCCTGACTACTGGGTCGACTCTTATGGCTGCATTATCAGCATGATAGTTACCAGGGGATGACTTCCTGAAGGATGCTATTATGTATTTCTTGGCATTTAGTTTTAGTCTTTGGCTCTGACACAAGTTATTTGTGTGCGCCGGTCCTTCTGGAGAACATTACTGTCAGTGGTAGATTCTATGACTGCTCTTAATTTTCTTGGATACTCTCCAGCTGTAAAGGAAGTCATATTTAATACACACACATTATCTATGTATCTATATGTATCTATATGTATATATCTAAATCTGTATTTATCAGTCTATCAATATGTATGTCTGTATGTATACAGATATACAGGTTTATTATTGTTTTAGTGATTGCCACAATGTCACATTGCTAAACAGCACAACCAGAAGGTCACAACACGAGAATGCTGAGGATTACCTGCTCAAATAATATCAGACATTGAATCTCCTGACCTGTGCAGACAAAGGAACAAGTACTAACATGGGTCCTGAAGGGGGCATTTCTGGGTATTCGAAAAAGTAATACTAGGCATTCTTATCTTGTGTCTTTCTGATGATGTTATTTAGTGAGTTGACATTGTTGTAATCACTAAAACCATAGTAACAGTATATATGTATATATATATATATATATATATATATATATATATATATATATATATATATATATATCCCCAGAATTCAATAATATCCATGTAGGCTCCGTGTACAGCCTCTACATGGAATGTATCCATGTACACTGCCATGGTTCCTCCTTTGCAGCACACCATGCATATTAATTATGGCACACTGCCAAGGAAGATCACAGTAACACAGATATTAAATCTGTGTAAGCAGCAGTATACAGGCTGTCCCGTACTTGTCTGTCCAGAAAACTCCTGAACATATGGCAAACACAGGAGAATAATCTTTCTAATGTAGTCTGCTATGGTTGAAATATTTATTTGTATTTCTTTTTTATTTTTTTATTTTTTTCGTTTCATTATTATTATTATTATTATAGGTTCATAGGTTCATACTAGGCTATCTGCCCGAGGGCATTTACAAGCCTAGCCCATAGTTTTGTGGCTTACGCCACCCCTTTAGTATGGGGAACTATACCCATTATTTTGCTGTGCCTCTGTTGAGCAGTGACACTGAGGTAATCCCTGGGGTATATCTGCGATCTCCCATCCATTGGTCAAGATTTCTCTTGAACAAGGCCAGCGAGGTGCTCTGCCTCACATATACCGGGATTTTATTCCACAGCATAGGGAGTCTTTGGGTGATGAATCTATCCCTCCAGCACGCCCTATTAATAGCCGTGTCGAGGTTTAAGTCTCCCGCCTTGTGGCTCTGACGGATCTAGATTTTTGAGGTGAAGCATATTCATCAAATCTGGGTTTGACATGGCCTTGTATGTTAGGCAAAGGTCACCTCTGAGCAAGCGGTGTTTACTGAATAGAGCTGGAGTTCTTTCAGTCGGGCAGCATAGGACAGATGTTTGAGACCCTTTATCCTTTTGGTGAGGAACTTTGTGGCCTCTCCAGCTGCTGCAAGTGTCGGGTCAGATACATTCCGAATGGGGCATTGTACTCAATCATTGGTCTGATGAGTGATGAGTATAGGGAGACTATGACCTCCCTTGATCTAGATGAGAATCCCTTCATGATAAGGTGGGCAATGTAGAAGGTCTTCCTAACTACTTTAGCTACATGGGTGTCGAATGACAGACTACTATCAACCTGGGTCCCCAGGTCCCTGATAACTTCTTCTGTACTCAGTGGATTGCCACCTATTTGGTAGCTAGGGGTAACCTTGTTTTTCCCAAGGGTATGACTATGCATTTTTGGCATTTAACTTTAGGCCATGGCTCTGGCACCAGTTATCCGCTTCTGTGAGACCCTTCTGAAGGATATCTGTGTCAGATGTGTTTTCTACTATGGCCCAGTTTGCAGTCATCTGCAAACTTTGTCAGCCATAACCCTCCTGTGTTTGCTTGTACTTCGGAAAAGTAGATGCCAAACAAGAGTGGGCCCAGGACTGAGCCCTGTGGTACACCACTTGTGACAGGCTTTGAGTCTGACATGGCGCCAGCAACTCTGACCCTGTGGGTTCTGTCACTCAGCCAGTTTGCAACCCATCTTGTGATGTATGGGTTAACATTTAAGCTGATGAGTTTTTCAATGATACCCGAGTGGGGTATTGTATCAAAGGCCTTCGCCAGATCGAGGTAGGCTGTATGGACTGCCTTTCCTCATCAATGGCTTTGGTGACTGTTTCAAAAAGTCAACCAAGTTTAGAAGGCATGATCTGCCTTTGACAAAGCCAAACTGGGATGGATCCAAAGTCTGCAAATTCCCTATGTCTTTATTTATGAGGTCCATTATGATCCTCTCCATGGCTTTGCAGATAAGGCTTGTCAAGCTAATGGGCCGGTAATTTCCAGGGTCGGTGGAGGCACCGCCTTTGTGAAGTGGGACCACAGTTGCAGTGCACCACTCCTGGGTACGTATCCAGAGGTAAGACTATGATTAAACAGCTGTCCTAGCTGTGGGTTTAATTCCTCGTTGAGTTCGTGGAGCACACAGCCGGGGACACCATCAGGTCCCATGGATGCTGTGTTTTTGCTTTGGAGAGAGCAGTTCTCACTTGGGCGTTGGAGATGTTTGGGGGCTGCAATCGCTTGGTATAGATATCTCTCCTTTGGGGAGGGGAGAAGTTTGCACTGAACCTGTCAGCCAGTATGTTGGCAATGTCTGTAGGATCAGTAATCTTCACATCATTTTGAACTAGTTCTGAGCATATCTGGGAGTTTCCTCCCAGGTTTCTAACATAGCTAAAGAAGGCCTTATGATTGTCTTTTGAGTCTTTAGCTATTTTTCTCTCAAAATTTGCTTTGGATGATTTTATGAGAGCTCTTAGTTTTTACTTATAGTGATCAAGGGTGTCTTACCTTTTAAGGATTTTGCTCTATCTTGTAGTAGCTTCCTCCTTTTGTTGTAGAGTTTGTTTATGGCTGGGGTCCACCAGAGTGGACGCTTGCCTTTGGTACAAAGAGTCTTTGTTTTGCTTGGGATTGCCTTATCCATGCAGTCCTGCAGGTGCTGGTAGAAGGCATTTGTAAGTGATTCAGCGGCTTGAGTACTGTTTTCCGTCGGCTCGGGGGCCTTAAAGGAGACCACACTAGTCTTTAGAAGTGTGAAGTCGGCTTTCGAGAAGTTCTTTACTGTGGTCTTTTTTATTTCAGGTGGGGGTGGGATGAGGACCTCCAGCGAGATTAGTTTGTGATCTGATCTCACCAGTGAGGGGTATACTTCCGGTATTAGTATTATTATTATTATTATTATTGTTATTATACTGTACCTGTTTGCGCTGCATAGTCCAGTGCTTAGTGATGCTGAGCTGCGTGTAAATATACACAGCAGACACCTGCCATATATCTAAAAATAGAAACCGGATGTAGTCAATTGTTTTTTTTTATTATTATTATTTATTTATTTATGCTTGTTTGTGAGGTGTGGCATGGTGTTTAGCAATGCTGAGCTGCATGTAAGCATACACAGCAGACACCTGCCATATATCTCAAAATAGAGACTGGATGTAATCATTTTTTTTTTATAATTATTTGTTTATTTCTACTTGCTTGTGCGGCATAGTGCAGTGTTTAGCGATGGCGAGCTGCATGTAAATGTACACAGCAGACACCTGCCATATACCTAAAAATAGAAATTGGATATAACCAATTGTTTTTTTTTAACGTCTGGTTGTGTGTGGGGCATGGCGTGGTACTTAGTAATGCCAACAGGCACCTTAGTAGTATATGTTAAGATGGACGGGTTGTCTGTATTTGCCAAGTGGCTGCATAGTTTGAGTCATGACCTACAGTATAGGAGTTTCCATGTTCGAGTACCTAAACATTCATTCCTTTTATATTTATTAATGTGACAATGTGACAGGTGACTGAAATTTCAGTTCAATTCAAAATAAAAAAAAATGTTACATTTAGTAAAGCTGCATGATGCTAAGCACCACTTAAACACGATCAATGGTTTTCCTGTTTGCTTGTTACTAAGCTTTGCTTAAACATGATTGCATGAGTTTGTGCAAGTTTGCGTAATGCTAAGCAATGAGGCACTTTTTTGACAGTTACAGTAGGATGTGTAATGGTGGGAATGTCAGCCTATATTAAGACCAATAAGTGGGAATTTTACACCATTCACTGGAGTTCTCACTTGGCTGCTGATATGCCTGGTGGTTTTGGTGAGGGAGTGCACTTTCAGGTGTAGAGGTGAGGTGCACAGGAGTCCAGAGTGTTTGTTGGAATCCTGGTCAGGCACTATGGCCCCGCCTGCTGCAGGGTGATTACCAGGGCTCAATATGTAAGTCTGAGGCCTGGGATCATTTGGCTAGTGACCTTATTGGTGCTACTGGTATCCCCTGCACTGCTGAGCAGTGTCATCACCACTATGATGACCTGAAGTGGAGAAAGATGGGAACCTTGGGCACCTGGGTCCAAGAAGCTCAGGCTGGGTAGACCCACAGATATGTAAGCATATTTAGCATTACTTTGGAAATGTTCAAGCTGAATCTGTGGAAAAATGGTATGCATAATGGTTTGCTTCTCTTACAACATCTGCAGAAAAGTGAATTCGCAATGTCCAGTCCCATGCAGGGTTGCTGGCCAGGATGAGGTGTGAGTCTGCTAAGTAGGGACATTTCAAGGTAATAACCTAAGGCATAAATGTACTGTCACAATAAATTATTTATAGAGCTAGCAGTCATAACAGTCAGATATGACATACCTGGGAAATGTAATATGTGTAGGAATGAGTTTGCACCTACCTGAAATGATAAAGCAAGTTAAAATCAACAAAACATGCAGTACAGTGTAGTATAGCATCCATACATCAGTTAATGATGGGGTCTACACAGATTAACAATTCTGTTCTGCTCATTGTGTGATATATGTTGTAGGTTGCACACAAGTCATGACGATGGTATATGGGTTATTTTGCAGAGGTTAGACACAGCTATCCATGCTGTACACACCAGACTTGAAGCAAAGTAATCAATACATTTTAAAGGGTGATGGTGCTGAAAAATGTACTGTTTTCAAATAGGTGTGCACTTCTCTGTTATTCACTGCATGTGTGTTCTAACCTGACTCTAGTCAATTGTAGACGGGACATGAATAACAAATGCAGAAAAAAAGTGTCTGATGAATGTAGTGCAATAACCACAGTATGAGTCAAGCCTGTGTTCTGGCCATTTTGTGGCAAATAATCCTGTGTATTCCACCCACTCGTGGAACAAGGTATATGGGTGAGGTAGTTGACATCCTGGCTAGATATGCATGTTTACAAATACCAGATTATAAGGTGCATTATCAATAAAGTTGAAAGTAGGAATGTACTTTTATAAGGACTCTTTCAAATAACTGTGCAGTACATCTTTAGTCACTAAATGTATGTTCTAATCTGACAGCAGTCAACTGTGAAAACAAACTGAAAACGAATGCAGAAAAACTGTCTAATAAATGTAGTGCAATACCCGCAGTAAGGTTCAAGCCTGTGTTCTGGCTATTTTGTGAAAAATAATGCTGTGCATTCCACCCACTTGAGGAACAAGGTATACTGGTAAGGTAGTTGAAGTTCTGGCCAGATATGCATGTGTATAAGTGCCAGATTTTAAGGTGCATTATCAATGAAGTTGAAAGTGGGAATGTGCTTTGATAAGGACTCTTTCAAATAACTGTGCAGTATGCCTTTAGTCACTTAATGTGTGTTCTAATCTGACAGCAGTCAACTGTTCAGTGCACATTTTCCCTGGAGTGACAGCTTGTAGGTTCCAGTCCCATGCCAGACAACTAAGTATTCAGCGGCTGTCTATTCTACTTAGTGTACACGGACATACCTCTCAACTGTCAAGATTTTTCGGAATATAATGAGAAATGCCCTATATCTCTGGTCCTTGGTTAGCAGATAAATGACATTTCTTGGAATCCAATTCAGTGGCAAATGCATTATAAGAACACCTTGCTACTAATGTATGAGCACACCATGTTCAACTGTACCCAGTAGGTGTGCCTCCATTCCACCATGTGTTACAGCTTATCCCATACTGTCCCATGCTAACAGGTTGAGAGATATGTACGTTCAGCATCATCTATACATTAGTTGCATTCACTGTACTCCCAACTGACATTATACATATGTAGAGGTATGTAGTTGTAGTCTGTGTAGTAATATTACCTGCAAAGTTACTAATGGTATTGTTCTCTCTCTCACCCCAGCCCTTCTCTTCTTTAATTTATTAATGTTATTTATTATTATGATTTCATATAAATATACATTTTTGTAACAACCTGTTATGTTGGCCTAATGTATAATTTCATATTGGTTTACTATTAAAATAATTGCACTAACATTATTTACTGTTATTATACTTATTCTAATCCTTCATATTTTGTTTGAGTACTCATTATTATGTTCTTTAATGTTAATGCTAACATCCGGTTATGTTTATTCTAACCTTATGTTTATATTTATTTTCTACAGCATGACAAGTTAGGCCAGTTCCCAGTGATCCCCTTACCTTGGCTCCCCTGACCATGGCACTGAGGCACAGCACATCTGGGCTGCAACCTGGAGGTTCCCCCTCTGCTGCCCTGCACTACCTGTGTCATTGGGTAATTCTGTCTGAGAGCGGAGGTGGAGGGGGTGATTTTATCAGCCATGAGGAACTGCCGGGTATGGTGTGTGGGTTGCTGCATTGAACTCTTGGTGCATGCTTACCCCATATGGAGAACATGCTGTCGATCCTGGTGTGGCAGCCCCATCCTGGATGCCAGGGTCCACTGCTGCCACCACAGGGGCAGTGAAGGAGCAGTGCTGACAGTTCCTTGAGTGAGGATTTGAGTTGCATGCTGCCGTATGTGACACAGATGGGACTGGGATTTCACAACACCAATGCCATCCAAGGTGTTCACCCCCTCAAGTGTCACACACCAACCCTGTCTGCTGTCTTGTCTGTCTTGCCTGTCTGCATAAGCTTCCTCACCTACCAAACTTACCTCCCCCAAATGTACCTATGTCCCTTCCCCAACATTCCACTCTCACCTTAATAAAAAAAGGGCACCTGTCCCAAAAAAAATATTGCCCCATACATAGCTCTCCATTTCACACATGTCCACTGGATACACTTAATTTGGTCTAATTGGCTTGACAACACATTTATGTTGTCTCCACCCCTCTCTCTGGGGATGACAGTCCAAAATCAGCTAAAAAAATCTGTTAAATTACACAGTCGTTGCTGTAAAAGATATAGATAGCTATGACTCTTTCCTATACCCTTCCTGCACATACCTACCCACCTCTCACTATGTTATGTTCCCCCTGCTTGCACCCCATTTCATAACTGTCCTATCTCCCTTTTTTTCTTTTCTTTAAAGATTGGTTGCATGATGTGGTGCACCATGTTGCATCGCTTAGCTATGCTAAATAGTACTACATTGACATATGGTTGTGAAAAACTATTAATCACGTTCAAAAATTATGCCTGTGCCCAATTTTGAACCCAGGACCATTGCACCTGTCGAACAGTAGATTAACCTACTAAGCCACACAGCTGCAAACTAACACAGCTGTTTTAATCCAAACACAGTAATGCTCAGGTTCCCATCATTAAGCATGTTTAAGCAATGCTGTGCATCACTCCACACTGTGAAAATCAGCTAAAATAGTAACAGAAAAATAATACTGTAATTGGAACTCTGGGATAGAAATGCATCAGTATAAGGCCATACATATACGTACATACCTAAGTGATGTATGTAATAGCAGGTAACCCTGCAATTATATGTACAACATGTAAAAATATACTTGCTAAATTATTAATGGAAAAATACAATTTTAACTGGGACTCTGGTAGAAAAATACAGCACTCTAAAACCATACACATAATAATACATGTAAGTGAGGTATGCAACAGCAGACAACTGTGGAATGATATCTGCAACATATAAAAATGTAGTTACTACAGCACAGACTCAGTATGTAAAATGCATAGAGAACATTAGTCTTTGGTACACATGTTCCTGGGTTCAACTACAGCTGTGTCTAGCACTGAAGATACATTTATGTGGACATCAACATTATAAACTGTGGTATGTCTGTCTCATCACCTATTTATCCATCCAAAGCAATACAGATTTAATGACTGCTTCTAAATAATATCAGTCAATGGCCTACAGATTGGACCACACTTACCCACTCCTGGTATAACACTAGCAACTGCAGAGAATGTCAGATCATGCATTACTCAGCATTCCCAGATGACTTCACTGTGTGTACTAAAATTGTGGACCAGTACTATCAAACTGTAGCACACAATGATTTATTAGTGATATTTCAGACAACTGCAGCTGCACAGGTAACATACATACATATATGGAGGTTGTGCTACACACAAGGGTTGCCAGCAGATACATAATGGGGCTACTATGACATTACATGTGATGTGGTAGTTGCCCAACTGTGTGACATAATGGTTAATGTAACCCCTACCTTTTACTAGGACACACCAAACATTTTGCATTTTATGCTGATAACTGATAACTTTGACTAACATACCTCCCTTGAACACATAACCTAATCTAATTTCCAGTGGGATGGCTTCCCACCATCTGGCTCTGCCTATACAAAAGGGTTGCCACTGGCCCCACATATACTCTTAAAGTTTGTTGTCCTGCAAAGTGTGCACCCTCTCTACCTGTGCCTATTGCCTGCAGCATCAGCTTCAGCTTCTGCCTGTAGCCTGCACATCTGCATGTAAAAAGTAGCTGCTACATACATTCAAATTGTGATGACATATTATCCTTACCCCTGTAATTGCCACACAAACATATGAGAAAGGGATTGAGATCTACATTGACCCCTTATATCTTGTTCAGTGGTTGCATGGGATTGGTTGAATATACTGCAAAGCAGCTGTGTAGGCTACAATTAGTATTCCAAAAGCACAGTTTGGTTCACAGGCAATCACTTGCTAATTAGAACCATGTTAAAAAGGCATACCTCAAGCTAGGGGAACCATTGTGTATGAGAGTTACTTTGCAAGGTGAACTTGGCACAGCATTTATATATTGGTACCTTTCAACAGGGTAGTATTGCACTCCATCAGGTATGTAACCATTTTTTTCCAACATAATGCATATGGCTGAATATACATAAGGGGGATGGGATTGCATCTTTAAGCCTGTCTTAGAACTGTACTGATGACATGCCATTGATCTCCACATGTGTTACACCTATAGAGGAACTAGTGTACAGTAAAGGTAGAATGGTTTGTGTTAATTAGGTACATTGGACTACTGGAGATTTCCCTTGATAGCAGTTGTAATAAAATACTGCTATTTGTTTGGCACCGTTGTTTTTATATATTATAGGGGGGAGTTAGCCTTAGGGCCCACACTACAATGGACTCCTGTGTTGGGTGTGTGATCATACATCAGTATCCATCATGGCACAAACAGGAATAGTTTTCTATTGCTACTATACTATGTGCAGCCACACTCTTTTGCATGGTTGCACATTGTTGAGTATGATGTGTAATACAACAGTGAATAGTGCTACCCATCCTTTATTGATGTATCGTCTACATACTGTACTTCCACATGTGTGATCCTGACATGTGTCCCCATTTTCTTATCATTCAGGAAATATATATCCCCATTTTCTTGTCATTCAGGAAATATGTATCCCCAATGCTGAGGCACTTTTACAGATGCTGAAAATGAAATTATCCTGGAAGCATTGCATCAACACCATCAACACCTGCTGTCATAGGTTCATAGGTTGATACTAGGCTATCTGACCTAGGGCATTTACAAGCCTAGCCAGAGTGTGTTTGGCTTTCGCCATCCTTCGTAGATTAGTTGACTGTGCCTCTGTATAGTAGGTCACAGAAGATAGCCCATTTAAGGTTAGTTTACCATGCGTCTGTCTAGCAGTGACACAGAAGAGATCCCAGGGGTAAATTTACGATCTATCCAAACGTCAAGATTCTTCTTGAAGAGGGTCATTGAGGGGCTCTGTCTGACATGGGTTGGGATTTTGTTCCAGAGTGAGGGGAGCCTCTGGGATATGAATCTGTCCCTCCAGCATGTTCTATTTATTTCTGTGCTGAGGTTTAAGTCACTGGAGCATGTAGTTCTGATGAATTTGGATTTCTTGAGGTGGAGCATGTCCATTAATTCTGGGTTGGACATGGCTTTATATGTCAGGCACAGATCGCCTCTGAGTAGGTAAGTTTCTTTAGCCTAACTGCGTAGGGCATCTGTTTGAGTCCCTTGATCCTCTTGGTGAGGTACTTTTGGGGGTCTTTCTAGTTGTAGCAGGTGTCGGGTAAGGTACATCCCAAATGGGGCATTGTATTCAATTATGGGCCTGATGAGTGATGAGTAGAGGGGCACAATGACCTCTCTTAATCTAGATGGGAACCCATTCGTGATAAGGTGGTATATATAGAATATCTTTCTAACCACTTTGGCAATGTGATTGTCAAAGGAGAGATTGCAATCTACTTGGGTCCCCAGATCCCTAATTACTTCTTTCATACTTAATGGATTACCACCTATGTGGTAATTTGTGGGCACTTTGTTTTTCCCAAAGGGGATGACTATGCACTTTTTGGCATTTAGCTTTAGGCCATGGCTCTGGCACCAGTTATCCGTCTCTGTGAAAGCTTTTTGGAGGATGCTTGTGTCAGCCGGTGAGTCGATTATGGCCCCCAGTTTTCAGTCATCTGCAAACTTTGTCAGCCATAGTCCTCCTGTGTTAGCCTGTACCTCAGAGAAATATATACCGAATAAAGAGAGGTCCCAGGACTGAGCCTTGTGGGACGCCACTTGTAACTGGTTTAGAGTCTGACATAGCACCTGCAATTCTGATCATGTGGGTTATATCCCTAAGCCAGTTTGCAACACATCTTGTGACATAGGGGATGATATTTAAGCTGGTGAGCTTATTTATGATGCCCGAGTGGGGTATTGTGTCAAAGGCTTTTGCAAGGTCAAGGTAGGCTGTGTGGATTACCTTCCCTTCGTCTACGGCCTTGGTGACTGTTTCAAAGAAATTGACCAGGTTCAAGAGGCAAGATCTGCACTTAACAAAGCCGAATTGGGTAGGATCCATTGTTTGGAGGTTCCCAATGTCTTTGTTTATGAGTTCCATGATGATACGCTCCATAGCTTTGCAGACCAGGCTAGTTAGGCTTATAGAGTGATAGTTTCCTGGGTCTGTTGTGGCACCACCTTTATGGAGTGGGACCGCTGTTGCTGTACGCCATTCTTTGGGTACATATCCTGTTGCAAAGCTGAGACTGAACAGTGATTTTAAGTGAGGGTTCAGTTCTTCTTGGAACTCATGTAAAACGCAGCCCGGGACACCGTCCGGTTCCATTGATGCTGTGTTTTTTGCTTTGGAGAGGGCAGCTCTCACCTGTGCATCTGTGATGTCAGGGAGGCTACACTCTGTTGGGATAGTCATTTGCTCATTTGGCGGGGAGAAGTTTGCACTGAACCTGTCTGCCAGGATGTTGGCAATGTCTGTGGGTTCAGTGTATTTTTTGTCATTTTGCACTAACTCAGTGCATATCTGGGAGTTTCCTCCCAGGTTTCTGACATAACTAAAGAAAGCCTTGTGATTATCTTTAGCGTCTTGTGCAATTTTTCTTTCAAGCTAGCCTTAGATGATTTTATGAGGGATCGTATTTTCTTGCTAGTACTGATCAGAGTTGCCTTCCCTTTCAGGGATTTTGCTCTATCATGCAGTAGCTTCCTCCTTCTGTTGTACAGCTTATTTATGGCTGGGGTCCACCAGACAGGTCTCCTGCCTTTGGAGGATGGTGTCTTAGTTTTATTTGGGATAGCACAATCCATGCATTCCTGTAGGTATCCATAGAATGTGTCTGTAAAGGATTCTGCGGTTTGGGCAGTATTTTCCACTGGCCCTGGGGCTTTGAAGGATTCCACCTTGGTTTTGAAAAGTGGGAAGTTTGCTTTTGAGAATTTTTTGACCGTGGTTTCCTTTGCTGGTGGTGGGGATGGGATATGGATGTCCATAGTGATTAATTTATGGTCAGATCTTACCAGTGAGGGGTATACCTCTGGTATGGAACGTAGAGTCCCCATGTTGGTGATGATCAGGTCCAATATGTTTTCCCCTCTTGTGGGAGTGGTGAACAGTTGTTCCATAGCATTTGAGTTTATAAATTCTAGGAACCGTTGGGCTAGGGTGTTGGGGCTTGAGTAGTGCTCCCAGTCTATGTTTGGGTAGTTAAAGTCACCCAATATAATGGTGTTTGGAGAGACCTTCATATTCTCCAGTGTCTTCAGGAAAGCCGAGTGGGGTTCCTGAGTTTGGGAGGGTGGTCAGGGGAGGGCAAACAGAGATGAATGGGCAGCACTGTGGCCTGATCTGTCCATGATGTGAATGCTATAGGTCACCAGAGCAGGATATATGAGCAGGTGTTACACCATGAAACAAACATGATCAATGCCACACAGAGAAGAGTAGTGGATGTGGCCAGGGATTGTGTGTCACTGGTGGAGGCCCTGCAGTGGAACAACCACTGTCAGACACTGAGGAGCTCCTGGTGAACCTAGGAACACAATGCAGCTCCCAGGCATCCATCACATAGTATGTTGTGGATCTGGGTGCCACTGTCTCTACATAAGAGGAGCATCCAGGTATGCTTAGTTGGATCAGCATTGGAATACTGTAGCATTTAGTGTGTCAGGGTGTACATAGGTTTATGTGGGTGTCATATGTAGGTTTTTTGGGGGGGAGAGGTTAGTGCCACTTTGAATGACATGCTCAGATTGTGACCACCATAACAATTAACATAGTTGCTAATGTAAATGTGGGATCTTTGCATTTGTTAACCTGTTATACTGCAACATGTGGTGCTGTTTACATTACCTCTCCCTCTAATTTCCACAGGACCATCAGGAAGCAGATGAGGTCCTGGTAAGCACAACACTGTTCTGTTACAGATGTAGATTTAGTGCACTGTATTCACTAAAGTGTCATCCCAGGCATGCTGGCTGAATTGATGTACTGTCTGCATGAATGCCAACTGCACAGATAGTTTGCGTCTGTACACAGTTTAGAATCATACCTATGCCTTGTAGGTGTGAGCACACTGATAGGTTGCACTGTATTATCAGGACATTACAAACTGCCATTTGTGTCAACTTTGCAGAGGTTTGCCAGATGTCAACAGTGTACATAATTGTTGGTCATGAGATTCCTGTGTAAAGAGCTTTTATTTACAATAATTACAGATGTTTGTTAGAAAAGAATGTCCTTATGCCCTACTATATGAGGTTGGGGGTTAAACAAGTCTGTAATAGTGACTCCAGTGTATACAGCTTAACATATATCACAACATAGTACAGTAGAGCATAGTAGTGCAGGTATTAATGTACTGCTTTTCCGTGATGGGGTGGTGGTCTCTGTCCCCTTCACAACCTGATGTCAGTGTCTTGTTAGACTCCGATGATGATGGTGGGCAAGCTGAGGCACTGGTAGGGGTTGCAAGGGCTGAATCTGTCACTGAGGTTGATATCAGCCTTCTGCCCTCATTATCACCATACAAAGTATACCTATGTATACCCAGTTCCCTGAGGCCATTGATACTGGACAGTCAGAGGGTGGGGACATAGGACAGGAAAGTGTGGCTACTATGGTTGCAGTGAGTATCAGTACTGCCCATAGCCAAAGAGCTGGTGAGGTTCCACACAGGCAGATCAATAAAGGTGCTTGTAGGAGGCCTGCTCTCCCTCCAACACATGTTACAGGTGTCTCATCACGTGTCACCCAGCATATGTTTTAGGCCATCATGGAGGCATAGGCATCTTCCAAAAGGAACTCCAGATAAATGCTCAGGGTTATAGATGCAGCACAGTCTGACATCCATGACTGGTGATACCCTGGATTGGTTGACTGACACAGTGGAAAGACATTGGTCTCAGACAGATTACACAGTATCTGTCTTGGAACGCACATTGTCTGTGATGGAATGTCTGGTTGGAGTTGAGCATCAGACACATGGACGTAGGTCAGTAACCACATCTGCTGATAGTCTGCATGGCCATGCACAATCACACTCCAGTAGTGGCAGTACATCCAGCACTCCAAAGAGGAGTGTGCTGTCCACACCAAGACATGACAGGCCATGGGCTCATCGTCCTTGGCTATCCCATGGAGGACATGGTTCCACCAGACAGCAGTCACCTTCAGGTAGTAGCACAGGAGGCATACAGATACCAGTGCAACTCATGGCAGAGACAGATCACATGTTCAGGGGTGGAGATGCTGATCTGTCAGCTATGCCATGCACGTCTCACTGCTGTCCAACATACATTCACTAATGGCTAGCACTGAGCTTAGCTGTGTTCACACAGGCACACACACACACCACTGTCACATTCAAGCCACCTACAGACACACACATCAATTTTGCATGATCCATCTTGCCTGCTCCCTTTTCTGACTCACACATGCTTGACAACATTTGGGCCAGCCTAAGCCTCCTGCATCCCCATGTAACACCCTGCGCAAGTGATGATACCTGTGCCACATCTCTGTCATCATTCTCATTGATACAGGGAAATTAAGCTACATGTCTGATGCACAGGGTGGCTATTTAAAAACAAAGCTGTCTTTGTTTCACTCATTGTTGCCTTTGACATTGTACATTTATTGGTCAGTCACACATAATGTATGCTGACATTTGTACTGATTTCACCACATTATGTTCTGTACATTATTTTGGATGCTGTTGTAATGGCTTTGTAGTCACACAATGAAAGGTGTCTCATGGCACTGTTTATGTTTCACTTTCACGATTCTGTAGGACACAGCCATGTTGTGACATGTACAACACCCATCAATGTCATAGCACAGGATGGAATGACAGCACAGAAGATAAATGTAATCAGAAAGATAAAGCATTATAGTTGCATAACACAATAGGGTCATATGTGTATAATAGCCTAACGCAACAAGTGCCATATTTCATCCTAGCCATGCATCACTACACTCTGGCAAGGTCTAACATTCTTGATAAGTGTGAGCAAGGTTTGGAAGGTGACGCATGTACAAGCATGGGTGTGTGAGATGAACCATCTACACTTTACCTGTGTCCATTGGAGACATTCATACTAAAGCAGTTTACATTGTCATGTTCCTCATCCTGCCATGTAACTTGCACATGATTTTCAATAGGGTGGAACTGTGCATCACACTCATTTAGGATCCTGTGACATATTGGGTGTAGTACAGGCCTACTGCTATCTGTCTCCACAGCATGTCCTGGTTATGCAACAGTCAAGGTGTAAGTATATAGGACAGGTAAGTCTCATGCTAGTCCTTACTTGGATATGTAGGAGGTGCCGACTTGGGTCTGACACCTCCCTGCATGGCAGACATGCACCTACTCTTCAAAGCATGTTGGACACTTGTAAGGCAATAGTAATAAATGCAAAGATGAACACTTTTTCTGTGCATGCATGCACATCCACATCTTTACTACACAGTGTCTACAGACAATGTGTTTGAGGCTGTCAACCAGAAGGGTGTGACAGCATGACCCTAATTTTGCTGGGGTTGAACAGTGTCCCATTTTGTATGTATGCTATTGCAACCCTACCTAATAAAGGATTATGATTAATGCAAGTGCAACATGCCTGCAGGGCATTGTACTCAATGTACCATGTTATGCCACAGTTTTGGTACTGTTTTACTGTACAGTTCACAACATACAGGTGATAACATGTTATATTTAAGCATCTGTTATAACACTGCCTAACCATGGCCTGTTGAACTGTATCAGCAATCTAGATTCTGGTACTCCTGGCATTATAACTGCTGCTGATGAGATGTGTGAAGCATCCCCAACCATGTAATCCTATGTCACACAAACACAAGGTGTAATAGATGTGATGATATTACACACCTTGCATCCATACTGTCTCACACACCAGTCAGTACATATTGCAATCAGTGGGTTGCCTACATGCACACATCACCTCATACACCTACCAAAGCAAAATCACACAGGCCCACTTGTCTGGAGATCCTTAACAGATACATAAGTAAACACCAGCCATCTGAAAGAACCAGATACATGCCCACAACACATAATCACAGCTCTGCAGAACACAGTACACATAATAGCTCATGCACCACTGTCTCACCAGTGAAAAACCCAGTGCAAAACACAAAAACACAAGCTATTACTCATAGGTACTTACATCTTTCAACATGTTGATGTGCCTCTCACCAGGCTACATTAGGTGAAAGATCACAGTCACCTTTCCACAAGGTGCTAGACTATACCACATGACACATTCACTCATGTCCATCAACATCTGGTTAGCATAGGACATCAAACTACTTGTTGATGTGTACGACCTGAGGCTTATCTTTCTAGACTGTATGCAGAGACATGATTGGGATTACAGACTATGTGTCTCAGGCAGGTATGACATTGGTCTTGAGCTGATTTTTACCACCACCTAGGATCATGGCTCAATAATAAAGGTACATGAGTGACTTCAATAATTGCATCAGTGTGTGGTGTCATCCACAGGTGCTGTGAACACTTCACTCCCCTGTGCTCACCACATGTACACCATGACATATCTGCAATCAGCAGGTAATAAATGGGCTGTGATTTATGTGGGAAACACATGTATTGAACCTGCTAATGTTTCAGTCTGCATCCTATATGCAATCCACTGTATGTTACTAAAGCCAGTGAAAATTCTTTGCAATCATAGTGAAACCAATGGCTACTTCACAGCTGAGTGGACAACAGGTACGGTTATCTTTCTTGCACAGAGGTAGTGCGTCCACTGACCACATAACATATAGACCTATTAGCCTGAGTAGCCATATTTGTAAAGTTATAGGGTTAATCATGGACCACAACAACAAAAATATAGGTCATCTACAAATACATGACCCTACACTGATTGGATTTGTGTAAGGTAGATCATGCCTTTGAAGGGTTGGGAGGGTGGCCTAATGGTTAAGGTGTTTGCCTTGCAAGCACAATGTTCAGGGTTTGAGTCTCGCAAGAGATAATTGGCTAGGCTTAAAATGGCTCACAAGGGCAGTTAGCTTAGTACTAATCTATGAATTATAAACTATGAACCTGGTGGATATCTATGAATTGGTCATCAATGACCTGGATGTGGGACATCTGTGCATAAAATCACCCTGACCTAGCCAAGACATTTGACACTATCAGCCACTCGAGCATCATTGACAAACCTACTCAGTTAGCCATGCACAGTAATATCATTATAGGGATCACTAAATGGCTCAGTAACAGAGCATACATGGTTGAAATAGGGTAGTCCATCTCCAATATCTGAGTTGTATCCAGTGGAGCACCACAGGGCTTACTCCAGTGTACTGTACTATTTGGAATCCATGTGTCCAATTTACAAACTCAAAGTGAATGTCTGTGGTTAACAAGGTTGTGTAATGACTACAAACTGGTAGTGGTCATCGAATCTCCAAATTATGTCTACATCCTGAATAAGGGGGTTACATGAACATATGCTTGTTACCACAATCATGGCACACATGCTTAGAGGTACTGTATCATAGATCATCATGTCTCCACAGTAGTAAGAAGGGCATTACATGTTGTTCATGTCATAAGTGATGACACTGACACCCACATATGATGTAAATATAACCTGCATGTATTCATCCCCTCCATGACAATATTTGATTTAAGGTAATTTTGTCATGTACCTGTACAAGCACTGATTACAACTGCAGAGACCACAAAGGTCCCTCACAAAGGAAAATCAAGTCTGCAGCATCTGTCCTATGTAGTTAATTTAATATCAATGTAACTGTAATCTGTCATACAGATTACTCAGAGGTGGCATCTGCCTTACATACAAGGCAATGTCTGACCTGGCTTTATTGCAAATTCTGCATATCCATACATCAAATGGTGCACTGATTATTCACTATAAGGACCTTAACCTGGTATGTGACATCAATGACACATGCTGGATGGAGAGATATGTTTACCAGAGAGAAACAAACCTTTGGAGCACACTCCCATTTAATGTTAAACAGAGCACATCAGTGACCCTCTTCAGATACATTCCATACAATTGGATGGGTGATCATAATTTCACCCAGGGGTTCTGCCCATGTCCCTCTTGTGCAGGGGCAATAGGCACTGATCATGTTAGAAAGGTTGAGAGTTTGGGGTGGATTGTAAGGGCTCTAGGGCCATAAGCTTAGTACATTTCAGTCATCCTATTATCCCATAGGCTGATGCAAAATGTTTTGAGTAACATCCACACACACCAACTTGGATACAGTGAGACTAATACCACTACCAATTTCTGTTTACAGAACAGTGGACAGCAGACACCCACCCCAAGTAGGCTGTACTGAGATTAGAACCCCTACCTATCTAGTACAATATACTGCAGATTACATACCTTAATGCATGCGCTACCACTTAGGTCTGACAGGTAAATGTATTTACATACTGTTATACTACATGACATCAGAAGAACTTGTAGAAACAGTTATTTGGAGGGCTGCATCACCTGCTATGCCCAAAATAATGCAAAACCCCGCCCCTTGCTAAGTCACTATAGCAATCACATGCAGGAGGGAGATGCACATACACACAGAGATTAAGTGGGCTGGAATGAGATTAGAACCCCTACCTATCTAGATATTATACACTACAGAACACAGTACTTAATGCACAAGCCACTGCTCAAGTCTGATGTTAACATGGCCATTGGTAGTCTTATAGTGGATGACATCATTTGGCCAGGTGGAAGACAGGAGTCTGGAGTCCTGCAGCAGATGCAAAAGCCAAAAAAGTGCAGAACCACTGCAGTTTGGCAATCAGTTGGTTTATAAATAATTGCTGTCAAATTACTTGCACAGTAGGTAAACAAGGCCTAAATTGAACAGCATGTGTGACCTATAGAGTGGCATTGGTCCCTACTCTTTTCCGCATAGCATAGCCTTGCAGGAAGGTAAGAAAGCTTTTTTATTATTCCAGTTATCTGGCAACAGTAGCTGTTTTTATTATCTGCCTGCATCTTACTGGGCAAGTCTCTGATGTAAAACAATTGTGTAATCTAGATATATGTGGAGGCACAGGGATGTATGTTTGTATGCATCTATCTATCTATATACATATATATATATATATATATATATATATATATATATATATATATATACACACACACACATAAGTACTATATACGCACGCATACACACACACACACACACACACACACACATATATATATATATATATATATATATATATATATATAAGAGAGAGAGAGTAAAGCAGGAGAGATACATATGTATTGTATGTCAACACTTATATATGTATTTTACACCTCATTGTGTGAGAAGCAACGGATGTGCATTCTGAGTAACTAAGAGTATGACCATCACCAGTGGGAGTTTTGGCTTGTTAAAACTGACTCCAGGCCACATCTAGCTATACTCCAGTATGGGATTCTGTGTGTTCCACAATGTGATATCAAACCCTGTTTCTGTACTGCTGCACTTCCCTCACACTGGCTAAGCTGTTCTACAGTTGTCTTATTTAATTGATATGAGAAACAGATTATTAATTGTACAGCACATACAGCATAACTGTCTGTAAAACACAACTTATAAATACTTCACATCCAAAAGATGTGGATACTTCTACACTGGAAACAGAAATGCCATCACAAAAGGTAATTGACTTACTCCTATGGGGCACAGAGGCTGGTTGACAGACAAGGGGAGATTCCTGATACCATCACCTGCATAAATGTGTAGATTGTTATTCATCAGTTACCTAAAATCATTTTTTTATATCACTGACCTGCGAGTAATTGAAATGCTTGTATACCACTTATTAGTTACTGCTACATCAGTTACAAGGGGACACTGCTGTGTTGGAGGTGGGGGCACAACAACACATATTGTGCTGGGATGCACAATAGTCTGACTATCATTTAACTCCCACTGTGTAACATCTCCCTGCAATGTTGGACCACTAATCTGTTGCAGTAGGACTGCATGAATATTCCACGCATGAGGCCGACTGACAGGGAATGGGGACATGTTACTGAAATGAGTATCTGTAGTCCCAAGTGGATGCTATTTCTGCCCAACTAGCCAACTATAGTTACTTGCATAATGTACTAAGCAGAAACATACAGTTACATATCATAATAATTATTCTGAGTAGTGTGTAGGTTACGAGCTTACCTTGAAATGTAGCAGTTGACACAACTGTACTTCAGGGCTGACTCTGTTAGATGCAAGCAGTACACAGCCAATACATGGGTAGGTAAAGGATGTTTGAGTTGCCTGGCATCAATTGTAGTTTGGGTATGTAAGTAGGAGTTAGGCGTCAGACCTTAGGCCCTAGGTCAGTAAATATGCTATGTGTTGTCTCTTAGTCAAATCCAGGGCATACTGAGCACACCTACATCTGCCTACAGGGACAACAGCAGGGGGTTCCTCCTGCAAATCTTCCTGTGACTTTAGTTATGGTGACCTAGGCACTGGTGGGGGGCTGTGTATCCCTTCCCTTTGCTGATCCAGCTGTAGCTGTTTCCACAGGATCATATTGTGTAGCATAGCACATACTGAGAATATCTGTGCACATGTGGCTGGAGTGTACTGCAGGGCTCCGCCAGATATATTGAGGCACCAGAACCATGACTTCAGAAGCCCAAACACATGCTTTATGATATTCCTAGTTTGTGTGTGTGCTTCATTATGGCATTCTTCCATGGGTGTGTGTGCATTTCTGATGGGTGTCATCATCCACGGTTCCAGGGCATAGCCAGTATCGCCCAGTAAATGGCTGTGTGAGATGTCTCCCGTAGCAAACATCTGATACAGCTGTTATGTGTGCCAGATATGGGAGTCATGATAACTGCCAGGGTTGCCAGCAGACACATCCAGGATAATCCACTGGGCATTATAAATGACCTGGCATTTGATGGAATAGTACCCCTTTCAGTTAACATAGATTCTACCCTGCTCACCAGGTGGAGCCTTGATGTGTAAATGTGTGCAGTC
Organism: Protopterus annectens; assembly: GCF_019279795.1. NCBI lineage: Eukaryota > Metazoa > Chordata > Ceratodontiformes > Protopteridae > Protopterus > Protopterus annectens. The sequence continues at coordinate 1,066,020,985 of NC_056730.1, read as the reverse complement.
TATGGTACCCAGTGGGTAGTGTGCTACACAGTAGATGTGTTGTATGTTGTTGGCCCTTGCCTCAGGGGTCGTTGAAAAGTATCTATAGCTAGTATCCTGTTACATATATCTTTGTCTCCACAGGTTGGGAGGGTGGCCTAATGGTTGAGGTGTTTGCCTTACAAACACAAGGTGCAGGGTTTGAATCTCACAGGGGATAATTGGCTAGGCTTAAAATGGCTCGCAAGGGCAGTTAGCCTAGTACTAACCTATAAACCTATAAACCTATAAACCTATATGTGCTCAATGGCATGTGGAAGCATAGCATCCTGAGATTGGTGGAGTATCCTGGATGCAAATATCGGTGAGACCCCCCATCGTGTCCCCAGTTGGTCGTTGAAAAGTATCTATAGCTAGTATCCTGTTACATATATCTTTGTCTCCACTGGGAAGGGTTCCCCTCTGTTGGCTCTGGCTCTGAGTTGAAGGTGACAGAGCTCAGTGAGTTCTTGTAATATGTCCTTGTCCACCCTGTAGTGCTCTGCAATCTCCAGCTCATGTAGCTCCTGCAAGGATACCTTGAGCCTGAACACTCTTCTCCTCCTTGGCCTATGTCTGTTGTCTGCAGCACCAGCAGCATTAGCTTCAGCCTCTAGCACATACAGATTTAGAATAGCTGCAGCAGCCCCTACCATTATGTCAGTTAATCTTTCCAAGTCCCTACTCCAATGGCTCAGAGTAGTGAGGGGAAATCAGAATGTAGGGTGTATGCATACGTTATACAGTTGTGCTGTGGGTGCACCTTGCGGGATTGGCTAATTCTGCTGCAGTTCAACTGGCCAGAATAAAATTAACATTTATTTAAAATCCTAATGAGTGTTTTATGATGCAGTTCACCTGGCCAGAAGATAATAAAAATTTTTTTAAATCCTGCTGGGTGCGTGCCATGCCACTGTGCGCTGCAGTGCACAGCATAGCTGAGGCAAGCTAAGATATTAATTGAAGGTATCCTGTTTTCCTAGACATATGCTTAAGTCATCAGTATCTAATGGGTGGTTTGTCCATGCGAACATGCTCAGTTATGAGGCACGCTGCGCAAACACACTCACCCAGTACTAAAAAATTCCTACATGTCAACAGACACCACCCCCTGATGTAATTCACATCCACTGGGAATATCAACACTGTGTAGGAGCCTACAGTAAGGGATCTGTGGACACGGCTGCTCATTTTACTGATTCAACAACTTACCCTCATTTGCATACATATTTGTGCTGACAGCCTGAAAACTACATGGTTCATTGTCATGTAAGCTAGGTAACAGCATCAGTGCACCATTGTAAGAACCTGATGCATGGTCCTACAGTACATGTCTGTAAAGTACATTAAAAATGTTGTTTCAGATATTTTTTTTACTTTTTTATTAAACATATTTGCACAATGTGACACACAGCAGGGCATAACAAGTAGAGATTATAAAAAAAAATATTTATTAATTTTTCATATTCCCTTCTTTTTCCAAACATCACCAATGTATGCTTTTCACATTATAAGCCCCCCATCTTACATTTTCAGGGGAATTATCCCCATATTGCTAGACTTTTCATCCCCTTGTTTCCGTGTAGTCTTCTGTAAGTGGAAAATTTCCATGAACACTATGAACACCATGAACACCAACATGGAGTCTACATGGATGCCTCTCAGCCTGTTTACATGGAAACAATGTGAGGTTTATTGAATTACCTCATATATATATATATATATATATATATATATATATATGTGTGTGTGTGTGTGTGTGTGTGTGTGTTTGTGTATAACAAAAAATAAAACAAAAAAAAACAGTGTTGAAGAGCAAGAACATTTATTGAAAAATGTAACTAGGCAGATCTGTTTCACTTATACTTTTTCAGAATTTAGCATATAACAGCCAGAAGCCAATTAAATAGAAATCAATCACCACATATAATATTTAAAGTGACAGAACTAAAATAAATAAATAAATAAATAAGAACATTTGCATAAAAGCTACATAATATTACAGCAGTTAAGCAAAACATATCCCCACCAGTGGAAAGAAATCAAAATATATAACAATAGAATCCCAAATGCTTAACAAGAATATTAATTTAAATAGGCTCATTCACCCCTGGATGAAATAATGTCCCTGTAGTTATGATCCAAAACCATTCTTTATCAGTCAGTATAGCACATAATCCATATGTGCATCATACAAATAAATTGTATCAATTCCCATAAATACAAAATGAGCATTACGAAGCAGAATAGTGTACTTATATGAGTCAATTCCCCTTCTACTTAAATTGAACAACACTTAAATGGGCACAAATTTGATCCTTAAGCATTCTTCTGAATTGACTAAATATAAGGCTCCACACATACGGATGCCTAAACAAATTACTTTTTGGGTAGTATAAGATGCACGTCTAATATCATAATTGTGCCTCATATTTCTCATAGTAAAATGAGATCCAGCCAAAAGCCTGTCACACTGAACACAATTACCATAACAAAAACAGCCTTTCCCAGATGACAAAATTTTAAAAGGGCAAGTATGTATATGTTTTGACTATGTAGCTCACCTAGGTCCTATTTCATCTAGATCCAGATTTATACTCAGATAAAGGGCACTTGGACAAAGAGGCATCACTACTAAGAATAAGCCAATGTTTGTTTCTCAAATCTCAGATAAGAAACAAATTAATTCCAAAAATATTGCTGAACCAAACTGAATTATCCTGTTTTATGACTTTATTAACTCAGTAAATCCTTCCTGTCCATCTGTTTGACCTCTTGTCTCATTTTGGATATTCATTGAATAGCCTTTGTGCTCTAACATGTGTGATAAAACATTGGGTGCCTTCTGATAAGCTTCCTCATTGCTAGACATCCTCTAAACTTAGATAAAGTGAAATGTAAATATATTTTAACTCAGTAAATTGGGTAACAGCCGTTGGAGTTCATACTGAATGGCTTCCAGTACAGATCAGTGACCAAAGTGCCATCTAAAATCTTAGTAACTGAAACATCCAAAATTGCTATATTAAAAAGTTCTGTTTTTATAGTAAATACAAGCTCAAACTCATTGTCATTCAAATACTGTATGAATCTGGTAAATTCCTTATAAATCCCCTTTCAAACTGGCCAGCAGTCATCCAGATATCGACGACAAATATCCAAATGAGAGTAAAAAAAACATTTTGCTTCCTGTCTTAAATATATAGGGACTCAAAATATCCCATAAACAGGTCAGCATACAGTAGAGTGTAGGCAACTACCATCACTGTTCTCTTAATTTTACCTGACATTTCTCTCAAAAAATCATATAAAGTTCTAATTAGGTTAACTGCATCAGAAAATCACAAAATCCAGATGCTTAGTAGCCACTAATATCCAACTTGTACTTCATAGCTTTTAACTTATCCTTATGTGAAATACATTTATAAGGGACTTAACATCAAAAGTACAGATATACCAATTCCAAGCAAGCTGCATATCAAGAGTTATATGTACCAGGTCAGTAGTATCCTTTGTCTAGTTTGAACATAACATAATGGGGAGCTAAAACATTTCTTCAAGAATGAAGAAATCACTTCAGTTAATGAATACCTGCCATAATAGTTCTACCTGAGGTACATCACTAACCAATCTTCTTAACTCATTACATCCGAGTGACGCCTCCAGGTGCATCTGCAGTTAATGCCTACTGATGCCTCTAGGCACCAAATATTGCTTGTTGATATCTGCATCAATAATTCCAAAACCATGCTATGTACAAGGTTTTAAAATGGTTCATCTTTAAGTTTGCACAATGGCAAACACAACTGTATTAATATTTTACCTCTGTCTAGCGGAGGTAAATAGATGTCAACTGTTGTTTTTAGGATATTATTTTATATAGATATAATTTTCAATTTTTTCTAAATATCTCAACAACCAAGTAACACAGACATAACTCCTTAGCCTTGTATGAAAGATCTAAGCTAGATGAATAAAATGCTGATGGCTGTATGTGTGTAACTTGAGTGGTTGCTGAGATATTGTATGTTGTTTACAATATATTACAAATGTAATAGTTGCTGTGTTTATTGTGACTTATAAAATTTTGTTTAAGACATAGAACTTAAGAATACTACCACTACAAAAATATTCTGTGCTTAAGGATTCCTTGAGAAGGGTAAGTGGTAAGTGTGGAAGAGCACAATTGTACTGTTAAAGTTCAAATACAATATGTATATTGCTTATCAGACACAAAAACAGCACAAGATATCCATTCTGTATGTGCCTGAGCCTCAAAACAAAGAGTTTCTAAGATAAGCTCATAATTTTCAACCACAGCAGATGAAGATCTTTTCATTATGCCTGATGACCACCAAACAATGGTCCAGCACATGCCAAGGTTGGTCACCATAGGAAAAGTAAGAAAAAAATGAGAATATTAAACTAGTTCTGTCATTTTTCCTAGGTTTTGACAAATGAATTATCGTCACACAGTGGTAAATAACTGAGTTCATTGCACTTATGAAAAGTTCATGTAGGCTCTATTGTTTTACTTGCATTCACATGTTAAAAATTAATATTACCATACTATGGTTGCCCAAGACCATGAAGGAAATCTCAGATCCATTGCTTTTTGTTTATCTAAGCAGGATTTCATAATAAAAGGGAAGTTTTTTTCTTCTACAGCATTATACTATGGTTTCTGAGCAGATCAGGCCAGTAAACCTGTCATTATGTCAGAGAACATGGCTTGCATGTATTGCACGCTACAGCATAATTTTTAAAAATCAGAACTTTAAGATCACCTTTATAGAGACAAAGGGATAAGTGAGAAACAAGCTGAATAGTCAAAGATAAGTCTGCATTGACAATACAAGATAAGGGGCAAAGCCCATCTGTAATTCTTCTAGGAAAAGAAAAGAATGCTGTATCTGGGTACATATATAAGAAGAGACCCAGGGATATGTAAAAGTAGAGGTTCTTTTTAATCTTGATAGGCAGCTAATTGTTTAGAGATTCTAGCATTGTTAGGTAGGACATTTTCATACAGGATGGGCGGTGATCACAATGGTCAAGTCCAAGAGGAAGGCATTTCAGCTACACACAATCAATGCACATTTGGTGGTGATTGAAGTCGTAACTGAAACTAGTCACGATGCAATATGAAAATGGATGCTATATGTTCCAATAGCTGGTATGCATTTTGGATTATGCCTGATTACTTACATGCCTGGAGACGAAGGGCAGTGTATACACCAGAGGACAAGAGAATGTGAAACACCTAGACATGGCACAGATATTAGCAGAGTTTATCTCTTTTCTGCAAGAAGCAACAGCAGTTGAGTGTAAGGTGCACTGCAAAAGCTAGATATTGAACAATTCAAATAATTAGTAATAATAATAGTATAGATTTAGCTAGGAACCTTACATTGCTTGAAGAGGCTGGTTGTCTCCCTTGGTTGCTCTGTGCATCACAATTAATTAAAGTTATTTTTTATAAATAAATAAGGCTATATAACATGAACTTGTTCGCTATCTGAGTGCAAAGGTCTCATCACTTGAAAGTGCCTTGTGGCACATATCAAGACTAGAGGAATGGTTTATAAAACTGCAAGTAGTTTATGTTGATAATATCAAGTTCTCAGATGAATGATATGTCACCATGATACCCAGCAAGTAACAGCTGAAATCCAAAAGCAGATTGGAGTGGCTTAGTTGTTACGCAGCAAATAACAATCAACAGTTGACTGAATGAGGGATAAAGTCAACAGAAAGAATCTGGGTTTGACTGGAGTTATTGTGGGAAAGGATAGTGAATATTTGTAGCAATTTTTTGCAAACTAAGAAAATATAATACTTGTGCTTCGTGAAACTATCACTGCAGATTGAAAAGTTTGTCTAACTGCATTTGATTTGGAATGGATTTAGTAATTTAAGGTTTCAATACTTGGATTATTTATTTATTTGTTTGTTTGTTTTGCTCTTAGATAATACAGTTTTTATTTTTAATTTTGTTATACCTAAAGGTGTTTTTTTCTTCTTAGGGAATTTTAGAAGTTCTTGGTTAGGGTCATTTAGAAAAGAATTCCTTTCCTATTCAATAAGTGAAAAGATATCCAATCTAGCTAATTTGTGGAGGAGATGATGAGAAACAGCATCTCTTATTTAGCTACAAGTATTTAGTTGCATCATTATTAAGCTGAAGTGCTGTGCGCCTCGGCTGTTTTCTGACTGCAATTGATTTTTTATACCCACTCCCCCCATCCATATTGTGCTTTCAAACTTGTCAGCTTTTCATCTGTCCACTACTATATTTGACTTTGGATACTCCTCCCAGTCTCATATTATATGCTCAGTCTTCTGAACACTGAGAGATCAATGGGGAAGGCCCTCCCCTTAAATTCTTAAAGCTTGATTAATCTTCTGTTTCATGCTCCCTCTCACTGAGTATGCAATGCAAATTTCAGGGGGATTCATTTCTGCATGGCTAAAAAAAACACTTGGCAACCATGCCAATGAGTACAGAGAATCCTGAGTGAATACAGTTCCATCCTTTACTTGATAAGTACCTTGCACTACTAAACTGAACCTTTCTCAAGTATTTTTAATTACCATTGTTATTTATGTGCATTATTTATTATTCTGTTCATTAATTGTTAAGTCATACTCTCTAAATCATTTTTGAGTGCTATATTTTTATCACTGCATTTTAAATATTGTTTTTTTCTGCAATTCTGCCTTCTCGCTGTGTCTGCTGGATGAATTACTGTTTAGTTAAAAAATTGCTGCACTGTAGGATATTTCATTATTTAAGTTGGTCATTTTCCTGCACCTCTAGTTCAGTTTGTGTTTAGGAGCTTGGAAGGGTTAGTGCTGCTCTCTGATGGCAGCTGAAGGTAGCCCGGTCAATGTCTGTACTGTAAATAACTTAAGAAACCTTTGATTGTGCAACTTTTGATTAGTCAGGGACCATTTTACTGTTTTGCTGGTTGTTTTGACCCTCTATAAAGGTATTACATTTGCAACTCATCTGGTCTTAGCAGTTCCCATTATAGATGCAGACACCTAGAATTTAAACTTTTCCTACACAGTCACTTCTCTAAGTTCCTAAATAACAGCAACATATTTTAGGTTAGTATGCATAATACTAGTGTATGTAGCATTCATGTATTTAACTTGGACAGTTAGGTAGCATAATGTTCTTGGATATTGTCAAGTATTTTATTTTATTTTATTTTCAGAATGAGGTTGTGTTCTGAATTTTAAATAGACATTTCATGTGTCTTCAACAAATAGGTGGGGTTGTTGTGGTATTATGCAATTTAAATTGATGTTTAATGGAATTTTAACCTGCCAATTACTTTTAATTGTTTAATTGGTTCATGAGGAGTGATATAAAAAGGTTGTTAGTAATGTCCATTGTTTTGAAGAAGTCCAACAGAATTGGATGAAAGCACTTAACCTGTGGATTGTGAATTGTGAATAAAGAAGTGTGCAACATTCTTGGTGTCCAGGGTGTTTTCGTATTTCTAAGAAAAGATTTATTATATCAGATAGGACTGCACACATGAATTATGAGTAACAACTTTTTAACAGAAATTACAGTTTATGTATGTTATTAGGAAACATAAGTTATACAAGTTGAAATATAGATTCATGCAGTGTTGAAAGCATTTTCTACAGAGTGAGTGTTTACTTTAACCAGAGCTGAGGAAGCAATTGTTAAATTAAAGGTCTGCCAACATGTTCATTTAATGAAATAATGGAGACTGACTATGTAGGGATTATAAGTCTAGACGACTCTACAAGTTAGTAGTAAAGGAATGGGAGGAGTAGGAGAAGTCCAGTAGGAAAGGGAGACTACGTAATACAGCAGCAGAGGAGGATTCATATCTATGTTTGACTGCAAAGTATTATTCATAGAGATATTTGTTAAATCTTGTTTTAGACAACTAACTATGGTTTTGATCTAACCTATATGTGCTAAAATGCAACTTCAATATTTAATTATTGATGCAAGATATGGGCTGTCAATGAGAGCTGGTGAATTTGTAATAAAGAGTACTATGGAAAGGAAGATGCATTTGCCTTTGGATTTATGTTGTAAATGCTTCCATTTGCAGTGATGGGTATCTTCTGCAAGTCCTTCAAATAAACCATAGGCAGAAATGCAGAAAAGAATATGGGTTTATTAACCGAAGAAACAAAAAAGGGTCACTTGATTATCCAAAATTAAGATTCTGCAATAGCACACAATATTTACAGGACTGTTGTTTCAGGTTTACAGTCCATAATGTTATCTTAACCCCACTGGTTTCATCTCTGACAGCCCTTGAAGCCTACATGGGGTTGCAGTCACCTTTCACAGATTGATGTATAAAAGCCCCAGTCACAATATGCTGCTATAAATCTGGATGATGTGGTCACCCATTCAAAGGACGAAGAGCCTCACTTAAAAGTGACAGAATCTCTAAGATAGGTGGCCTTGACTGTGCTTTTATCCATTAGTCTGTGAAAGGTGACTGGAGCCCCATGTAGGCCAAATGATGGAAAATGTAATTAAACACAGCTTCAGGAGTGTCAGAGGCTAATTTTTTTTGTATATGGGGAGAACAGTATTGCTGATTCCCCTTTGTTAGCTGTAGTGTTGTCAAGTACCTGGCTTATGTTATGTTGTCCATCGACTCATCATTTCTGAGGATGGGCTAGCTATCAAAATTTGAAATGCTATTCACATTCCTAAAATCATTTCAGAATCTCTTAATCAACATCAGGTTTAGAAATTAGTGCTTTTGTGGCACTTGTGATTCTTCTAGCACTCCTGGTTAGAACATATTTTCAACTTCTTCTAGTACTGTTTCTGCAATTTTAGTACTTCGTAAGATCTGTATAACCTTTGCTCTAGGTGTTGCCTTTTTGTTATTTTCTATCGCTTTAGTTCTCCCAGCTATGGCTTTTATTCTTTACTAAAAATTCTCTTATTTCCTGCTAATTCACTTTTGATAAAGAGACTTCTTACTAAACTTAAGGTAGGAATTCTCTTGTCTCTCCTGTATGTATTTCAGCTTGCAAGCTGACCACAGAAGCATTTACTTCTTTGCAGGGCTTCAGTACATTAATGTGAAATATTTGATGTCTATTTTTCTTCCATGGCTGACTAACCTTGTAGTTTACAGCATTTATTTTTTTAATCAGCTCAAAGGAGATTTGTCACTTAGCCAACCAGTTGTTTACTCAGCTATTGTAAGGAAGCATGCTCAATTATGAGGTTAAAGTAAATACCTAATGGGGTAGTAATAACACCACTTCAATGACTGCTACTAATAAAACCCAGTTGTTAACAAAAAAAATCTAATCATTACACTGATGAAGTATTTAACATTTAAGACAAAAGCTCTAAGTCAGTGATTTTATGTTGTTTTTACTTTCATTAAACGTGTGACGAGTATGAAAGTGGGACTCTATTTTGATTTTGTTGTTTGTGGTTTATACTGTGATCCAGTTAACCAGGTTGGCACACTGGACACTCATTCCCTTTTCAGGAGCAACCTGGGAGCAATATCTGGTTAAATAATTTGTTCAAAGTAATTTGTGGTCAAGGTGACACAGTGGGCAAACAAGAGCTGAGAGAATCAAGCCCTGTACTACAGGCGCTACCTGATACTCTGGTTTAAATTTCTTCATTAGCTTGTCTTGGTGTCTAAGGTATAACTTCCACTCCCCAAAGAATAACACTGCAGATTAGAAACTCGTTGTTTTTGTTGTATCTCCAGGGCTTTCTTTAAGTAATCCTTAACTTTCGGCTAACCAGCTTATAATGCTCTATTGTGTTTTTATATGGTATCTTTTCTTCTTTTCACATTTCCTTAGCAATGTGAGCCAGATCTCTGAGAGATGCCTGCCATAAAGCATTCAAATGGTGTAAACAGAGCTGAAGCTTATGGCACCTTTGTTACAGCAAATAGCATGTAACAACTGGACCCATTTCTTACCATCTGCATCCATTATTTTTCTTTATCTGGACTCCAGTGTTTCATTGAATGTCTCTAGTAAACAATCAGTCTGTGAATGGTACACTGGTGCTTTTAACTGTTTATCTTTAAAGCACTGTCACAACTGAAGCTACACATTATATATAAATGTAAAGAGAGTACCTTATTTAGTAAGCATCTTAGGTAATTGCTAGGTAGTGCAGGAGACTACTGTGCAGCCAAGCCCAGTTTCCTCAGAGCATTATATGATTAAGTGATTTGTGCAAATTCACACAGAAAACAAACGGAGGCTAAGGAAATCAAACCCTGGACCACATGAAGCAGCTTGTTAACAGGTCATAGCCTTAACCCTTAATGCTGACTGCTAAACATGATACCTATCTACACAATAACAGTACCAATTCTCTGTCAATAGCCTTAACATTAGCATTGCACATCAGTTCAAGTTTTTTAAAAACTTTGTAGCAAAGTCCATTATTACTAGTTATATACTGATACTCATTCCAGGATCTTACTAGTGGCTCAACTCTGTCCATAGTAATGTTCTCAAATATCACCTCTGCAATATGCATTGACAGTAACGGTCTCAAATACAGAATGGGGTGCTGTTTTCTGACAGTCTGGACAAGAAGCACATACATTTTCTATTTTTTCGTTATACTGGACACTGTAAACTGGCTAACACTTTTGCCTTGATTTTGTTTACCCCAGGTGACCTCCTAACATAAGACTAGGGGATAACTTTGTTTCTAGTATCCTATAACATTTTGAGACTAGCAACCGATGTAAAACACAAGCGATCATCTTTTAACTTAAAAAATAGAGTAAAAACTAATAGGGCCTTCTTGTTCGTTATTGTCCCCTGCAATATCTGTTATATTCCTTCTTGCTGTTCTTGAAGTATGATGTTCTCATTGTGTTTTTCTTTTCTTTTTTTTTAAATTTGTGTGGCTTATCTGTAAGTTTACTAATTCAGGGTTACTTTCTTCCCTAGCTTGTCTTGGGGTCTAAGAAATAACTTCCACCCCCAAAGAATGACATTGCAACTTCTTCTTTGTCTTCCCCTACAAAAGATTCTTCCAGACAGAACCATCTTTTAGCACTAACATTTCCACTATCTGAACAAGCATTTTGAGATTTCTCTTTATTTAGCCTTTTGTTATTCATGGACAGAAATGTTATTCGAACTCTGAATTTTCTTATCTAGTTTACTTTTGGTACATTGTTTTTGCTCTGAGCATCATTACTTATACCCCTTTCTTCTGCTCATTCTGTCCTCTCTGTTTCTATGTTAACAGTTTTTTTGTAAGGCTCCATGAGGATATCAGACTTGTGATGATTTTTATTTCAGACTTTTTTGTTTACCTTAAGTTCCTATGCTGACATCTGTTACTGCATTGGTTTCTACAGATCTGTTGGTGAGACAGATTTTTGGTAAGTCACACAATCCATTTTGCTACCAGTTCATAATCAGATTCTAGCTTCCTATGTAAATTCTATGATACCTCACTTCTGTAGGTGATTATGGATCCGTATACGACTTTCATTGATTTGGTTCTCTATCCTTCCCCATTCTTACACTGAATGAGGATGTCAAACTTAAACTGTGCAAAATCATTCCTACTTTTGTCCACTACATTTACAGGATACAAAAGTTTCCCTTACAGCTATCTGAATTTCTACATGTATGAGGCAACAGTCTCTTTTACTGCCATAAACACATATCACCTCCACAATGTGCTTGGGCTTTCATTTGTAATTCCAAGACTTGTAAGTGTGAGCCCAGGAATTATGAAAAGGAAAAGTCTGAAAATACAGGGTAACAGTGAATGCTGAGCATCACTGTTTTCCTTTAAAGTTGTTTTTGCATGGGAGGTAAGGGGCCCCACATTCCTTGAACTTCTATATGTCATCTCCAAGACCACAATATATCTAGCAATACAGACAATTCAGAGAAACAGTAATGTCATTCTTAGTAAATGTACTTTTATATTTTCAGTCTCACTGTTTTTGTTATTAATCTTATACTTAGCCACATAAGAATCACTTACAAGGGTAGTCATGCTTCCTGAATCCGGTGAAGCTTGAAATTCTCTCCCTTCTATCCTGGCTGTTAGCTGTTAATAAGCTGCTTCCGGTACTATAGGGATAAGGTCCATGAACTCATCAGCCCCCTTTTACCTGTTGTGTAACTCTAAGCAAGTCACTAGGCCAGTCAGTCCTCTGGGGCAGAATGGAAGTTGGATAAGGCTTGTCAATCGTGTCCTGGATTATATATCTATTATGTGACATTAAATTTGAGAATCAATCCAAAATATATAATGTGTTTTACTAGCTTAGTTGTAATACTATGACAAAATGCTGACTCAATAATTGTAGCTTCAGTCTTATCATATTCCATAAGAACAGTTTAATTTGCAACATAAATATATGTTTTAATTCACATTTCTACTACTAGCATTATCTTCAGTATTAGGGGAATGGAATCTGGGTATATGACCCCTTATGTCACATGTGAAACATACTAAGTCACTATTTATTACATTTTGTTTCACAAGAGACTGCACATTTCTTACTATAGTGTTAGATTTAGAAGCAGATAATTCAGGCTTTAAATAATGTGTCATTAACTAAAATTACTTACTTGCCAGAGATCTCAGACTCCTCTTTCTCATACTACTAAGTAATATTCTTTTAAAATATGTCCACCAGTAGAAATTGTATTTTTTTATTTTATTGTTACTATCAAGTTCTAATGACAACTTTAAGATATTATTTTAATAATACATGTTGTCCCTTACTCATCAGCATTAAAATTCCAGTTATGATATCTTATTGCTCACACTTCAGAGACTACCATAGCCCTGGTTAAAAGTTTCTTTGTAAAGTTTTCATAGCAAAATTATCATTATTTTTGACTTTGCACTAGATATAAGACAACACCAAAAATGAAGCCTGCTGTCAATAAGTTAATTCAGGTGGGGACAGAATTTAGGATGAATTGCCCAAACACCTTGGCAGTTAAGTATGTAATGGTAATTCATACAGATATCTCAATACACAGAAAGCTTGTGTGTGACTGTGATACTCTGACTGTGGGTGAATTTAATGAAACATGTTTGCTTTACTGTATAGCTCCTAAAGGATGTTCAGGCAGGATTTGCAGACCATTAGGATGACCTGTTAGATTTAATAGTTGTTCTAATCAACTGTATTGACTTGCATTGATTTAAATTTATCTTAAATCTGTCTTACAGGGACAATTGTTCAGCATTCTACTTACTCCAGAATATACTTTTCTATGTATAATTATGTTCCTAAGATCAGTATTTTTAGAATAGTTAACTACTGCCTGGTTTTCTGAATTATTGCCTGATTTTCCTGTTGTACAAATGGATGAGTATGTACAGATTTATTACTTGCTAGGGTTAGTAAAGATTAAAACTGAGGTGAGCATTACTTGCTTAAACGTTTTTCCTTCTTTTCTTTCTCTTCTTCACATTCTCAGTCTGTTAGCATTTGATGTATTGAGATAACACAAAGTTAGCTAGTGCTTTGTTGTAGAGCAGTAAAGCCGTAACTATGGCCAGGGGATCTAGGTGCATTTAACAGCTCGGTGTCTGAGGCACTTGAAGGCCTGCCTATCTCAGGGGAGGTACACTCATCTTGCTGCTCCATGAGGGGAGGTATGGCCCATGAAGAGGGGCATAGACCTCAGAAGATTCTAGGAAGAGCATATGGGAAAGGGAAGAGCCAAGGTTCCACAAGTTCAAGAATCCCAGCAACCCCCTTTAATTACTATGGAACAAGTTCTTTCAGCCCTTTCAAAAACTAAGAACATCTAATCCCTGGGCCATGAACAACATACCAGACTGTCTGATTATCAGTGCCAAATATGGCCTTTCTGAACCCCTACTGTAGATCAGAGTGTAAAGTGCGTGTGCTATATCTTTAAGAAGCATGTGAGGCTGCACGTGCATGTTTAATTCCAGACATGTCCAATCCCTAGTGTCATTTTTTAGAAGCAGCCAGAGAGTGAGCATGCATGATCACAGTTGTTAGTTGTATATAAATGACTTAAAATATAGTCAATAGTAAACAAAAGTAATGCGTTTGTATGAAATAAAGTTGCTTAAACAGAACCCACAAAGACTCGTTTATTCGTGTCCTAACACAAAAGTGGCATGGTGTCAGAACCGGGATTGAAGAGAGAAGAATATTCAGAACCATGGGATGTAAAGATGACAGTGAAGGTAAAACTGAAAGAAAAATGCATAAACATAACCAGAAAGAATCAAGGGTAATGAGAAATAACACAAACTATATAACTGATACAAAAGAAAATAAAAGGGCATTACAAGGGCACAAACCACATAAGTGTGAAAAGTTTGTTAACTAAAAGAAATGTTTAAAATAAATGTATTTAATGAAACAATTAACAGTAAAGCAAAAAATGAGCATGTTTAAAGCAAAATGAATGTGCTTCAGGCAAAGCTGGGCATGTTTAGAGTAAAACGAGCACAAGAAATATACATTGGACATGAAAAGGGCTTAAACGGGCAAAACAAATATAATAAGACAAGAAAAGGGCACGTTAAGCAAAACAAAAGAAGCAAGGCGACTGCCTGTGTTTTGGCAAAGTGCTGTGTTTGGGCATAGCTACGACTTTGTGTTGTATTAAGGCTGTATTAAGGCTGTAACTAAAGTTATTTGAAGTATCTCAGAGTATGTAAAAGTGCTTACAGTGTGTGCTTATTACTGTGCATGTATTTCAAAGAGTCCATTTTGTGCAAAATGCAATTATTTCATGCAATCCAGTCAAAGTATAACTACTTCAAAAAGTTTCTTCTGTTGAATGAGTCTATTTGCAAAGTGCCACCATTACAAAGTGCTTCTTGTACTGTAGAGAGTTACCTAGTAAGGTACTGCCATTTTGGCAACATTTCATTGTGCTGTATGCAGTTATTCGCAATGTACAATTACTTTGAAAGTCACTGAGTTTTGGGCAACAGAAGTTCAATTTATTCACATTGTGCAATTGCTTGACATGTTTCTTACACTGATAAGAAGTGTTTTCTTGCAAAAGACAACATTGCAAGAGATTTACAGTGCTCATGAGTTATTCAGTCACATTGTAAAGTTCTCAAATGTTTCTTAAACTGATGACTTTGACAATTGATGATAAATGACTTTAGCATTTCTGCCTTTACCGATAAAATTCTGAACGTATCGAAAAGTCTGTGAAGTTATGTTGCAAATTCCAGTAAAGTATCAAAAAGCCCGAGAAGTTTATTTCACAAAGTCCAGTTATTTGAAAGTACTAAGAGTTCATTCATTTGCATAATTCCGCAAAGCCCAATGAAAGATATAAGTTCAGAGCATGAAGGCATTGGACAAATTCTGTTTATGCCAGAAACTTATGCATATGTGCATGTGTGTATATTCATTCTTATTCGCAAACCCCTTCACTGGTATGTGTTAATATGGCAGATGGATTTCAAAAACCCCACCACTTGTGTTTGATCAGAATATTGCATAGAACTGGAGAATATTTGAGCAAGAGTATGATATGTGGAACACATTATCATGGAACTTATAAACAAAGACATTGGCAACCTTCAAACACTGGACCCCGCCCAGTTGGGGTTCGTGAAGGGTCGATCTTGTCTCCTGAACCTGATTGACTTCTTCGAATTAGTCTCCAGAGCTGTGGACGAGGGTAAGGTAGTCCACACAGCCTATCTGGACCTTGCCAAGGCCTTCGACACCATCCCCCACTCTAGAATGATAGATAAACTTACTAACCTGGGCATAAATCCCTACCTCACTTGATGGGTTGCCAACTGGCTTATTGACAGAACGCAGACTGTAAAAGTATCCAACTCCAAATCCAGCTCCAGAGAAGTGACAAGTGGAGTACCTCAGAGTTCAGTCCTGGGGCCGCTCTTGTTTGGCATCTACTTCTCTGAAGTACAGGCTAACACTAAGGGACTCTGGCTAACAAAGTTTGCAGATGACTGCAAACTGGGAGCCATTATTGAATTCCCAAATGATGTGGATATTCTACAAAAGGGCCTTACAGAAACAGATGCTTTGGTGACAGAGCCATGGGCTCAAGCTTAATGCCAAGAAATGTATAATTATCCCCTTTGGGAAAACCATGTACCCATGAATTACCACACAGGTGGCAGTACACTAAACACCGAAAGTGTGATGAGAAACTTAGGGACACAGGTGGACAGTGGTCTCACCTTCGATAACCACATCACCACAACAGTCAGGAAATCCTTCTATGTGGCACACCTCATCACTAAGGGCTTTTCATCCAGAAAAAAGGAGGTCATTGTCCCACTGTACTCATCCCTCATTTGACCCATTATAGAGTACAACACCCCATTTGGTATGTACCTCACAAGACATCTGCAACAGCTGGAAAGGTCGCAGAAATACCTCAATAAAAGAATCACAGGCCTAAAGCAGATGACCTATACTGACCATCTAAAAAAACTCCAGCTATACTCTGTGGCATATCGTCTGCACAGAGGCAATCTCTGCTTAGCATACAAGGCCATGTCAAACCCTGAGCTGTTAGACATGCTCCATTTAAAGAAATTCCAATCCCTCAGAGCCACATGCTCAAGGGATCTAAACCTTGTCATCACAATGAACAAAACATGCTGAAGGGATAGGTTCCTGACCCAGAGACTCCCCATACTCTAGAATAGACTGTCCATACATGTCAAGCAGAGTGCCTCCTTGGTGCTCTTCAAAAAGAACCTTGACGATTGGATGGGAGATAGGAAATTCACCCGGGGGATCACGTCAGTCGCCCTGCTAGACAGGGTTCCAGGGAAGTAAATATTGCGGTAAGAAATATCCTTGGAATTGTCATGGCTAGCCTTGTATAGGGCCTAGGATCGATAGCCTAGTACCAACCTATGAACCTATTAACCTATGAGATGCGTATGCCACGGCATTCATTTTGTTAAATCTAGCAGGATCTGAGGCCATAGAAAGAGAGCGTTCATTTGTATATGCACCAGCAGTGTATGAACGTGAAGGTGCAGCCCACCATATTATTATGCAAGCTGAATCAAGGTAAGACCCTGAGTGTTTGAAGTGCATGTTTAGACAAACGTGCAGCCCCCAGACAAATATTACATTGGAGAGGTACTTGTTTTACACAAGAGATCAGAAACCAGGGGAAACATTTGCAGCTTATATATCTGACTTGAGAAACAGAGCTAAGACATGTCAGTTTGGTGATCTAAATGATGAGCTGATAAAGGGCAGGCTTGTATGTGGTATTAACAGTGCTGCTCTGAGAAAGATTTTACTTTGTGACAGTGATTTAATGTTGAGCAAAGTGATGCAGATTTGTCAAATCCATAAGGTCACATAAAAATATACAAGTATGCTTGTGAGTGACAAGAGCAGGGTTTTAGTTGGTTCCAAAGCAAGCATAGACTGTATGTAACACATGACAAACAAGAACAGGCCTAAGCACGTGGCAGCTACAGGATTTCCAAAGAAGCCATGAGGTTTTCTGGAAAGCAGGAAAGGTGCAAGCTCCAGCACCAGCAATACAAATGTGAATCAGCAAAACCCAAATCTAGCTGTACTGTTGATTGTCACAATTGTGATGTGAATCATGAGTCCAAAAAAGAGAAGTGCTTAGCATTTGATGAGCAATGTCACAAGTGTAAAAAAATGGAACCATTTCAAAAAGTTTTGTAAATCAAGTAAGCCTTACGCAGTTGTAAAGAAAGGTTGCACAAAAAAGCAAGTTGATCAAGTAGAGCCTAAACAGTCAGCTTTCTATGTAGATGGTGTATCAGTGCTTGGTGAAAGAGTTGATGCAGTGAACTTATTAACAAGAAGTGAAGTGTTTTGTACTGTCCGGATCAATGGAAAATTCACAGAGCTCAAAGTAGACACTGGATCAAAGTGTAAAGTTATATCAGCAGACATATTTGCAAGAGTGAGAACTAACAAACAACTGAATGTAACCAGCAGTGTGAGACTTGCTGCTTATGGAGGTGAAGAAATTCATACCAAAGGTTCAATGATACTTTCATGATATTTGGCTGAGAACTGTTACAACTTGTTATTCTACATAGTCCGAAGGCCAGTACAATTTTTATTGGGTCTCAAAGATAGTTTAAGAATGAATCTGCTTTCTTTTGCTAAAGAAGTTCATCGTGTGAGTGCAGTTCCAAGTTCCAATTTCTCCAAAGTCATTTTCTTACAGTATGCTGATGTTTTCGATAACAAATTGGGCATGCTTCCAACTGTGTATTCCATGAAGTTAAATCCAGGGGTCACCCCAGTAGTCAGACCAGCAAGAAGAGTTCTGATAGCTATGCAAGATAAAGTTAAATCTCAGTTGGATAAAATGGTGCAGCAAGGTTTGATGTGCCCAGTCACAGAACCAACTGAATGGGTGTCATCCATGGCAGCTGCTCACAAGAAAGGCTCATATGAATTCAGAATATGCACTGACCCAAGAGAGTTGAACAAAGCATTAAAAATACCATATCATCCAATGCTCACAGTTGAAGAAGTTGCAGCTCTAATAGCGAATGCCACTGTATTTTCCATTTTGGATGCAAAGAGTTCATTTTGACAAGTGTTGCTTGATCACAAATCCTCATTTCTAACTAATTTTGGTACTCTGTTTGGCAGATACAGATTCCTAAGGATGCCATTTGGAATAAACTCTGCAAGTGAAGTCTTTCAGAGTGCAATGGAACAATTAATTTCTGGGTTATCCTTGTGCCATAGTAGTAGATGATCTGTTTGGTTGGAGGCAATGGTGAAGCAGAGCATGACAGAAACCTCATGAAAGTTTTAGACAGAGCACGTGAAATGAACTTAAGGCTCAATCCTCTGAAGTGCAAATTTAGACTTCCAGAAATTACATACATAGGACATTTGTTTACAAGTACAGGATTGAGACCTGACCAACCAAGCAAGTAGCTATTCTAGAATTGTCAGCTCCAGACAATGTAAAAAGGTTACAGTGTTTTCTGGATATGGTCAATTATTTAGGCAAATCTATACCAGATTTTGGTGAGGTGACACCATCTTTAAGAGAGCTAACACACAAAAGTTTTGCATGGTCATAGTTGAAACATCATCAGAAGGCATTTGAAGACCTGAAGCAGAAAATTGCCACCCCACCTATGATAAGATACTATAATGTGAACAAACCAGTTATTCTTTCCTGGTGATGCTTCAAAATTTGGTCTTGGTGCAGTTATACTTTAAGAGGGCAGAACAGCAGCCTATGGATCTAGAACATTAATCCAAACTGAGATGCAGTATGCTCAAACTGAGAAAGAGCTTTTGGCTATAGTATTTGTATGCTCCAGGTTTCATGATTATATTTATGGTTGAGCTACTCAGATTGAAACTGATCATCAGCCTCCAGTTACTATTCTAAAGAAGCTTATGCATTCTGATCCAGTGAGATTACAAAGAATGATGATCAAATTGCAAAAGTTCAATTTCAAATTGGTCTACACTAAAAGCAAATTGCACTATCTGGCTAATACCTTATCCAGATTGCCTAGAAATACAACAGAATAGCTTGATGCAGAGAATTTTTACTTTGATGAGATGTCAGTGCGTAATTTTTCCACCACTAGACTTGATGAGTTACGAGATCACACTCAGACTGGTCCAATTTCACAGAAGCTCAATCACTATATTAATGTTGGATGGCTATCAAAGCAATCGTGTATCAACTGAGGTGCAAGCGTATTTTCCTTACAGAGATGAATTGTTGATGGAAGATGGAATTATTTTCAAAGGTCCTAAAATTGTTGTTCCTGCTTCCTTACAACAAGACTATATTCAGAGTTTGCATCGTGGTCACCCAGGATTCTCATCCACTAAGAGAAGAGCTAGAAAATGAGTATTTTGACCGTCATTACCGAAAGACATTGATTACGTACTTTCTTCTTTTTAGTATACAGTAGTGCTAGACCACATTTGCAAAGAGAACGACTTCAGCTAAGTCCAATTCCTAGACTACCTTGGTCTGCTGTAGCATCTGATATCTTTGAGTGGAACAATCAACACTATTTAGTTTTGGTAGACTCTTATTCGAATTGGTTTGAGATTGATCTACTACCAAACTTAACCTCAACTACTGTTATTACTAAGTTGAAACGCCATTTTTCAGTTCATAGTAGTGCACACAATCTTTTTTCTGACAATGGTACTCAATTCACTAGCCAGTTGTTTGAGAAATTTGCAAAAGAATGGGACTTTGTACATGTCACTGGTAGTCCTGAATATCCTCAATCCAATGGTCTAGCTGAACATGCAGTACAGAGTGTAAAGCAATTACTTGAAAGGTCAAAGCATGACAATACCGATGTCTTCTTGAATTTGCTAATCTCAGAAACATATCCAGTGATGATATTCTTGGCTCACCTGCTCAAAGACTGCTTTCCAGACAAACTAGAACTACACTATCTATTTCATCAAGTTTGTTGCAGCCTAAACCTAAGAACAATAAAACCATCAAGGCTCAATTGTTTAAGAAGTGTAATATCCAGAAATCTAGTTACAACAGATTGAGTAGATTACTTTGTCCATTGAGGGAAGGAGAGATGATACGAGTGCAGATGACAAAAGGTTTTGATCAAATAGGACTGATTACATGCATCCGCGAAAAAACAGTCCAAATCCACCATTCGATAAATAGTTTAATAGCGCAGGGCATAAACAGCATAAATAGCAGAACAAAGCTTTTGAGTAAAAGACTCTTCTTCAGTGTTCAATAAAATTGTCCTACCATAGCACAAGCATATATATAACAACACAGCCAATCAATGTACAAACTTAATAATAGCAGCAATTACATCCTTAAAGTGCCCCACATCTTATAAAAGTTCCCTTAAAACTGAGCCTCATTGAGGCTTATATTCTGTTATGTCTATCTTTTAAAATAGGTTTTATACTATTATTCACATTCAACCCTGGCATATGGTCAGCTCTAAAAAAGTTAATCCATTTATATTTGTCCAGCTCTGTTTTATTTATTAAATCACCCCCATTTTTATTTTTAAACACAACTTGCAACATTCTAAGCTGGAATTTATGCTCAGCACCTGCAGTTGTTATATGCTTAGCCAAAGCATTTGTAGGACATTTCTACGAATGCCAGAACAATGTGCACTTATTCTCTATTTTAGTTTTTTATTTGTTTTACCAATATAAAAACATTGGCAGCATACACAGTTAGCAAACTAAATCACATTTTCTGTGTTACATGTTCAAGCAGCTCTAAATTCAAATGTCTTTTGACTAATTGGGTGTATAAAGCTTAAGTCCATATTAATATCTGCACAATGTGTGCAGTTATAACATGGTTTAGTGCTGAATTTATTAATGGAAATTGGGTGCAGAGCTCATTGTAAATGGAGCCACCTAAACTGAGCCAGAAGATATAACAAACCTACTGGCTGACAAATTCAGCTCAAACTTTACCCCTCTACCCCCTCAACCTTCCCTCAGGAAATACCATTGAATATAACTCCCCCTGTTATTACCAGCGATCCCAGACCTTAATGCTCTCTCTAAGGCAAGGAACACTGCATCAATGGGTCCAGACAATATCTCAGGATGATTTTAAATAACATGAAACATGACCTATCAGGCCCTCTGTTATTGCTATTTAACTGTAGCCTCCAAACAGGCTTCATGCCTCATGAATAGAGAACAGCAACAGTCATCCATCTGCACAAAGGTGGGTCATCTACAGACCCTGGAAACTACAGACCCTTGAGTCTCACTAGTCTCATATGCAAAGCCATGGAAAGCATTATCATGGAAGTAATAAGTAATGATATAGTAAACCATCAGACACTGGACCCAACCCAGTTTAGTTTTTTCAAGGGCAGGTCATGCTTACTCAATCTGGTAGACTACTTTGAAAAGGCCACCAAAGCAATGAATCAGGGCAACATGGTTTACACTGCCAACCTTGACCTGGTCAAGGCATTTGACACAATACCCCACTCATGCATTGTTGACAAACTCAAGAGGTTAGGTACAAATCCTTATGTCACCTAGTGGATAGCCAACTGGCTCACAAACTGGACACAGGAAGTTAGATTTGGGGAGTCCACCTCTACAAAGCAGCCAGTCACAAGTGGAGTCCCTCATGGATTGGCCCTGGGATCGCTCCTTTTTGGCATTTACTTCTCTGAAGTCAAGGCCAGTGTCAATGGCCTCAGGCTTACTAAATTTGCAGATGGTTACAAATTACGAGCTGTCATTGAATTCACCCACTGACACAAATGTTCTCCAGGAAGGCTGACACACAAAAACAATTGATGTCAGAGCCATGGACTCAAACTAAATGCCAGGAAATGCATAGAAGTATCCTTTGAGAAGTCATCCACCCCTTGTAACTATCATAGTGACAACACACTCCGTAGAGTTGACCCAGTAGTCAGGGACATAGGGACACTCATAGAGAGTAATCAAGACTTTGACCATCACATGTCTACAGTAGTGACGAAATAATTCTATGTTGCGCAACTTATAAACTAAGGTATGGCATCTAGGTCCAAGGAAGTCATTGTTCTACTGTATTCAGCATTCATCAGAGCTATCACAGAGTACAATGCCCCCCTTTGGTATGTACCGAACCAGGCATATCCAACAATTAGAACATCCACAGAGGTTCCTCACTAAAAGAATAAGTAATATGTCTTATGCAGACCACCTCAAGGACTTAGCCCTGTATTCTGTCTCCGTCAGGCTGTTGAGGGGAGATCTATGCCTGTCATACAGGGGGTTGTCAGACCCCACTCTGATGGACCTCCTGCATAACTGCAAAACAAACAGCACAAGAATTATCCATTCTAAAGACTTAAACATTACCTGTGATATAAATAAGACCTGCTGGAGAGACAGGTATGTATCCCAGAGACTACCATGTGTCTGGAACAGGCTCACCAGCCATGTGAAGCAGAGTTCCTCCCTAATCCAGTTCAAGTGTAACTTGGACAATTGAATGGGGAACAGGAAATTCATCCCTGGTTTGGCATCTATGTCTCTAATTAACACAAGTAGTCTATAAATGTTTCATCTCCCAGGCCCCTGCTTACACTTATCAAGGGTACCATAACTTGTCAGAGATTTGTGATGCATGGCTAGGCTTAAAAAGGCCCTTGTGGGTGTTAGCCTAGTAAACACCTATGAACAATTAACAAGGCAAATTAAGTCTACTAAATCCAAATCTGAGGTAAACCTAGCCTAGCCTCCCAGGCAAAGGACAACCACAAGGCTTTCTGCAGCTGTGTCCAACACTTCAAAGATAACACACAGTAGTATGCAAAACTGATTTTAAACTGAACGACCTAAACAGAGATGGAAGATATATCAAAACTACTGGCTGACAACTTCAGCTCCAGTTTAACCCCCCCCTCCCCCCAGTTGCCCTCCAGGAAATACCATCAAACAAACCCCCCAACTATCACTAGTGGCAGGCCCAATATGTGTAATCTAGGGCTAAAAACGCTGCATTGATGGGCCCTGATAACATCCTGATGATGCCTTCTAAACAGCCTGAAACATGAGCTATCAGAGCCACTGGGGTCATTGTTTAACCATAGCCTCCAGAAAGGCTTTGTGCCACATGAGTGTTGAACTGCAAGGGTTATCCCTCTGCACAAGGGCAAGCCATCAACCGACCCTGAGAACTACAGGCCCATCAGTCTGACTAGTCTCATATGCAAAACCATTGAAAGAATTATCATGGAAATGATTAATAAGGATATAGAAAAACTTCAAACACTAAATCAAACCCAGTTTGGCTTCAGCAAGAGCAGATCATACCTACTGAACCTGGTGGACTTCTTTGAGAAGGTCACCAAGGCAATGGAGGAGGGCAAAATGGTGCATACTGCCTACCTTAACCTGGCTAAGGCATTTGATCCAATACTCCACTTGGGAATTGTAACTAAACTCATGGATATAGGCATTATCTCATGTGTTGCATACTGTATAGCCAGCAGGCTCTTAGATGGGACCTAGGAAGTTAGGATAGGTAAGACCACTTCCACAAAGAGGCCTGTTACTAGTAGAGCCCCTCAAGGCTATGTGCTTGGTCTGCTCCTTTTTGGCATCTAATTCTTAGATGTCAAGACCAATGTTGAGGGCCTCTGGCTGACCAAGTTTGCAGATGATAGTAAATTAACAGCAATTATAGACACCCTCCAAGATACTAACAGCCTACAGGATGCAATTAGTCTGTTACAGTTTAAATTAAATAAAGTGCTTCATTTTTATTTATTTATTTATTTCCTGTTATTCAACTGTAGAAGAGCTTTGGTTTTATTTCTTAGAATGGGAGCCAGATCACAGAATGTGATGGCACTGACTGCAAATACAGCTAGCTAAAACTTCGCTCCACACCTTCCCCATCAATTATCAAAACCAAAACTGGAAACTGAACTACTATTTATCTCCTCTTGGTTCCTCAACATAAGATGTCTACTTAACAGCAGAAAAGACAAATGCCATGATCATTATAATGAAACAAAAATCTAAACCTATCCCACAAAGCTTGCTTATCAAAGGTCCCTCTCATTTCCCTACACAGAATCACATCATTCTTCAAATACTTGGGCATTTGATTACACTAGACACTGTACATGAAAGATAATGCAATACAAGCTAAGGCCAAAATCAATACGTTCTTCTGATTCTGAAAATCTCACATTTACCAGCTCCAGAAGGATTACAGTGCAATCAGGAAAGGAATCCTACCTTCCCAACTCAAACATGGCCTTCATTAGATATTTTCATAATACATTGTTTGTCAAACCCCACTAGTTCCTATTTCAATAACAGACAGACCTCCTATCAAGGTCTTTCCCTTCTAAACTTCTAATCTTGACACCTTCCATATTCTTCCATGCAAAGACCCCTCTTTAAGATTTACAGAGTACAATATGTGCTCATGTTCTAATGGTGCTGTGACTCTCAGAAAGCAACCTAACAAACAACAGTTTTTCCATCTTAGGACCTAACATGTAGGGATTCCTTACTCTAGGCCTCAGAAAATTATTTCTGCAGTGATTTCTGTTCCTAGACATCATCTTTTTTGAAAATACCTGGTGCTCCAGCACCACTGTTTTTACTGCAGATGACTCTCCCGTAACCTCCTTCCTCAATGCCAAACTGTTAAGTAACCTAAAACCAAACAAACACAAAATAGTATGTGTGGTTGCCTTTTATATCTCACCTGGAGCCAGTATTAGCACGTTATTTATGGAACTGCTAAACAGCATGGCCCCCATTAAGTTTAAAAGAGTGCAAAACAACCCTGGTCCTTGGTTCACTTCTACTACCAGAAAATTAATGAGGGTAAAACCTGGAAGGTATGGATCAACAGTAAGACAGAAAAAATCTTCAGCAATATAGATACATATGAAAAAATGCAAAATATAAGATCAAACTTGACAAAAAACTTTATTACTCCAATTTGCAGAAGAGATTCTGCAAAAATCCTAGACAATTCTGGTCTATCGTATCTAAAATGCTACATCCTGGATCAAATGGACAACCACACCGCAACCCCTACTGCTCCCTGGAAGAGATAGCTAATGTTTTCAATGATCACTTTATCTCTAGCATCACTAAACCACTTCACAATGAAACTCAAAACACATCAAACTCCTCAAATAATTTGATCACATCCCACCCAGTCTCACCTCCCAGCTCCATTAATACTCAGTCTTTCTCCTTTAAACCATGATCTATCATAACAATCAAGAAATACCTTAAACAAATTAAACTGAGTACACTTGCTCTAAATGGAATTCCTGGTGATTTCTTAAAAATTGTAACCAGCTCAATTTCCTTTCCAATATCCATTCTCATAAACATGTTAAACCTATATCTCAGCTGTAATCTTAGCCCCCGTTATTCATGGGTAATAGCTGCTAGCTTTGCTATTAAATAATTGCTAGTCTTTATGGCACCAATGATACAAGTGTTGTGCCATTTAACTAAATACTTAATTTCATTTTGAACTATAACTGTTTACTACTATTGTTAAATAAAACCTACCTATACTTCTTGTAACTTGTAATTAATTGCTGTTTTAATTGTTGTTTTTATTATGGAGCTTTTTTCACCGGCCCTCCACTGAAAAAGGACCTGTGTCCAGTCGGATTTTCCCTGTCAAAAAATGTAAATAAATAAATAAACAATAAAAATAAATAAATAAATGTTTATTCAGGAATTGCATGCACCACCATTATGGGAAAAAATTCATCCCAATTCATATGGGAGATAACACCAATGATACATACAACTTTAGATCCATTGCCATTCTCTCCCCTATCAAAAATCCTTGAAAAATGCATTCCTAATCAATTAATGGCTCATTTATAAACTAACAACCTCCTTACCCTCACACAACATGGTTTCAGACCGGGCATAGCACTACCACAGCCCTCTTAAACTTCACTAGCACTAGTAATCTAGCCAGAGACAAAGGCCAACTGGTTTACGCCATGTTTATGGATCCATCCACGGCCTTCAATACCATTTCCCATAGCCTTCTAATACAACAACTCTCTTTATTTGGCCTGTCAAACACTTCCACCAACTGTTTTTTAGCTACCTTTCCAACAGACTCCAGTCTGTTAAACGAAATATTTTTACTCATCCTTCTGACCCATCAAAAAAGGTGTTCCCCAAAGTTCCATACTGGGGCAACTGCTTTTCAACATATTTACCAACAACCCACACAAATGTCAAACATCCCTCATACAATTTGTTGATGACTCCACATTAATCTGTTCTACTTGTAACATAATTACTCTACAACAGCTCACCCAAGAGCCATTTTAATCAGTTGAAAGCTGGATCAGTAACTCCCAACTTTTACTCAATCTAAAAAAACACAAAATTGCTGCTATTTCTCCCCAAAATCCCTTACATACCTAAAACAAAGTTTCTCAGTAACAGGATCTGATAACACCCCTATAGAAGTCATCCCTCATACCAAGCTACTAGGCATGACAATTGACAACCTGAAATTTGACTCGCACGTGCAACAGGCGATCAAAAACAAAATAAATAATCAAAAATTAGGGGTACTGTAGAGAACAAAAAAACTGCTTAACTGATTCATCCAGAAAGCTTCTGGCCTTTGCACTCCTACTCCTCACTTTGCTATATGGCTCTCCAGTACTGCTTAACCTTCAAGCTTCCATCCAAAATAAATGAAACCAGTGCTACAACAAAGCCAGTGCCAGAAGAAAATAGCAACATTTATCAAAAACACATCAAACAGACCCCATTACTACTAAGACCTAAAACAGCTTGATTGGCTAGAATTACCCAAGCAACTCATTTACACACAGCTACTCTTAGTCTACTAACTAATATACAAACCAGAGCAAAGCAAAGCCCTACTAGACCTATTACACACATACACCCCTGTTAGGTCACTTTGATATGGAAACAAAACGCTCCTCACTACCTACAAACCAGACCTGTCAGTAGGAACCTCTCTATATTCCAGCTACGTAGCCTACTTCTGGAACTCTATCCCCTCATCCCTTAAACATGCTGGCAACCTTTCAAATTTCAAGACCCATCTAAAAAATATCTATCTGACACATGGAACTCTAAATGTACAACCCTCAAAACAGATGCATGACCACCTTCTTAGTGTAACTATGCCTTTTCCCTCTAAATTCACTAAAACCTTCATAACTTACCAGGTAGTAATGGCCTAACATCAAAAGAAGCTCATACGTTAATGACATCATACTATTAATGTATTATCTTCTGCCTCATCAGCCAACACTTACTGCTATTTATTTTCCTCTCATGTCCTTCCATAAAATTTGCATCTTTCTAATAATAATCACCTCTCTCTCCATGTCCTGAATTTTCCCTCCTCCTCATTATTCCTCTTCATCTCATTCTATTCATCTATTCTGCTATTTTCACCTCCAGCCAAACACTTCCGCAACATAATGTACATGCATAAGTGTGAATTTGACATAGTCGCGCTTATTTACTTTCATTATTTTGAAGTTTCGACTTCATGGACACGAATTTCTGAAATTCGATATTTCAGCAATTCGTGTTTATGAAGTGAAGCCATATATATATATATATATATATATATATATATATATATATATATATATATATATATATATACATATAGATATGTATACACACATATACACACCCATACATACATAGACAGGTATATATATTTTCTTTAATGAGGATTCTGTTACTGGCTGGGTAGGTATTTCTTCTTTACTTTTGTAAGTTCACCATCTGTTTCTCCTTTCTGTGCTTTATTCCCAAGTAATGGCTATAGTTAGTCCTTTACGATTAGTGTGCAACCCCAATTAACAGATTCAGATAAAAAAAAAAATGCATGCAAACATACATACATAAATAAAAATACTGTATATTTCATTGATTTTCACAGATTTTCTTTCAAAAATTTTCTAGCACTAGTTCTACTAAATAACTTTCAAGTAGGCAAAATACATCACCTATATTCAGATGAAAAATGCACTCACTTGAGGCACTCCTTAAAATGGAGAACATCGACATCTGTGCAGTGACAGAGACCTAGTTCAAGGCTCCAGAGAGCACCCCTGCATTACCAGGCTATAATTCATACCACACCTTTCTGCCACCTAACCTGGACTGAAACACTAAAGGTGGGGGCGTGTCCATATTCATTAAGGATATCCACACCTCCAGGCTAGTTGCTCAGCATAATGCATCTGAGATTATCCAAGTGCAAATTAACTCTGGGCAAGACCGCAATCCAAATTTTAGCTTGCTACAGTTCCCCCACCATGCCCCAGAATTCTCACTCCTCATTTCCTGATACACTGAAAAATATTAGGGTACAACCTAACACCCTAATAATAGGCGATGTCAACTACCCCACCAATAAATGGGAAAACTACTCATGTACCAACTCTTTTGCTCAATGTTTTTTGGAATTCATAAATTCCAACGCCTTGGATCAACTTATCCACACCCCCACCAGGGGCAGCAATATCCTAGACCTGGTCATTACCAACATGGGCGACCGGTGTTCCACACCAGAGGTCAATTCCTTATTGGTCAGATATGACCAGAAGCTAATCACCCTAGACATCTACATCCCACCCCCACCCCCCATTAGGGAAACCACCGCACAAAATTTCTCCAAAGCCAACTTCATGCTTCTTAAGACAGAAGTGGCAAACTTCAAGACACCCGTGCAGGCGAACAATAGAGGCACGACTGCTGAATCCTACACAAATGCACTTTATAAGCACTTACACAAGTGCATGGATCACGCTATCCCTACCAGAATAAAGATGCTATCCTCCAAAAAAAAGAAGCCAATCTGGTGGTCCCCTGCCATAAACAAACTCTGCAACAGAAGAAAGAAACTGTTGCTAAAAAGAGTAAAATCCCATGATTGGAGGAACTCCCTGGTCAGCCTCAGTAAGAAGCTGAGATTCCTCATAAAATCCTCCAAAGCTAGTTACAAAAAAAAATCGCCACTGATTCCAAAGACAGCCACAAAGCATTCTATAGCTATGTCAAGAATCTCAGTGGCAACACTCAGATCTGCTCTGAGTTACAGCACAATAACACTAAATATACAGAACCAACTGATATTGCCAACATCTTGGCAGGTAGGTTCAGTGCTAACTTTACCACCCTCTCACCCCTTAAAGGGCCCATCTCTAGACCAGAAGAATGCAAAGTTCCTGTAATCACAGCTGGTAAAAAACACACCTCTCTAAAACCAAGAACACAGCATCCATGGGACCTGACAACATCCCAGTCTGCATTCTACATGAACTACAGAATGAACTGATACCCCACCTAAGTACCATGTTCAATCATAGCCTTATGGCTATCCCACTCCACAAAGGGGGAGCCACCACGGACCCCGGGAACTACGGCCCCATCTGTCTGACGAGCCTGGTCTGCAAAGCTATGGAACGTATCATCAATGAACTTAAAAACAATAACACTGGTAATCTCCAAACACTGGACCCCACCCAGTTCGGGATTGTAAAAGGCAGATGTCTCCTAAACCTGATAGACTTCTTTTAAGCCATCACCACAGCCGAAGATGAGGGTAAGGTGATTCACACAGCCTATCTAGATCTCGCCAAGGCTTTCAACACCATCCCCCACTCTGGAATTATAGATAAACTCACTAAACTAGGTATAAATTCCTGTGTCATAGATGGGTTTCCAACTGGCTCACTGACAGAACCCACACTGTGAATGCAGCAGACTCCAAATCCGACTTCAGACCAGTGACAAGTGGAGTACCACAGGGTTCAGTCCTGGGTCCTCTCCTGTTTGGTATCTACTTCTCTGAAGTACAGGCTAACACAGAAGGTCTTTGGCTAATGAAGTTCACAGATGACTACAAACTAGGAGCCATAATCAAAACTCTTAGCGATGCAGACATCCTACAAAAGGGCCTCACTGAGACAGATGCCTGATGTCAAAGCCATGGCCTCAAGCTCAATTCCAAAAAGTGCATTGTCATCCCTTTTGGTAAACAGTCTGTATCCATGAACTACCACATAGGCAGTAGTCTACTTAACACTGAAAGTGTGATAAGAGACCTTGGGACACAAGTGGACAGTAGTCTCTCCTTTGACAATCACATTGCCACAGTAGTCAGGAAATCCTTCTATGTGGCACACCTCATCACTAAAGGTTTCTCATCCAGGAAAAAAAAGGTTATTGTTCCCATCTACTCATCACTCATTAGACCCATTATAAAATACAGTGCCCCTTTTGGTATGTACCTCACAAGACATCTACAACAACTGGAAAGGCTGCAGAAATACCTCACAAAGAGAATTACTGGCCTCAAACACATGCCCTATGCAGACTGTCTCAAAAAAACCCAGCTTTACTCTGTCACATATTGCCTATTCAGAGGCAAACTCTGCCTAACATACAAAGCTATGTCAAACCCAGAGCTGTTGGACTTGCTCCACTTAAATAAATCCTAATCCCTCTTAGCTACACACTCTAGGGACCTAAACCTTGTCACCACAATAAACATAACATGCTGGAGGGATAGATTCCTGTCCCAGGGACTTCCCATACTCTGGAACAAACTACCTATCTATATCAAATAAAGCTCCTCATTAGCACTCTTCAAAAAAAAAATTTGAAGATTGGATGGGAGATAGGAAATTCACCCCGGGGATCACTTCTGTGGCTCTGCTCGACAGGGGCACAGGAAAAATATTTTCCTGGGTGGTGAAAGCCAGGGTACCTTTTTGGCTACGCTTATACAGGCCCTAGAGCCAATAGCCTAGTACCTACCTATGAACCTATGAACTGTGTATACAAGTGTTGAAACATTTTATTGCTGATATGGCACAATTTTACCAGAGGTCATACTCCCAAAGTGATTTTTAGCAAATGTCCTTCCTTGGAAGTTTCATCACATAATTCCTTCAATTTTGAACCCCACCCCAGAATTTCTCCTGTGGAAGACCTGCTCTGAATGAGACACCCTGGATATTATACACTAGACTTACTGCCATGTACCACTACCTCTTTCAAGATTTTATATTTGATATTTGCAGGATATATTATTACCACTTTCTGCATTTTATTACAACTCTTTTTTTGCTGTGCCTGGATACCCACTAATGCATTCTGGCATTTTCATCATGGGTGCCAGAACCATAGCTCGGGGGGGGGGGGTGCCCTCCCACTTTTACAGCTGCAGGTTGACCAGGAGGCTTCAACAATTAAAAAAAAAAAAAAAACAAAAACAATCTTCTTCACTCTGCAGTGCAAGTGTTTTCTCCTTTAAGGAGGACCATGCATGCATCACATACACGCATGCCAATGTGGATGTAAGTACATTCTGCACTCTCCCATGAAATTTAAGCTAGCATTTCCCTCAAGAGAGAAGGTAAATGTGTGTGTACATGTGTGGCCATTCAGTTGATTAAAAAGGTAAGTGTGTGTGTGTGTGTGTGTGTGTGTGTGTGTGTGTGTGTGTGTGTGTGTGTGTGTGTGTGTGTGTGTGTGTGTGTGTGTGTGTTTATGTATATGTATGTGTGTATGCCAGTTTATATAGTACTGTGCACAATTTTTATAATCAGTGTTAGCAGACTTTTTGTTTAATCATCTATCATGACATTTGTTCATACTTGTAAGAGAATTGAGATGGGTTGTGGGCTGAATAATCTACATAAATTTTCCCTGACCTGAAAAATTCCTGCACAGATGCATGAGACACACACATGTGAAAGTCGTCTGTAACGTTTTAGGTTTATTTAGTAAACACTAAAGTGTGGTCATACACAGATATGAGTTTGGTTGTGCTATGTAGTTTGTACCTTGGAATAGCAGTGCTAGTATTAAAAATAAATCAGCTGCACTGGCAGCCTAAATTTGAAGGTGTCAGTTAATAAATAACAGTTTATTTATATTATATGGATGAAAAGGGATAGATAGGAAAGTAGAAAAAGAGGAAAGAAAAGACAAGGGAACTACAGATGGATAACAAAGCAATGAACAGAAGGTAGGAGAGGAGGGTATATAATTTCTTTTTATGGGGGTAGAATGACCTTTTGGTAGAATGTACGAAGGGATGCATGGGAAGGTATAAGGAAGCAAGAGTAAGAATGGCAATTGGGGAAGACATAAGGGTAAAGATATGACCTAGAACAAGACAGGCAGAGAAGGGTGGATGACCACCCAACAGGGAAGTTTCACAAATGGAAAGGAAAGAGAGACAGACTCAAATGACTTATATATGGTGAAGATGTGGGATAATCATTGTTGCCTCACAGCAAGAGGTTTCCCGGTTCAATTCTTGGTCGGGGTGCCTCCTGTGTGGAGTCTGCATGTCCTCACTGCAGTCGCGTGGGTTTCCTTTGGGTGCTCCAGTTTCCTCCCTCACTCCAAAGACTTGCAGTAGCTGGACTGGATGCTCAAAACTGGCTGTAGGTGTCAGTGTATGTGCAAGTGAATGGTACAGATGAACTACCATGGCAAGGCTAGCCACCCGGTGGTGTAAACCTTGGCTCAAGATGATTGTCACTGTTGAAGTGACACCCCAACCCCACATGCAAAAATGGGAAAAAGGGTTGAGGATAGATGGATGGATGTTAAAGACACACTTGTAAATGTATTGTACATGTCTGTGCATGGCTGAAGTATATGCGCAGCATCTGGAACAGTATTGCAGTTTTATGTAAATAACCATAAGAAATAAAACCTTTTACTTAACTTGATGCTGGTGTTTCAAATTAAAACCAAACTCTTTTACATGAACTGTAGTGTATGTAACAGTTGTCTTGTTCTGTAATATTCTAAATATGTTATCTTTTAGTAGTATTTTTTATTAATAATTAACCATTATAAAGGGAGTTGCAGGCACCACATGTTCCATTTTTCAACAGTTGCTTTTAAAATCTACATTCAGCTACTTCCTGCCTAAGTTAAACCGCTAAGATCAAACAAGAAATGTCAGGGACAGCTGGCTTCATTATAACAACCCCCACAAAGAAGCTGCATTTTCTTTATCCTTTCAGTTGAACACAGCTTATCAATGACTGCTTACAAAATACATAGAATATAGACTTAATAGCTTTAGGATTATACCTAGTTTCTGAGAATGGTTTGCTTATTAGTAGTTATCGATGCATGATTAATGTTAAAGAAAGCTTTTTCAGTGTGTACAAACAAATAGTGACAGTGAATGCAGATTTTTATAAAATCAGCATCAGAGCTGGTCCAGTCATTTAGATATTTGGGGAGCATAGGTCAGCTTGAAAGAAACAAGAATATCAGAAATTAAAATGCATGTGTCACAGCTAGCAAAAGAAGACACTTATGACATTGTGAAAGGTGGAATAAACACACAATTCAAGTGGAAACCCTAATTAAAAGGAAAATAATATATACATTTTGAACACTGTGTCAAGATGGCTGTTAAAATATTAATTAAAATAATCTGCATAAATACAGAACAGTGGTAGCATTTTTTGTGGACTCAAGGGGATGAGAGTTAATGAGGGCACATCAATTGACATCATCTACAGCAGGGACAATCATGTGTTGAAGGGTTGAATGACACGGTGGTTATCCAGTAACAGTAAAGAAGTGATGAGCAAACTGGTTTATGTGGTGATCTAGCCCTCTGAAAATTTATATTTTGCTTTTACAGAATAACACGGTGGGAAGATGGTCTGCAAAGGGCCTCTTATTATACAAACTCTATAACATGGTGACCACAAAAAAAAAAAAAAAAGAAAGAAAGAAAGAAAAAAAAAAGGATGGCTGTAATTATCTGAGTGGCAGCTTATATTGATTAAGCTAGTGACATATCTAGATGTTTTATATAAGTGTGTATATGTATATATGTATATGTTTTTATCTCTCAAACAAACAGAACAGCTAATTCAAAGTGTGTGTGTGTGTGTGTGTGTGTGTGTGTGTGTGTGTGTGTGTGTGTGTGTGTGTGTTTGCATGTGTTGCTATGTGAGAGAGTAGGTGCATGTGTGTGTGTTTAACATAACTCTTAAAAGTCCAGATTTAGCCTCATAGTTTTCGTCTGTTTCTCATAAAATGTGTGGTTTCTGGCAAATCAGGGAGGAATGAAGTAACTAAATAATGACATATATATGAGTTTCAGACAGCATATCCTTCAGGATACATGCTAACACAATTCCTGGTATTCTAGCAACTTTCTAAGTTAAAAAGAGCAATATTGAAAATATATCCCTATTTGGGGCTGTTGTATCCCTATTACTTAGGCTTTGTCCAGATTTCTTGCACTAAGAGGTTGAGAGGTATGGGTACCTCTAAACTGTTCAGAATTTTGTAGAATGTCATGATTTTTCTCTCATATTTTGGGCCTATTCTGAAACATTTGTGGTTTCCTGGCAAATCACTAATGATTGAAATAACTAAATAATGTCGTACTTTTGAGTTCCAGACTTCATTTTCTTCAGAAAATGCCTGCTAAGACCAATGCCATTATTCTAGCAACTTTCTAAGTTTATAAGAGCAATATTTAAAATCTGTCCCTATTTTGGGGCTTTTGCCCCCTGTTATTTTAGGCTTTCTCCAGATTTCTTATGCTAAGAGGTTGAGAAGTATGGAGGTATGGTATGTAATGCCCAAGTGGGGGGGGTAGTTTATTAACTTGATCAGGCTTGACCCTGTAACTTGGTTACAGGAGACAAGAGCCTGAATCCTCTACATCACCTAGCGGACTGCTGAAGGAATTGTGAGCTGCAATGGAGACAAAAGCCTGAATCCTCTACCCCAATTACCAGACTGCTGACAGAATTGTGAGTATGAGTTTCAGTACATTTTCAGGGAATTATGAGTTTCAGTGCATTTTCAAGGGATTATGAGTTTTGGTTTATTTTCATGAAATTGTGAGCTTGAAGGAAGGAAAGTTTACTGTTACTCATGTTTTCAAGGTGCAACTGACTGTTTTATTTATGAAATGGCAGTCACTGTGTTGTAGAATTTGAAAGCAGTCTTAGTAGCATAATTGGCTTTGATGCAGAAGGCTGTGGATTTGACTCCCACACCATGTAGATGGAGTGCTGATATTGCAGTGCTCATTTGGCTGTCGATAATTTGGTGCATGTTAAGGAGAGATAGGTGTTCCACAGTCCAGAGTATGTCCTCCTTTGTATGAGATGCCTAGTAACTATGAACTTGTTGTCGGTTTGTCAGTCATTCCCTA
This sequence comes from Protopterus annectens, assembly GCF_019279795.1. Lineage (NCBI taxonomy): Eukaryota > Metazoa > Chordata > Ceratodontiformes > Protopteridae > Protopterus > Protopterus annectens. The sequence continues at coordinate 1,065,985,210 of NC_056730.1, read as the reverse complement.
TTGCAATATTACCAGCTTACCAATTTTTTTTAATGTAACATAGGTGATTAATTCTTCAAGGGCAGCAGGCACTGAATTTGTAGATGAAGTATTGAAATGTAAAGATGTTTGCCAGTAGCAACATCTTCATTAGTTACAGATTCTTTTTAATGTGGAATTATTTGGATAACTTTTACTTCTCACCTCTCAGTGCTTTCTGCCTTAGTTTGCATCACATGAATGCCCACCTGTTTATTTGCATCTCTATACATTCCCCTTCATTGCTAATGTATCTCCCTCCTCTAATCTGTGCACAAACTGGCTACTAATAAGCAAGTCAATGTGAAGACACACTTCCAACCTAAATAAACTTTGCTGTTTCTTCTCTCCTTCACTTTACAGGTAGTTTAAATTATTACTTACCCCCCTCTGAGGTATTTGCTGATAGATTTCCACTGATTGCCTCTCTGGTTTCACTGGTTTCTTTGCATTCCACCTGGTTTACACCCCTTGTGCTATCTCCCTCCCCAATACTAAGTCTATATTAGAATCCTGCTGAGCATGGAGCCATCTTTACATTTCTAGTCTCACACCAGGACACAAGTGCTCTTCAGCAATTGCATTCTGCTTGCTGGTAAGCCATTAGACCTCAGGAATTTGTTTAAAGTGTTCAGATTTGTAAAGTAATACTTACTTTTTACTCTTGTCTGTGTGGCCTCTGCCCCACTCCATTCACCCTGGCTAACGTTTGGGCTCTCTCTGCTCCCCTGCCCTGCCCCCTATTCCCTCCCACCCCCACTGCCTCTACATTTATAGTAATCACAGCCACACCCACAGTTCACCCTCACATCACCTCCACCAATCACAGCTCCTCAAGTCAGATCACATTATACCACACCAACTTGCTCCACCACAAAATACTCCAAACCACTCTCATTCCCACTAGGCATTATTTACATCACCCACACTAATTACCCATCCACATTAAGTGCAACTCTATGACTTCTATCCAGACCCCCACCTAGAACCAACTTAAACTTTATAACCATGACTATCACACAACTAAGTCTAGTCTGTCTTCTCATAATTCTTTAGAACACCACAAGGTGTCACTCTAGCAATATCCCTAAACTTAGTAGCACAATACTACATTATGCACTCTCACATACATACGCTGCATATTATAATAATATCTGCTCACAACTGTTCAAGAACTACATAATGGACCAATTCAGAACTAAACACATATGATCTCATTCCTACTCCAAAAAAACACAATACTTTCTCACACTCATCACCAAACTCCAACATCTGCATCACCATTTTAACACCAGGCTCAATATCCATGCCAACCTAGGCCCAAATCCATCCTGTCCAACACAAACTGCTCCGACACAAATGTCAGAACACAATACCCACACTATCTTCATCCCTGGGCAAATCAACAACAGCAGCAAAACCAACCATCTGTTAATGCTAAGTATTAATATTCGAAGTATCAAAAATAAAATACATAAACTCCAGGCCACAATAGCACACTACTCCCCAAACATAGTTGCTTTAACAGAAACCTGGCTAAATAAAAACATAGCTAACTCAGAAGTTCTCCCTACTGGCTACAATATCATTAGACAAGACAGACCACTTTGTAAAGGGGGTGGAACTGCCTTACTGTACAATTCCAACTTAACTGTACATCAATTACCAAACTCCTACCCCTCCCCCAAAAACTGGGACATGCTTATCTCACAACCTCAACTTCACCCTAAAAAGGTCATCACCACAATTGTGATATATATTCCACCTGGTAATACAACTGCTAGCCTTGAAGACTTCTTATCCTGGTGTTCTTTCACATACTCACAAGAAACCCTTATTCTGGGGGATTTTAACCTAGATTGGTTCACCTACATATCAGAACCACCAAGTAATCTAATAAATCTCCATGGCTACCAGCAGCTAGACCAAATTCCAACTAGATGTGATAAAAAATCTAAAATGGAATCCATCCTTGACTGGGTCCTAACTAACAACCCCACATTGTACCCCCACGCAGGCAGTCCCCCATACACCTTAAGTGACCACAACATAATATACCTTATATGTAGTAGAAGAAGCATATGCAAAACCACTAACTATATATCCACTAGAAACACAAAAAAATTATTTCCTGAGGTCCTCAATACTTTACTGTGTAACTGTGACTGGACCCCCCTAAAAACCCTCCCACTTGACCAGGCTATAGCATATTTCAAAAAAACATTTCTACAACACCTAGATACTGTTGCTCCATTGTGCAAAATCAAGGTTAGAACCTCTACAAACCCCTGGCTCAGTAAAGAAACCAAACAAATCCTCAAGTCCAGAGACACTGCCTGGCTTTACTATAAAAAAAAACAAGGAACACAAAGACTAACTAAGTACCAAGAACTGCACAACTGTTCAAAAAATGCATTAGGCTAGACAAAAAAATCCTACTACATGACATTACAAACTAAATACCAACACAACCCCCCAAAAATTTGGAAAAATGCAAACCAGCTACTAAAACCCACCCAAAAGGCTACCCCCAAACCAACCACCCCGACACTAAAGTTCCCATCGAAACACAATGTAACTCCCACTTTGTGAACTCAATTCTATCCTTAGTATCACAGGACAGTTCCTTGTTCACTATCCCCCCAACACAAATAACACTAATACAAGCTTTACCCTCAAAACAGTTTCCACCACTTCAATCAAAACCATGCTCTCCAAACTAAAAACCTCATCAACAGCAGCCGACCTACTCTCCAGCTATTTCTTGAAACTCACAGCAGATGCTATTGCTATCCCAATCTCCACTCTCATAAATAGATCAATTGTTGAAAACCATGTGCCCAAACTCTGGAAAATATCCTATGTTACACCCATACATAAAGGCAGGACCTCCACTGAATGTAATAACTACAGACCCATTGCTTTACTCTCCCCCCTGGCCCAAATCCTATAAAAATGCATCCATACCCAGGTGCTAAAATATCTTCTAGATAGCAACATCCTGTCACCTACTCAGCATGGTTTCAGACCTGCCCATAGTACCACTACAGCCCTCCTCTGCTTCACAGACATAGTAAACCATCTAAAAAATGAAGGCCTGCAGGTGTCATATGTCCAAAGCATTTGACACAGTCTTGCACCAAATTCTGCTAAACAAACTAAATCAATATCACCTGTCAAATTCCACTCTTACCTGGTTCCAAATCTACTTAACTGACAGGTACCAAGCTGTGAAATGTGAAAATTCTCTCTCTCCTCAGCTGCCTTTAACTATAGGAGTCCCACAGGGTTCTATCTTAGGACCACTACTATTCACAATCTTCACAAATGACCTCCATACCTCCACATAGCATGCATCTATCATTCAGTATGCAGATGACACTACCTTAATCTGTGCTGCACAAAACATTCCCACCCTCCTGCAAACAACTCAACTAGCTTTCTCTGATGTTGAAAACTACCTTACCAAAGCCCAACGTATCCTCAATCTAAAGAAAACTCAGCTTATGATTATAACCATTTCTAACAAAAACACTGATAACAGTTAATTCCCTATCTACTCCGCAAATGTTACTCCAATCACTCCAGCGGCACAGGCTAAGCTATCGGGAATAACCATAGACTCCCACCTAAAATTTGATTGTCATCTCAACTTAACTATTAAAAAAGTAAATGCCAGACTGGGATCACTCTACCGTATCAAACCATTTCTTACCAACAACACAAGATCAGCCATTGCCCGCTGCCAACTTATATCCACCCTACTTTATGCATCTCCCATTCTGACTAATCTCAACAAAACTGAACTAAGCAAAATTAAAGCCTGCTATAACAGAATTGCCTGCTTTGCTGCAAATTGCTCATATAGAACTCATCACTGTACTGTTTTGAGACAGCTCCACTGGCTTGAACTGTCCAACCTCCTAACCTACAATCAGCTCTGCCTCTGTCATTCGATCTATTACCTCCCCAATAAGTGTCCTGCCCTCAAAAACCTAGTACAATATCACTCAGCTTAAAGGCCTCTTAGATCATCAAGCAAACTACTACAAGTCACCAACAGCTACAACAGCATTGGAGATGCACTATATAGTAGTTCAGTGGCTAAAAAATGGAACTCTGTCCCTACTAGCATTCAAACCACATCGTCCAAAGCCTCCTTTAAAGACCTCATCAGGCAACATCTTAAGCAAAGTTGGCAGTGCCATGATTGCTCCCCAGGCTAGTGAAAGCAGATAAGGTACATATACTAAACCTAGAGTACTTGATAATAGTTTTCAGTCTTACTCACAAACATTGGCTAATCTACAATGTATGTACTGTACATGTGTACTATGCATGTATTCTACCTATGTTCCAAATTTCAGCTGTACACCACAAATCTATTAATTACCTTTATTTTTAAATTAATATTTTTTGTTTATTCTCTCCACTGTAACTGTTGATGTGCTGCATACCACTGTAAAAACATGTCTTTTGTAATTTCTGTGTATACTAATCATGTCTAAACAGGGGTGTAGCTAGGATTTTCAAATTTGCACTCACAGTTCTCAAACTGCTACCCCCCCCTCCCCAGCCAAGCTACGGCCATTCTCGTAATTCACGGTTCGCTCTTTTAGTGTCGATGAAGAGGCATTCACTCTAATGCCTCTTCAGTAATATAATATAAATTCACTCAAACTCGGTTCCTTGAATTGAAAATTAACCTGAAATGTCAGTTCTTTGAAAAATGCAGCATGGTAGTTGGGGTAGAGAATTTATGCTTTTGTTTTCTGTAACTAAGGTACAGGTTTTGAGCTTGAGTAAATTACTAACCACCTGCTACCCCTAACTAGGATGTTTCATTCACACACACACCCCTACCTACCTCTTAGTGCAAGAAATATGGACAAAGCCTAAAATAAACAGGGATAGATATTAAATAATGCTCTCGTGAACTTAGAAAGTTGCTAGAACAGGATTTGTGCTAGTATGAGAAAGTTGCTAGAATAACAGGATTTGTGCTAGTGTGAATTTTTCTAAAGGACATGAAGTCTGAAACTCAAATGTCTGTCATTATTTAGCAACTTCAGCTTTCAATGATTTTCTAGAAAATCACAAAATTCATGAGGAACAGACAAAAAATATGGTGCAAAAATCTGGACATTCTGCAAAATGTGGACAGTTGAGAGGTATGCTACCTACCTACCTAACACACAAACACCTCTCAACCTCTTAGAGCAACAAACTCATAAATAAAACTGAGGCAAAGGCCTAAAAATAAGGACATTTTTTTAAATATTGCTCTTATAAACTTAGAAAAGATAATAGAATAGTAGTAGGTCTTGCATTAGTACGAATTTTCTGAAAGGTATGAAATCTGAAACTCAAATGTCTGCCATTATTTTCTAACTTCAGTCTTTAACAATTTGTCACTAATTTGCCAGAAAACTGCAATTTTATGAAAAACAGACCAAAAATGTGATGCAAAAATATAAAATTGCCAGACAATACAGCTGGGAACCTGTCAAAGAAGGGACACCATTTTAATATGAGCAAAGTTAACTTAGAGCAGCTAACAAAATTAGAGAATCTACATGCATTTCTGAAATAAAAGTAATGTATAACTCTGATCATTACAGTTATTTATAAAAGTGAACCCTCCACGTTTTCTTCCAAAATTGCTATTTTGTGGAGAGATTATTAGGGGGAGAGCAACATTTTGAGCCAAAATTGGGGACAGTTGAGAGGTTTGTATATTCCTAATTCTATAAAGTGATTTATTTGCACATACCTCTCAACCTCTTAATGCAGGAAATCTGGACAAGGCCAAATATATTGGGGGAACATACAAACAGTACTAAAAATTGACCTTGTATAAACTTAAGACAGTTGATAGAATATCAAGTCTTGCTTTAGCATGCATTTTTCTGAAGATTATGACTTCTGAAACTTAACGTCGGTCATTATTTAGTGACATCATTCCTAAATGATTTGCCAGAAAAGTTTTATTTTGCATTTTACAGCACGAACACCAATAAATATCTGCTAAACAAAGCAATGCAGTCTCACAATGAAACTAGACTTAGCATTAAAACTTCTCTGCCCTTGAAACTCACATTCATTGAGACAGCATTGAAACCCACATTCAAAGAAAATACATTTTGCCAGTGGCAGATAAAGTAACTTTGGGCTGTTTTCAAATCATCGGCCCCTTGCACATGAAACATACGCATGCTCTTTGATACACCTTCCATCATAAAAGTCTACTCAAACTTCTACAGTCCACCAGTATCAGTAAATATGCACAATCTCTGAACTAGTAAAAGCCATCTACATAATTCCACATTAGAGAAATCTGTAACTAATGAAGAGGCTGCTGCTAGCAAACAACTTTATATTTCATGGTTTCATCTACAAATAATGTGCCTGTTGCCCTTGAGGAATAAATTGCCTATGTTGCATTAAAAACAACGATATGCTAGTAATATTGCAATAGGGAATGGATGGCAAACTGATAACAGGTTCATAGTTGCTACTAGATATCTTCGCCAAAACGGACTACAGCATCCACCCCCCTTTACAACACAGTACAGTATCAGCAATGCATCTACCTACTGTGGGAGAAGAACCCACAGCCTTCTGCATCAAAAGCAAGTACACTACCTGTTGTGCTATTAACAGTACAAGCAGACTCAGCATAAGCAGCACTAAACTTAAGTTCCCCTGCAGCTCTCAGCTCCTTGTAAAATGTCGACACTCAGCTGTATCTCTGAACTTTGCAGCACAAGAAATCTGGAAAAAGCCAACATTTATTGGGGGGGGACAAAAGCCCAAAAAAAAGGGACACATTTTAAACATTGCTTGTATAATTTTGGAAAGTTGCTAGAATAAAATGCTGCATTATCACCATGCATGTCTTGAACCCAGAACCATATGTACTATAGTCAGTGCAACATACCACTATGCTAAATCAGCAGTTTGAAAAATAGGAAGACAAACTTAATGACTATCATTTAGATAGCTCTCAACCTCTTAGCACAAAAAACCTGGACAAACAAAGCCAATAATGAGGGAATACAAGTTCAGTTCTCACTTCACACCTTAGCACAAACAACCTGGACAAACAACAAAAACAATAATGGGAGAAATACAACTTCAGTTCTCAGTTCTCACCATAACTCACAACCATTAGAAAAGCAAATCTGAACAAAGTTCAGAAATGGTGGTGGTTAGGGACTTTTGGCTCTTCTTACCCTGAAGCAAAAGTACAGGGTTTGAGCCTGAACACCTATAACCTGCAGGTGTATTATGTGGGGGGCATACACACACACACACACACACACACACACACACACACACACATTTTTGTTGTGCTTGCTTGTTTCCTGCTCGCAGCCAGCCAGACATGATGTGAGCTCACTTCCGACTAGCTGGTATCCTCCTTAAAGGAGCCAACACCTCCTTAAATGTACGTTTTTTTTTTTTCAAAAAAACTACCCCCTTCTAAAAAAGTTGTACTGAAATCAGTACAGTGCGTATGCCTCCCGATGTCCCTGTGTCTAAATAACTAAATGTATCTGTAATTTTTCTATGTGGAGGTTTTCTCCCCCGACCTCTGCTGAAAAAGGACCTTTTCCGCTCAGTCAGACACCCCCGGTTAACAAATGTAAAATAAAAATAAAAATAAATAAAAATTCTGAAGAGATTGTGCTTATTGAGTAATATTGGTGGATTGTAATGATAGAAGTCTGAGTGGTCTTTTATGGTTGAAAATTTTTGAAATGGGCAGTTTTGTCATTATTGTTTCATACATTTTATTTCATTGCTTATTAAAAGAATGTTTAAAACTACAAATTTAAAACACATTTTAAGAAGTTGTGCTGTATTATACAAGGAATATAATTTAATACAATCAGGAATGTGAATCAAAGAACAGATGCATATATGCATGGTCCTAAAAATGTGTGCAAGGGTCTATGTTTTGAAAACACCCCAAAGGAAAATTAATTCTCCACGGGCCAGATACATTTTCTATGAATGTGGGTTTTCATGCCATTTCAATGAATGTGAGTTTCAAGGGCAGAGAAGTTTAATACTCATGCTAAATCTGTTTTCATTGTGAGACTATATTTTTTTAGCAAATAGATATCCATCTCTGTGCTATTTTATTTCAATATCTGTAATCATTATAGAAGTAAATAAGAAAATAGTATGTACATTGACAAGCTTGAACAGTGTTTATGGTAACTGGGGAGAAATAACGAAGTAATGGAACACTGGAATGGCTGGGGAGGGAGCTGCTGCTGGGGGAGGTAGAAGGTTGCTGCAGGAGTGACTGCTCTGGGCGGCCCGATCTATTATCCTGCCTATGGTCCCATTTGATCATGATCTGGCTCTGGTATTTTGCACTATTTAGTATAAACCATCCGAATTTGGAAAGAAACAACAAAGTGTCAGTTGTAAAAAAATAATAAGCACTTTTATTCTGTGTCTGGCAGTAAAGGAATGAAAGCGCTTATTATTTTACAGCTGACACTTTTTCATTTCAGCTTCTAATAGATTATGGTTTTCATTATTATGTACTGTTAATAACAGTCATATTGTTGAACATGCCAGTGCAGTTCTGTGGATTGTGGACCTCAGCTGAAGTGGCAGCAGCCCACCCAGGTGCATTCTGGGCAGTCATTTATGAAGTAATAACAGTAAAAATAATAACCACAACAATGATGATGGTGATAATAAAATAAGACTTAATGCAGGCAAGAAACTGGAATAACTTTGACTCTGCTTTTAGTGTATTTTCAGAAGATAATACAGTTTCTTCATGTCTTAAGTCTTCTTTGTTCTATTGTTTTCATTACTGCAAGTTGGTCCCAAATTTATTAGATTTTTAAAGTCATGCAAGGAACAATAATTTATTTAAAAGAACAATACAAATACTGTGTTTTTTTATTCTGCTTATAAAAATGTTATTAAAGCATCTTGCCTGACTTTAAGCCTTCAGTTTGCTTATTTATTATCCATTTTCAAGTTGTCCAGTTTCTGTTGCACTTCTGTTTTATTTAATTGAACAAATGAAAACAAAATGTTTGAAAGTGGTAAACAGCTTTTGCTTACAGTTCTTACTTAAACCTCAAAACCTCATAGCTCAAGAGATAACACCAAAAATGTAATGGGTCATGAAAAAGGTCAAAGTTCCAGAATCAGGGACAGATTTTAAGTATAACATTGTTCTTACATGCTTAGTTGCTAGACTAACAAGTTTTGCATTACCATGCATTTTCTTTTTTTTGTTCAAACACATTTTTATTTTGTTTTCATTATAAACATATGCAAGTGTACATATAACAAATACAATAAAACAATAACAAAATTATTTACAATATTCCATTCGTCCATGATAAACAATCATTTTATCCTTGACAAGTTATCAGTATTTGTTCAAAAGGTTTTCCAATTTTTGCCATGCTATTTTTTTATGAGTAATGTTATGAGTTCTATAACAAATGGTTTGCAGTTCTTTTTTACAAACAACTTTTGCTAAATTAATAAAATCTTTAAACATCAAATCTTGTTTACTTTTCCAGTTCAAAGTAATAACTTTTCTGGCAATTGCAAGAATTGACCAGAGTAACTGAATCTGAGATTTAGGTATGACATTAGGTATAAGAACAATGAATAGGATTAGTGAGTTAGAAATATGACAGTTATCTGATCATAAAGCATTTACAATATATCTGAAGTCTTTCCAGTATTGAACATTTCTACATTCAATGAACATATGAACCCAGTTGGCCTCTAGTAATTCATTACATTTCCAACATTTACTTTCACTGTTTTTGAGAATAAGATTTTTTTATGTGGAGTATAAAAACTCCTATTCATAAATTTCCACATATACAATCACCAATATAATGAAGAAGAGGTACCATACGTAGAATTCAATAACAATTTTTTGGATTCATCAGATATTTGTTCTTCATTAATCTTTACATAGTAATTCCAAAAATCTGAGTCAAACTTTAGAGTATCTTCTCTTAGAATCTTATAGATAGGTGAGATACTTAATTTTTATTATCTGTATTTTCAAGACACCTAATAAAAAGTTGGATCAAACTAGGTATAGATTCAGTCTCTAGGTTGATTGATACTCTCATTTTGTTTTCTATAAACTGCCGTAATGAGTGTATAAACAACCAACTGTCTTGACTATTATCAAAACTACATACAAGAGAGTTTAGTGGTTTAATACTCTTATTTTCAATAAACTGATGCCAGAATATCAAGTTATTTTCCTCTAATTTTTGCATCGCATTTATGTTGAAAGAATCTAGGCAATCAGGGGAGTATGCTATAGGGAATATAAGAAATAGAAATTGTTTAATGTTGTAATTACAATCAATTATATTTTTAAAGTTATTAAATATTTTATTAATGCCATAAGAAAAATGATCAAACTTCTTACTAAATAAACAAAATTCAAATAAAAGCCAATGAACCCTACATATTCCATATTGTTCCTTAAACTGATTTTAACCCCGGGTATCACTTCTGTGTCACTGTTAGACAGAGGCACAGTATACTAACCTTGAAAAAGGGCATAGCAAAATAAATTTAAAATGGGTGTCGAAAGCCAAACACATTCTGGCTAGGCTTATAAATGCCCTAGGGCAGATAGCCTAGTATGAACCTATGAACCTATGAACCTATAGTTCTGACATCAGTTATATGAATCTCGTGTATTGTTTTCCAGCCAGATATATAGGTAGGTGTGATCCAGTGTAATAGCACATTAATTATAACTGATTTGGAATAAAGATCTAAGCTAGGGAATGCTATCCCATTACTGTTCCAAGCTCTAATGTGCCATTTATATGCAATCCTAGGTTTTAAGAGGAACCATAAAAATTTAAGTAGTATGGAATCTAATTTTTAAATAAGTTTTTGGGAGGGGGGGGTAGTATTAATGACTGTATATAAAACATAATTTTAGGTAAAAGTATTATTTTAATTAAAGAGAGCTTATCCTCCATTGTGAAGAACATTTTATTCCATCTTTTGATTAGTTCACTAATGGTGGTTATTAAATTATTGTAGTTTAGTTTAACAGACTCTTTCCATGCACTCTTTATACTGACACCCACATATTCTAATACATCATTCTCCCAATTAAACAGGCTATTCTCTCTTAGGTTTTTGTTGATCTTTTTGTTAATTAGTAATGTTTTGATTACATTTAAGCCCTGAAATTCTTTCAGACTTGCTTAAGATATTTATAACATCATACAAAGAACCATCAATATCACCCAACATTAACAACATATCATCAGCAAATAATTGTATCTTAGGACAATAGTCCTTATTAATTTAAAAGCCTTTTATATTTTGCTTATTTCTGATATATGTAGCAAAAGGTTCCATTGAAAGAGCAAACAATAATGGTGACAAAGGACAACCTTGTCTAGTTTCCTTGAGGATTTCTAGTGGTAAGGATAGACATGATCTGATTTTCACATAAGCTTGTGCCTCAATATAAATGTTCATTAGTAAGCTGACAAAATCTGAGGAGAATTCAAAACAAATTCAAAACCAATCAGAATTCTTGGTAGATAAGACAAACTAATAGAACCAAAAACCTGTTCTATGTCTAGGCTGATAATAGTTAGTTGTTTTTTGTATTTGCATGCTATGTCTATTAATGATAGTAATTTAATAATGCTATCTTGCACTTTTCTATGAAGAATGAACCCTGTCTGATCATTATGTATTAGCTTAGGTAATATTTTCTTTATCCTATTAGCTAATATTGTCATGAAAATGTTATAATCAATGTTTAGTAATGAAATTGGCCTATATGAATCACAAGATTTGGGGTCCTTACCTTGTTTTAATATGGGGGAGATAATTGATTATTTCCACAATGGGGGTGTTATACATTTTTGCTTAACCATAGTAAAGCCACTCATCATTTTCTTTATTATATATGCAGGAAAAATCTTATATAGTTCAGGAATTATTCCATCCAGTCCTGGAGCTTTATTATCTTTTAAATTTTTTATTTGCTCTTTCACTTCTGTTAGTGTTATTTGTTTATTTAATATGTTATTTCATTGCATTGACATGTTTGTAGTTATATTTTCTTGAATAAAAGCATTTATTACATTATCTGTCTCCAAAAGGGGTGTGTTATTATTTATATCTTTATAGTAGTTTTTGAACACTTCTAATATGCCCATTAAGTTACATGTATGCTTAACTGAACGATCACTTTTATATTTAATCTCATTAATAAGATTTTGATTGTTTATTTTATTTATTTATTTTTTTTTGGATCTTACTGCTATTTTATGTAGATATTTGGGATTTACAGCATAAGATTGTAATTTAAAATTTTCCAGGTTTATGGCTACCTTATGATTCAGAACTTCTAAGTATTTTTGATTTAACTTAATAATTTTGTTATGTGCTACTTTGTTATTTGGGTTTGCATCCATTTTTATCTTGTCTATGTTTTTTGTAAGTCTAAAAGTTCTTTGTCCCACTCTCACCTTTTTTTAAGGTACCAAGATTTTATTCTACCATATATATAAACTTTAAAGGTGTCCTATAGTATAGTATCAGTCACTCCACCATTATCATTTGTTTCCATAAACATGTCTCTTTCTTTCATTATCCATTTCCTAAAGTCATTTAACTTAGTTATGTAAGCATGAATTCTCTGTAGAAATCTTATATCATCTGTATGTGTAGTTAATGTAAAGTTTATAGCATCATGGTCTGAAAGTGGACAAGTCATTATAGATATATCACTTATTTTAGAGTATATATTATTTGATAAAAATACCTTATCAATGTTTGTTTGTGTACCAAACTGATATGAATAGTGAGTATAGAATAAGGAATAATGTTCTCTTAGACCATGTATATCTTTAAGGTTCATCTGGTTTATAAAGTCATTTAACTTCTTGGCTTGAGATGTTAGTTTTATTTTACCATTTTTAGAAGTATCATTGCCTGATAATAGGCAGTTAAAATCATCTGTTGCTATAATTTCCCCTTTTGCATTTAAAGTAATCAGGTCCAGATATTTGTCAACATATTTAGTACTCAGTCCTGGTATCCAATATGTTTTAATCAAAGTATAATACTTCCTATTGATTTCCAAAATAACCATGCTTAGCATCCCATCTTTATCTCAAATTGTATCAATAATTCTTGGCATAGTATAAGTATTTTTCCATAGAATAAGAGTGCCCATGCTCTTAGTCCCAGACACAAATCAGCCAGAATGGTATAGCCATTGAATGAGTATATTTGTAGATCTTTATAATAGATGGGTTCCTGTAAAAAAATGATCTGGGCTTTATGCATTTTGATATATTTAAGCAAACCAGCTCTTTTGACATTATTGTTCAAACCATTAATATTTAATGATAAACATTTATAAGCAATTGACTATGTGTATGTTATTACTAACTGAAAGACCTTTCTTTCATGTTGACTTGATATCTACTGAAAACATGCATATCATGGATGCATAACATGTATTAAGTACTACTATAAACTCAAAAGTATTTACACATACATGAAACATAAAGTTTTTGGTTTAGTTAAAAACTTAACTAAACCATCCTTCCACCACCTCTCCAATACCAAATGACACAAGTTATCTATCTCTGCTTAGAATATAGTATAAAAACAAAAAAGAAAAGCATTATGAAAGCAACTAAAGAAATCTGAATCCATGAAATATACATTAGAATGACAGTGTCCAATATGTCTGAAGCTATATGAATATGTCACATATGATAATTGCACCTCTAATAAGTAGATATGCCAGAAATACACATAATATCAAAGTATGTATAAACATTAGAAGGTTTAGAAGACTGTCATTATTTCCAAGACTTTTCAAGAAACATCAGATAATTTAACCATTTTCAGACATCTATCTAACATTTTTAATGTAAGGATATCTTGAATATATATATATCACTTATTACAACATAACTATTATATTTTGCAATTATACACATATTACTCATATGTATTAACAATATCTATGTTGATGTCTTTCATCAGGAAGGACGAAGAGAGAAAAAAAAAGGGGGCCTCACAACTCTCTGTTTTGTTACTAAAGGTTTAGTTATATAACATAAGTGTAATGTTAATATGCATAATGCATTTCCTAATGCAGCTCCTAGTTCACTTGATGTCATTTATAGGTTCATAGGTAGGTACTATGCTATTGGCCCAAGGGCCTATGTAAGCCTAGCCAACAAGGTTCCCTGGATTTCACCACCCACAAAGGTTAATTTCCTGTGGCCCTGCCACAGACATGATCCCTGGGGTGAATTTCCTATTTACCATTCACTCATTAAGATTTTTCTTGAAGAGTGCTAGTGAGGAACTCTGCTTGATATAGATAGGTAGCTTGTTCCAGAGTATTGGAAGTTTCTGGGACAAGACTCTATCCCTCCAGCATGTTCTGTTTATTGTGGCAACAAGGTTTAGGTCTCTAGAGCATGTAGTTCAGAGGGATTGAGATTTCTTTAGGTGTAGCATGTCCAACAACTCTGGGTTTGACATAGCTTTGTATGTTAGGCAGAGATCACCTCGGAGTAGGCGATATGCTACGGAGTAAAGCTGAAGTTTTTTGAGATGGTTAGCGTAGGGCATATGTTTGAGTCTTGTAATTTTCTTTGTGAGGTATTTTTGTGGCCTTTTCAGCTGTTGCAGATGTCTTGTGAGGTACATTCCAAAAGGGATGTTGTTAGTTACAAACAGTGTTATTGAATCTGGAGAATGTATGCATCTATTTGAGAACATAGGCATTTTCAAAGGAGTTAAACACTTTTATCAGAACTAATTTTTTACCATTTCAAGTATCTAGTGAAGGATAACAGAATTTCAAGAGAAAAACATTCTAAGTACAACCATTTAAAAAGTTCAAAAGGTCAAATGATGTCATCACAGATTTATAAACTTGTTAAAAAGTGTCTAAATAGGTTCATGCACAACAGAAGTTGTCTCTAGTGAAGACAAAAAAGCATTTTCAGCAGGAAATTTAGATCCTGAAGCTTTTAGAGTTTACAGAAAGCAAAAAAAAAAAAAAAAAAAAAACAAGCTACCTTATCAGTCCATGTAATGAATCTCCACCATGAGAACAGCCACACAGACAACCAGTTTCCTCACATATTATAATATTTCAGTCATTTACCAACCAGTTAACTAGGCCAGAGAGAAAAAAAAAGAACCTACTATATATATATAAAACTTATATTTAGCTAACTATAAAACACCATTAACGTACTGTATTAATGTTTGAATGTATCTAAACAAAGAGTCTAAAACATCTAGTTAGAAACACTAATCAGAAACACCTTATTACCCCACCATTGACCCACTAGAAAAATGCACTTTGGTTTAAGTCAAATTATACTATTACTGAAGAATTAGAAGACATACATCATTTGTAGTTATTTAAAAGGGAAAAGTATGTAAAGTACTTATAATAGGGAAAAGAGAGAAAAGGAACATTGGTAACAAAAAAGAATAGGAAGAAAGAAGAGAGAGCGAGAATGTTATTTAAATACTTAGTACTATATGTAATTAGAAGTAGACATAGAAAGGAAAAGAGAAAGTAAATAATAAAAATGATTCACGTTACCTTACAGCATACAAACTTTCCAGAATCAAATATATTATGATTCATAAAAAAAGCATTTAAAATTAGAAGGAATTTATTAATTTGTCCTTTAGTTTCTTAGTTTTGTATGCTCCTTTCTTCACAGTCCATCCATTTTTTGTTGCCTTTCTCTTCAAACTCTGGGATGAGCATTCCATTTCTTCTATGTCCGACAGTATTTTCTTCTTTTGGATAAATTCTACTGCTGCTTGTAGGGAATCAAAGATATTCATTCCTTCTGGCAAGGTGATTTTTATTCTTGCAGGAAAAAGAATTTGAGCTTTAATACTGGCTTTTTTTAAGGACTTAATTAGAGGAACACATTCCTTTCTTCTGGATATGACTGTAGATGTGTAGTCATTGTCAAAATGAATGCCTTTTTCACTCATCTTGATATGGGAATTAGCCCGAGCTGATTTCAGCACTAAGTCCTTGTCTTGCGAGGAAAGAAATCTAACTATTATATACCTGGAGTTAGATGAATTCAGAGATGAAGCTGGATTTGCCAGGGACCGATGAGCCTTCTCAGTTCCAAAAGAGAGGGATTCAGGCATGTTTAGTGCTGATGAAAACCACTTATTGAGGAATTGAAATCATGTTAGCATCCTCTTCTTTCTCAGGAATTCCATATATTCTTATGTTATTCCTCCTTGATGTACTTTCAAGGTCTTCCAGTTTCTCACTCAGCCTGGTGTTTTGTTTCAGAAGAAATTCATTGTAATGTTAATTTTCTGTCACTCTAGTATTTAGGTCAGTTACTGTTTCCTGTAAGGCAAGAACCTGTTCAGATTGTTTTTTTACTATTCCATTTAGAAGTTCCAGCTGTTTACTGCACTCTTGTTTGATAATATCCATTTTGTTTTCGAATTTGTCCATTTTTAGTGACAGTTCTTGGATGTTTGTTATTATAAGATGTAGTTCTTTCTTCACTGCATTCTCCTGGTCTGGGTTCTTCAAGTCGCTCATCTTGATATCTCCAGTAGAAAACGTCTTGACATGAATAATTAAAAAATTCTCTTGACTATCTTTCATTTTTAGAAAATAATAAAGAGTCTATGTTAATCTAATTTTTAGTGTACTTTTAGTTAGATTTTTCTAAAAATTAAAGTATATTTCCTGTCAGGATATTAAAATCTAAGCAGAGCTATGGATTTTGGCTGCTATCAGACTGGCATCTTGGCCACACACACCCCCACCATGCATTTTCTGAAGGATATGAATTCTGTCATTATTTAAGTTTTGCAGTCCTCATACATTTGTCAGAAAACCACAAATCTTATGGAAGAGACCAAAAGTATGACACAAAATCAGGAACAGTCAAACGTATGCTCTGATCTCTCAACCTCTTAGGGCAAGAATCGGGGAGAAAGAGTGTGAAAGGCTCAAACTCATTGGCAATTGTTAAGCTTTACTCTTGCCCCCAAAGCAATGGATGAATGTAAAACAGTTCACACCACATTACATTGACTTGGCCAAGCCTATTCACACAATCCCCTACTCAGTTGTTGTAGAAAAACTGAATGAATTGGGAATAAACCTTTACATAACTAGATGGACTGCCAACTGGGTCACAGGATGCAGGAGATCAAAATAGGGGAAGCTACCTGTAGAAAGAGACCAGTCAGCAATGGATTTCCCCAGGGTTTGGTGCTGAGACCTTTCCTGTTTGACATCTACTTCTCAGATGTAAAAACTAATACCAAAGGGCTTTGGCTGATTAAGTTTGAGATGACTGCAACCTAGGAGGAATTGTTGAATCTCCAAATGACTTAACTATCATGCAGCTAAAAGTTTGTCCCAAACAGTACCTGGTGCCAGAATCATGAATTGAAAATACATTATTGTGTCCTTTGGGAAGTCATCTACCCCATAGAACTTCCAAATTAACAATACCCTCCTGAGAGTTGATCCATTTGTTTGGCAATTGGGAATGTGTGTGTACAATGACCTAATTTTTCAGCAACTTGTGCCCTGTTTCATAAGATAGCATTTCTATATTGTACAGCTTATGACCAAATAGATTGCAACTACATCTAGAAATGTTATTGTCCCCCTTTACAAAGTCCTCATTAGGTCAATAATTTTGTATAATGCCCACATTGGCACGTATCTGTCCAAACACATGCAACAACTGGAATGCCTTCAAGATACCTTACTAAAAATATATAAGTCCTAAACAATAGGTCATGCATGGACCACCATAAAGCCTTATCACTTATACTTGGTATCCTACAGAGTGCTAAGATTTGACCTGTGTCTACATACAAGGCATCCTCTGACCCAATATTGATGGACCTACTGAATATCAGCAAGTCAAATGGCATCAGAAATACTCAGTCCAGATATCTAAACAGAATGGTGTGGAGAGATGGATATTTATCACAGAAGATATCACTTTTCCAGAACAGACTCTCCATTCAAGTAAAATAAAGCTCATCCCTGTCCATATTCAAATGCAACTTGGATCTAAGGAAGGGTGATAGAAAATGCATCCCAGGATTGCTCCCCGTGCCACTAATGGATAGAGATAGTTCCTAAATGCTGCATCCCTTACATGGTTCCCCTCATGCCATTAATAGATAGAGATAGTTCCTAAATGCTGCATCCCTTACATGGTTCCCCTCAAATTATCTATGGTATGATCACAGTTATTCTCACTAGGGCTAATATACAGTTATCCACCATGGGATGGGGAAGACCAATCAGGAAATGTTAATTCAAGCACCAAAAGGGAAATTGACTAAGCTAAAAATTTCCTCCAAGTGAACCTGTGTTGAGATAGTAAATAATTTAAAAAAATTTCCCTTTTTAGATAAGTGCCCCTCTCACTCTCAACCCCCCCAGCCTTCAACAGTTTCCGGCACCTCTGAATTTCATACATTGCAATGATCACTACTGTATCTGTATTCTGTATTTACCAAGTGGTTTGACTATGTTACACACTCTCTAATACATTTGTGAGTTTCAAAGCCCCCTGCAACATTGTCTAGATTGATGAGGCTTTCTCACTTCACACATGAGATTTGACACCATTAGCAGAAGGTGGCTTGCTATTATTGATGGTGTAAATAAAAGCAGGCATGTCATTATCAGGATGTCTCAATGACTGACTTATGTTTTTTCCCTATATGATAGTGTCACAAAAGAAAATATCCCTGAAATTGATGGCACTAGCCCTGCCTGTTTCACAGTAGAAGACAATAAACAGGTGGACTACGACATAGATGAATGGAAAGATTATTTTGTTCAAGGTTCTTCTCCTGATACCAGAATTCTGCAAGACCTAATGGCGACAAAAATAACCACTAGCAGATGGAAATGTACAGTCCTTTGAAAAATGTTTTGATATAGGACCATAAGAGGTTTCTAGGCTCATGGTGTTAGTCCCTTTTTAAGCCTAGCCATTCATGGCCCAATTTTTCCCAATTATCAATGCTCATAGGCTAGAATGGCTTTGGTATATGCCTGTGCTTTAGGAAATCTGCAAACTGTCCCTTTCCATAAGGGCCACAGGGGACAAGCCAGGTGTGAATTTCTGATTTCCCATCCATTGCATTTCAATAGGCTTAGGAAAGAGCTCTGTTTCACATGGATGGGTAGTCTGTTCCAGAGAATGGGTAATCTTTGAGACACATTCCTGTCCCTTCCAGCATATTTTGTTTTATGTCACAGAGGTTTAGATCCTTAGATCGGGTAATTCTAGTGCTGTTATGTAAATGTATAGCAGAAACATCAGTCTAGATCAGAAAAAGCCTTGTAAGTTAGGCATACATCACTCCTCAGTAGTGTGTAGGAGACCAAGTAAAGGGACAGGGCTTTGAGGCACACAGCATAGGGCATATTATTTACACTCTGTATTCTTTTAGTAGGAACCTCTGTGGCCTCTCATGCATTTGCAAATGCTTGGTCAGGTACATGCTGAAGGGTGCATTGTGCTCAATTATTGATCTACTTACTGGCCTCAAAAAAATGCCCTACACTGACCGCCTCAAAAAACTCCAGCTTTACTCCAAAGCATATCGCCTACTCTGAGGTGATCTCTGCCTAACATATAAAGCTATGTCAAACCGAGAGCTGTTGGACATGCTACACTTAAAAAAATCCCAATCCCTCAGAGCTACACTCTCTAGGGACCTAAACCTTGTCACCACAATAAACAGGACACGCTGGAGGGATAGATTCCTGTCCCAGAGACTTCCTATACTCTGGAACAAGCTACCCATCTGTCAAGCAAAGTTCTTCATTAGCACTCTTCAAGAAAAATCTTAATGAGTGGATGGGAAATAGGAAATACACCCTGAGGATCACTTCTGTGTCTCTGCTCAGCAGTGGCACAGGAAAATAACTTTCTTGGGTGGTGTAAGCCATAGAACCTTGCTGGCTAGGCTTATGTAGGCCCTTGGGCTGATAGCCTAGTACCTACCTATGAACCTATGAACCTAAGGGCTGAGTATAGTGGGAGATTTTCTCACTACCACGGACACATGGTGAAAAACGTTCAGGTTACTGTCAACCTGAGTTCCAAAGTCCCTTACTACTGGGTCTACTTTTAGGGGAGTGTTATCAATGCTGTAATTTGCAGGGGTGGTCATCTTACCAAAGGGTATAATTATGCATTTTTTGTACTGAGGTTTAGGCCATGGTTCAGTGTCAAACCATACTGGAGAATATCTACATCTTTAGGGGATTCAGTGATTGCACCCAGCCTACAGTCATCAGTAAATTTGGTCAGCCAAAGTATCTTTGCATTTGCCTTGACTTCAGAGAAGTATCTTTAAAACAAAAGAGATCAGAGTACAGATCCCGGTGGGGCACCAACATTAACAGGCCTCTTAGTGGATGTGGATTCCCCCACCCTATCTTCATGGGTCCTACCTGTGAGCCATTTGGCTATCCATCATGTGACATAGAGATTTATACCTAAATCTGTGAGCTTCTCTATAATACCCATTGAGGTATTGCATCAAATGCCTTTTCCAGGTCAAGGTGGGCAGTACGTACTGTTTTGCCCTTCTCCATGGCTCTAGTGACCTTCTCAAAAAAGTCCTTAAGTTTAGTAAGCATGAAGGCATGACCTGCCCTTGATTAATCCAAACTAGGATGGGTTCAGTGTTTGAAGATTTCTTGTCTTAGTTTATCAGGTCCGCAATAATTCTTTCCATGGCCTTGCATAAGACTAGTCAAATGTATGGATCTGTAGTTGATGGTCTGCCTTTGTGTAGAGGGATGACCATTGCAGTCCTCCAATCCCTAGGGATGAAAACTGTTTGGAAGCCTGGGTTGAATAGAGGTTCTAGTGGGCCTGAGAGGTCATGTTTGAAGCTATTTAGGAGGCATCCTTGGATATTATCAGGACCAATTGGTGCAGTGTTTTAGCTCTGGAGAGTCCAGTGAGAACCTGTTCTTCAGTGGTAGCTGGGGGAGAAATTGTAGAGGGTATTTCCTGGAGGGTACTGGGAGGGTAATAGGGGGGTAAGAGTGGAGCTAAATTTATTGGCCAGAAAGTTTGCTATATCCCCTGGTTCAGTATAGGAAGTTAGATTTACCATTAGTTCAGCACACTGTTGGGTGTTTCTTTTAAGGTTGTGTACATAACTGAAAAATGACTTTTGATTATCCTTAGCCTGGGAGACTATCTTTGCATTGAAACTGGCTTTGGTAGACTTGATTAGTCCCCTGAGTTGATTGTTGAGACTGATGAGGGAGTTTTTTTTTGTTTTTTTTTTTGTCCTTTGAGTATTGCCTTTCTTATTTTTGGACTTCATTTTCTTTGCTTTGTTGTACAACCTATTTATGCAGGGGTCCACCAAGAGGGCTTGTTTTTAGAGTTTGTCCTGAATATATTTTGGTTTGGTACTGCTGTTTCCATGCAGTAATTTTCATGCTTGGACAGGGTTTTCGTAATCATTTTTACACAGGCCACCATGTTCTCTGAGTTTGGGAGGCTTGGAATTTAGCTATGTCTTCACTTAATAGAAGGTAGTCAGCCTTGGAAATGTTCTTAAAAGTTCTGAGGTTTGCTGGGAGTTAAGCCTTTATATTTTGTGATCTGATCTGACTAGTGTGGACATTACCAAAGGTGGGGGGGGGGCGCAAAGTTCCCTCATATTTATGAGTACCAAATCTAGGATATTTGAACTCATAGAAGGTGTACAGAGAAGCTGGGTTGGGTCTTTACATTGAGAAAAATCTATGGATCTTTGTGCCTGATTGTTAGTGGTTGTGTATGTATCCCAGTTTTTTGGTGGAGTAGTTAAAATCACTCATGAATATGATGTTGGGTTGAACTGTGAGTGACTCTAGTACATTCAATAATGTGGTATGCTTATCCTTTGATATAGACAGGAACCTATATGGTATGGGACTTTACCTAAAGTTAGTTGGACATGGAGTAGCTAAATCATGTCATATTGCTTGACTTTTTATGTAGATTGAAACACCACCACACATTCCTTCTTGTGTAGTAGTGGTCTAAATGTGTGTAAGGCATGATACACTTGCACTGCTGTGGTGCCTCCTGCAGCTTTAAATAATGTTTCAGTAACTGCACAGATATCAATACTCTCCAAGGTGATAAGTACTTCAAGGGAGTGGATCTTCTTGTTGAGACTCCTGGCGCTGAACAGTAACACCTTCAGTTTATCTTGCATTGAATTTACTATGTTTTAAGGTTTTTCAGATTGGCATTGTCTGCAAAGGTACTGTAGTTGTGGAAAATGTTTTGACCAATATCTGAAAATCTAGAGGGGGTGGGTAATGACCATCCCTGGCAAAGCAGCATGGTTTGTCAAGCATGTCCTCCCAAGCTGACAAATATTGGACCTTCTTAGAATGACACCAGTAATTATACCTTCAACCATCTTCTGTTTATATTGTGGTATCATCCTTGGAGAAGGTAGAATGATGCTCAAAGCTAGGCTCATGCCTGCCTGGGACACATAATCTAAATGCTCTGTCATAGAGCTACATCTCAGGTCATTAACACCCACATGGACTGTAACAGTTTCATACTGGTACTTGTTCAATGTCCTGAGTGCATGCATGATCTGGCAAATCCTTGCCCCTGATAGTCAAATGACCTTGACTGTCTCCTTGCTCAGCTTGATAAGGGGGGCATCAGCATGTTTTAAAATAGAGTCTCCAATGACCAGTATATTGGGTTGTGTAGCAGTTTGTCTTAAGGACTTAGAGGATGAGACATTTTGAGATGTGGAGGTATGTGTTCTTGAGAGCTTTGTCTTTATAGAGTGTTTGGGAAGTTGCTGAGTGCAGTATTTTGGAGGCCTGTGAGGTTTGGGTAGATTGCATTTAACAGCCTCAGCATATGTGTGTTTATCTGTCTAACCCATAGTAGGTGAAGTGTGTCTGTGTGTTACTGGTAACCTGTTTGGAGATAGCAGTGTCTGCATGTGAGAACTTTGTCTCCAAAGACATAGTGTAATTGCTGCTCTTACATACTGTGTCAGTCTGTCTCATGATGCCCATCTCCATCAGACTGGCTACAGAGACAATAGCAAAGTACACATCCATGGCTGTGGATCTTTTTTGTAATCTACAAAGGAGGGATGAAATCAGAATTTGGAGTTGCTGGGCTGGGAGGAGAGGTCTAGGATTGATCTAAAACAACATTCTCAAGGTAATACTTTTCAGCAGGCAAACCAGCTGCTCTACACTCAGCTAGTTATGTCAGAAAATAGCAGAGGAAGTTTTAATGGAAAATTACAACTCTAGGAGCCTGCTTTTAAACAGGGCACAGCAAACCACCACTGCACACCTCCGTGCACCCTATAATAGACGAGTTAGAGAGGAATCCAATGAAGTAACAGTAAAAATGCAATGTAACTGAATATATATGTTTTAGATACTGCAGCAATTCAAGTTTTTCACTTTTGTGAGTAATACTACAAGACTAAGGTTCCCAGACTAAGTAAAATGCAAACAGAAACAAAATGCAGTACAAATATAATAAATGGCGTTCAGTTTCTGCAACACTTCACAATTCTGTACTATTGTGAGGGATACTACAAGACTAAAGTTCCCAGACTTAGTAAAATGCAAATAGAAAAATATATGTAATAAATAAGGCTGAGATCCTGCAGCAATTCACACTTCCTTCACTGTTGTTAATTAACACTACAAGACTAAGGTCCCAAATCAAGTAAAATATAAGCACAAAAATGCAGTGGAAATGTAATAAATGGGGCTCAGATCCTGCAGCAATTCACAACTATCTCATTATTGTGAGTGACGCTACAAGACTAAGGTCCACAGACCAAGTAAAATGCAGTAGAAATGTAATAAATGAGGCTCAGATCCTACAGTAATTCACAAATATATGAAACAGTAAATAACTTGAGCTTTAAGAGTCTAATGGGAGTGCCTTATCAGTTTGAGCCAACAGTGTCAAGTAGAAACAACACTGGGATGGGCTTGCAAACTCTAATTTACAATAAAAGAAGGCAGCTACAAAAGTATCAAGTTTAAATGCATAAGAAGAGTTGGGTAGGTAGGTGGGAAAAATCCCAAAGTCAGTACAGTCAAACAGCAGTTTTAAACTCAGAGCTCTAGTAGCTGAAGAAGAAAGTAGGTAAATACCTTAAATAAGAAAACTGTTTCTCAACTCCTCGCATCAGTTAGGTAAATCTAATTCCTATTTAATCAAGGAATGTTTCCTAACTGACCCTAGACAACAAATTGTATGACTTCAAGAAAAAAAAAAACTTTGCAGTAAAACAAAGTTTAAAATACAACAGATTGTAATATAAAATACCAAAAATCACAATGTAACTGCAATATCCAAACCTTAAATGTAGAAACTTCAAAACTGAATGCAGTCAAACAGCAGTTTTAAGCTCAGAGTTCAAAATATTTGTATGGGTTTTGAACTCACAGTCACTCAGCTTCACTCTACACTGCTATACTACTTAACCAGTTGAGGTATTGGACTGCACATGTTACTTGGATGGTAGAATGATGAATAAGAATGCCTTTTATCACATTGTCCAACAAAGCATCTTTGCAGATGCTTCCAAAAATGTACATTTTCTGAATATACTTAAAACAGTCAAACCTGCCAATTCAGCTGGGCCATGGGAAGCTGTTTTGTTCAAACAGTACCCAGAACATAGGATAACATTGTTCAGGAAGACAAGTTTCAATCTGGTGACATAGGTAAGCCACTGCATGAGAAAAAAATGCCTAGCAGTTACAACAGTGTTAATACCATCTTTGTTGTCATCAATAAGGCTCTACACATGCATGCCCATCCTTATAGTTAGATTATGGTGATTGGAAGAGAAGAATAAAATATCATAACAGTACTGGTCACATATTAGAGTTTACTACCAGAGATACTACAAATTAAACCACAAAGCTGTGCACATTATGCAGACATTAGTGGTGAATTCTACACAATGCATGTATATACAGACCTTATTGAGCATCAGAATGTTGGGGACACATATATGCAATTGGAAATTGGTGGTAAAAAGAATTTTGTCATAAGTATCTGTTATGACAAACCTGATTATATACCATTCCCAAACAACAATTTGACCCTGTAATTATTTAGATAAAAATATCAACACAAAATATATTATTCTTGCTTGATAAGATGATTCTGAAGTTTTAATTGTGGCCTGTCAAGGGTATTTTTTTAAATCAGCAGTATCAAAACAGATGCATGGAAAGCCTAATCCATACATAGCATATTATAAAGCTCAAGCAGGCCATGATCTACCAGGATTTCACAGTTCCCAATCATGTATGCTGCTGGAATAGGGATATATTTAAAACACTGTTTTGAAATACCATGCCTTTTGTACAAAAAAAAAAAAAACATTTCAGTTAACAAACCACATGTTAAAGCAGATCCTAAAAGCATTCTGGAAAAGATAAATGGGAATGCAGTGAGCTCCTGCACCAGCATCACCATCATAGAAACAGACAAGGTCTGGTATGGTGATTTACAGAAGACCTAGTAAAAGGAGAGAGAGTAAGGTTACCAGGAGTTCAAGACAACTTTATAAAAGGTTGTATGCTCAAACGAAAAGTTAGTTATGAAGCAGAGATCCAAGGTTAAACAACACTGTAAATCTAAAAGCATGGAGACTTGTTTTAATTATTGACCTGGGGCAGTGTTTCTCAGAAGAATGTGCAAAGTTAGAATTAGAAGTTTTCTCTTTCTCATCTATTCAAGCAGTATTGAAAAACAGCTTTTAGTTACAATACTCTCTTTTGTCTCACCACAATTTTTACATTGCCTAGAATGGTGAAGATTACATTGATCTTAATGTACTATGTTATACCAGTCATGCAAGATCACCAGGGCAGATACCAGAGACACACAGGATGTGGTTACAGTGTGGTTAATAAAGTATCCCATTCCTACTCTTTTTTTTTTAATCTAGTGAATATTGTAGTGGTTGACTATGTGATAAGCTACAATAATAGCAGTTACCCCTACATATCTTATCTAAAACTGTGGCTCACTCACTTTACAGTTCTCAGCTGAATTACATGAATTTGGATACTCCAGGGCAGCATGAAAGTCCTTACTCAATGTTACAAATGAAAGTTTTGTAAGGCATGCAACTTTTACAGCTAGAAGCTATACTGTAGAAGTGACTGAATCAGTTTTATGCTGATTTGTTCTTCCAGGAAAATTTGTTTTGGATGGTATGGATGTTAACATTAAACTAGCATGGAAAAGAATGACTTGGAGATTCAATAAACTCCATATAGGCTTATCATGAAGCCTACAGAGAGTTTACATGTTTGCGTAGTGAGCAGCAGCAGTGCTAATTGTATATGCATGCTGCACACCATGTTTAAACATAAACAAGCACGGTTTCATGGCCAGCAAAACAAGAAACCATGTATAGCAACACGGGCACTAGCAGTCATGAAAACCTGTTTACCTTCTAGCAAACTACGTCTGTGGAATTGAGCAGAATGCTACAATGATTACCAGGGTTATTAATAAAGCAATGTATATATTTCCAACACATTACATGAAAGTGTATACTGTGCAGAGTATTATTAAAACCTGTATCAGGCATACTGAAAATAACTGTGTAAATGACCAGTAAGGGTACGTAGACTGCATTATAAATACACAGTCAGGGGAAGTGTGTATATTGAAAAGGGACACAGATGAATTGTTGGAATGTAGACAGGGGAAGAGGACAGGTGAAACATGGTAATACACAGCACATGAGAGCATGTCAATGAAGACAAGACAGTGGTAGCATGAACACTAATCACATATGTATCAACAGTTTACATGACAGACTGCACAGTTATTATATATTATGCGACTGTCACACAAGGTGACATATCAATAAAGTGGATACTTTGTGATATAAGCATCCTGACATGAACAATAGACATGGCATATATCATGGATAGTAAATACAATACGGATTATGTGCATATTGTGAAATTGTGCAAAATGAGTTGCCTGAATAGGAATGTAATGTCAGCACAGATCGCAACCAAGCAGGGCACATAGTAACAGGCATATGGATAACAGTAGACAGAAGCACAAGCAATCATGGACATTATCAGAATAATAACACCAGTAATCCCATGTCTTCCACATAACATATGTGATTGTGAGTGATCATAGATGGATCTGCAAGGACACACTTGTACAACTATTATGATCTGTCAGCAATCTCTAAGGGGAATCAAGCACACCTCCCTCAAAATGGAACATCTGCCGCAGGTTTTCAGAGGGTCACTGTTACACCAGTATTAGAAATAAGAAGCAATCTTGTCTAGTTGACAGGTGTGCATATCACTTTGTCTACTCATAGGGGTATGTTGCCCATATTGTAATTATCTTGTGTATTTGTGTTCATAATGGAACTAATTCCACCATGAGTTCCCTTCATCTTCCATGTCGCCATGGCTGTGGCATCAATCCTTTGTGTGTGTTGATACTTTATGCATTATACTAATACCACACTTGCATTCAATGACTGTCCACAATTTGCAGTCCCCCACAAAGCTGTTCGGAGAAAGGATGTGTAAGTCAGTTTTGATGTTTGAGACTTAAATAATGGACAGCAAAGTGCCTAGCACAGAGACCTGAGGTATGGACCTGGTCACTGCACTCTGGACAGAGGTGACTTCATACACTGCAACATATTTATCTGTCATTTATGTGTTTCAGTTGTCTACCCACTTGGTGAAGTAGGTGTTTATGGCCACTTGTGACAGTTTCTCTGTAATACCTGACTGTTGATTTGTGTCAAATGCCTTAGCCAGGTCAGGTTACACAGGATGATAGTGTTGTCATCATGCATGCCCTCAGTAACCTTTTTGAAGAAAGCAAACAGATATAACAGACATGATGTAGCTTGAAAAATCAATTGTAGGTTTAATACACAGTCAGAATATTACCTTTGTCCTTTTGGAGAAGGTCCATGATAACTCCTTGGCCTACCTCACAGATGTGGAGAATCAGGGTGGGTCTATAACTCCATGCATCAGGTGATGGACCCCTGAGTCAGAAGGATGCATGTTGCTGTACACACTTCTATAAGAACATAGTCTATCTCGAGGATGTGTTGATATATGGATCCAACTGTGCCTGGTAGGTCAGGTTTTAAGTCACACTATAGGCAACCTGTGATGTTGTCAGGACCCATTGCTTTTGTTTTATCAGCCATAGAGAAAGCACAGATGTGCTGCCCTGCTGAGAATACAAACTGATTAATGTTTGCATGTATACTTTGGCTGATGGCCAGTGGCAATAGGATGGTGATATGTGTGGCACACTGCAGCTAGTAGATTGTCTATGTCCTCTGGGTGGGTATGTCTGCTGGGGTCTATGTCAGAAGATCGAAGGTTCAAAAGACTGAAAATCAAAATATCTAAAACTCAAAATATTGAAAATATTTTAATGCAGGGGGCAAGCCCCCTGCACACCTCATGTTGGGTGCTGCATCCCTCACACCCCCTGCTAATTACATATACTAATGCCAAGATTGAACAACACTGGAGAAAGGGCAAATTCCATTTTTGATATTTTGAGGTTTAGATATTTTGATTTTTAGTCTTTTGTGTTTTTGATCGTCTGAAGGGGATCCATCTGCTGACAGCCACACACAGATCTGTGCTTAGTTGTGTATTCCACTTAACATTTCATATGTATTGTAATAAATAATTTGTGACAAGACATCCATACAGCCTTGGTTATTCATCACATTCCACACACTGTTGCTATGCAGACAGTTGCACAACTGTACCAATGTTATGCACTTACATCACTTGCACAGCATATGTCTATATGTGTTTCATGGGAAAGCTGTGTTTGAGCAGCCTGATGTCATAGCAGACACATTAGAGCTCAGTTGTTTGTGATTCATGCAGAACGTTTCCTGACACAAATCTTAATAGCCACATAATAATACTGCTGACCTCATCGATAATCTTTGGGTGTAGTAAAACAACTGCACATACAATGAATTCCACAAGATTGTAGTTTCATCAAAAATGTGATACACTGGTTGTGTACATCAAAGCATAACAACAGCCATGTGCATGGAAAAGTCTTATGTGACCATGTAATCAATATAAATTGATACTGATGTCAGTCACAGAACATTTAATGATGGTATGTAGACACATGCACACTTGTGCCATACTGCAAGTGTCACTGTGATGGTGGAATGAGAACTATGTAGAAGGTTTATCTACTCCACTACAAAATCACATGTCCTAATATACCAACAATATACACAGCAGTGTAACATACCATTTTAACAGTTCACATGTAGCATATTACTACAGCTGTTATAGCAGGAGCATGTACTGCAATGGCATCAATGACCTTCAGTACATTAACTCACATCACAAATTGTAAGACCCGTTTTTAGCCATACTATGCATCCACACCTCAATACAGCACATGCCAGTGACAGCAGCATTAACATGCCAACCATTCATAGGGTCACGGGATTAGGCTAATGACCAACATCACATGGAATCCTAGCCATTATTATACCCTATACACAATTCCCTATTATCTATATTATGGAAGATAGTAAACCTATTGTGCTTATGGGTATACTTGTTTGGTTGCATTAAGTCCTGCCACTCTCCATATGGGACCTGTGCAACACACCATGACAGAACTGACAATCACACATGCAGTGGTCTCATGATGGCTTGCAGAAGCTCATGGAAGAGCTTCTTGCTTCATAATGTGTGTATGCATATTTTACATGAAGAAATCCTCCACTCTTCTGCAGTGAAGGATGTCATGTGGCTAGTGGAAAAAGGAGGATGGTGGATGCATGGGGATATGTCAAATGTTTTCCAAGTGGTAGCATAATGAAAAATAGCTCCAAAGATTATACAATGGCCATAACATACCATCAACCACACACACAACATTAGATTGGGCCTGATTTGAACATTACACCTCTGTAGGTATAGAACATGAATGCCATGTACTGTCACAGTAGTAATACCACATGTCTGACTGCAACACTGTCATATTGCACTTTATGGAGTATGATAGCATCACTGTATGCTGAATAGAATGTGTTGGAAGGCATGTAGGACATGGATGTGGAGTCACACCCCTGTGTAGTATTGTCTCAAAAGTGATAGGTATATGTACCGACACGCAAGTCGCCTGCTGTCAGATTAGAACTCCTATATGCTATATGTGTAAGTAAAGAAGTTTGCAATCATGGTACTTGATGTTACTGCCACAGCACAGGTTTGTCTTGAATACTGTAACAGTGCATGTTATATAGGATGACATTATCATTGTATGCTACAAGGAGAAGTATGGAGTAGGGTTTGACATAGCTGTGGACTCACATATCATTCTAAACTGTTAACATAGTGTGTATTGACTGCACACGCAGATGATTGTCATGAGAATAGAGCACCTACCTATTTAAAAAGCACAGTACTTAACGCAAGTGCTATGGAAAAAGTCTGGCTTTAATAGTAACCGACACCACTTTACAGCTGATGACATCACCAGTGTCTAGTGAGAAGAAGATGATAATGGCAGTGTCCTGCATGCTGCTGTGCAATGGTCTGTTGAATGCATGTCAACTGAACAAACACAGACACACACACACACACACACACACACACACA
Organism: Protopterus annectens; assembly: GCF_019279795.1. Lineage (NCBI taxonomy): Eukaryota > Metazoa > Chordata > Ceratodontiformes > Protopteridae > Protopterus > Protopterus annectens. The sequence continues at coordinate 1,065,954,393 of NC_056730.1, read as the reverse complement.
CACACACACACACACACACACACACACATCAATTGATCACAGTAAGAATAGAACCCCAACCTACATATTTACACAGCATAGTACTTAATACAAGTGTCACTGACCAAGTCTGGCTTTTATAGTGAACAACAACAATTTATAGCTGATTACATCAGCAGTGTCTGGTGAGAAGAAGATGGTGATAGCACTGTCTGACATGCTTGTGTAAAATACTCTCTCAAATATCAACCAAGTGAACACACACATAAACAAGCCAATTCACTACAGTGAGAACAGAATCCCTACCAATCTGTTTACAAAGCACATTAATTAAAGCAAATGTCATAGAACAAGTCTGACTTTTATAATGCTGTGGGATGATTTGTAATGGATGTCATCAACACTGGATGTTTGAGAGAAGATGTTGGGAAGCCTTTATGGAATGGATGTGCAGGCATGTACAGCTGTCAAATATTGATACTCCATGGGATTGTGCTGATGACTGCAGGATACACAGTTATGGTCTTCTGACTACAAAGAGACAAACATCCCCCCAGTTGAGTGTGATGAGATTAAAGCCACTTCCTAAACATGTACACCCACTAAAGAACTCAGTACTTAACCCAAGCACTATGACACAATTTTGACTTTTGCAATGCTGCAGGACAATTTATATTGGATGACATCAGCACTGGATGTTTGAGAGAAGATGTTGGTAGGCCTTTATGAAATGGATGTGTAGACATGTACAACTGTCAAAATATTGATACTTCATGTGATTGTACTGATGACTGCAGAATACACAGTTATGCTCTTCTGACAAAATAGATATACACACAACTTCACTGCAGTGAGATTAGAATTCATACCAAATTAAGTACACTGACTGCAGAATTCAGTACTCAATGCAAGTGTCACAGCACAAATCTGACTTTTGCAATTTTACAGGATTATTTATAGTGGATGACATCAGCATTGGATGTTTGAGAGAAGATGTTGAGAGATCTTTATGAAATTGATGTATAGGCATGTACAACTGTCAAAAAATTGGTTAGCCATGTAATTGTACTGATGACTGCATGATACACAGTTGTGCTTTTCTGTCAAGACAAGCACACACGCACCAGTAGACTGCAGTGAGATTAAATCCCATACCTAAGCAAGGACACTGACTAGAAAACTCGGTATTTAATGCAAGTGCCACAACACAAGTCTGACTTTTGTAACACTGCAGGACAATTCATTGTGGATAACAGCAGCACTGGACATTTGAGAGAAGATGTTGGGAAGCCTGTCTGAAATGGATAGCTAGCCATGTACAACTTTCAGGATATTAAAGATCTCCGTGTTACAAGATTGATGAGTGTGGAAAGTGCAGCATTTGCTGTTGTGTTTCCAATGTGCAGGTATACATTAAAAATACATCTTTGCAAATTATATGCAAACAACTGTCCACATTACAAGTATTGGAAAATCTGAATGTGTATTATTAGCATGTACATGGTATATAAGAAAGCGTTTTTAATTATTTTTGCAGTGTAGTTAATATATTTGGGAACAGATACTGAGAGACCGAGTTTCAAGTACACAGGTGCAGGTAACACATGATTACAGCTTAAATATGAGTTTTTTCCTTAAAAGCTGCCTTCCCTTTGTGTTTTACATAGACTTTAATGGGATGAAGACTTAAGTATGCAGTAAACATAAGTAAGACATGCTAATCAGCACTTTCCATAGTGTACCTCTGAGCAGCTGGTTTGAGTGATCGATGACAAAGAGTTTGTGCATGCAAGATACACATTTATACTACTTTCCCCATTTGCATGTAGTTGAGCAATGAACAAAAGTGAGCCTCTGCTTCAATTATGAGAGTTCTGTTGCTTTGCTTACCTCTGCATAATCATGTTAAGTGAATAGATTTGGCAGTAAGCAATGTAGATAGTACTGAGTGTAAGAAACAAACCTGTTGCCAAGCTGACTCTGTGGCAGCAGGTGTAAATGCATTGACAGACTTCTTTTGGAGCCCGGATGATAAAGGATTTGAATCCAATTGTATCTAAGAGTTTTAAATTTGCATTTATATTGCAATGAAATAATTCTTTATTCTACTTTCACTGGTACTCAGTGCAAAGTGTTTAAGCAGTATTTCACAGAGGCAAATGCACCAATAAAGAGCTGTTCACCACCCCTCAACATTGATGCATGATGCCAAACTCCATGCAAACACAGAGGACAAAAAGTGAGGGGCTTCATTTTTTTTCACTTATGCATGTGGTGTGTGATTCTATTTTTTGGCCAGATTAAAGGTGTTAAATGGGGTGGAAACTGGTGAAATGGGAGGCAAGTGGGTAAAGCAATATAGGAATGCACAGGATGGAGGTAGGAAAGAAGCATAGCTATCCACTTCTTCAACAGTGTAAAATGAAAATATATATACAGAATATTAGCTGAATTTGGACTGTCACCTCAACAATGAAGGGTGATAACAATTCACTTATGTTGTATAGCCAACTGGTCCAAATCATGTATATCAAGAAGACACACGTGCAAAATAGAGAGCTATGTATGGGATAATATTTTTGTGGGACAAGTACCCATTTTTTTAACTTCAGTAAAAGGGGAATGTTGGATAAGGTACATAGGTATTTCTGGATCAGGTAAGTAGGGTAGGTGAGGAAGCAGATGCAAACAGGACAAACAAGACAAAACACAGGGATGGTAAGGAACACGACAGGTTGGGGACACCATGATTGGGGTTAGGGAAGGGACAAAAGATGCCCATGCCTGCCAAACATGGGGATATTGAGAATCCATTCCTCACCCACAGGACTGCCATCACTGTGCCCTTATTCCACTTGCTGTTGGAGTGCTTGACATCTTCTCCTATGGACCATAAAAGAGAGCATCCGCTCCATCCAGCATAGGCATGCACCAGTGGTGATGTGTATGACCCTACATACCAAGACTGGCAACTCCTGGCAGGTGATAAAATCCACACCTCCACCATTATTCCTGGAGGGTACCACAGCACCAGCTGTCATGGCACTGCTACCTGATGTGGAGGGTCCAGGTAATGCAGGGCAGTGGAAGCAATATTGCCAGGTTGGGTCCCATATGTGCTGGGTATCAGTGCAATACTTTAGCTAAAATAATATTTATGTTGTACTGCATACAAATGTACCCCATGCTTCCCTTAATCTCTGTAGATGCTCAGCACAGGCCTCCCTATTCAGCATGATCTTTTATTTGGCTGTGGAATAAAAAAAGAGAATAAGAGAAAAGCCTTATGCATATCAGTCTTGCATATATGCAGCTACATATCTAGTTTTAATTTTCTGTATCTGTATACTTACACAACTGTAGGATGCCAGCAGTCCTAAACTCATCCAGCTTCTGGTTGACTATATACTGCTTGCACCTTTTGAGATCATTATAGTGATGCCTGCACTCTTCTCCAGAGTGTGGAATAATACTCGCACTAGAGACAGCTTTGGCCAGACTACTCCATGCCTCAGACTTCTACTGGGAACTGGTATAGTCCCTCTACAATAGCCTACAGCTAGGTGCTTTACAGGGAGTCCAATGAAGAATATGGAATCCTCAACACCCACCTCTTTACCCTAAATTGGCCACCTTCCCTTCTACCATCAGACATGTTATGTCTGACAAGGGAAAACAGCAGTAATTAAGAATGATTTCTTCCCAATAGATGTTATTGCATTTACTACTAGTGTGCAAACACAAACAACCATGCCAACCAGGTTTGTGCGACATTAAGCAGAGAGCAACAGCGTCAAACAGAGAGGAAAGCAGTTCATGAACTAAGAAGGGTAATGTGACAATTGGCATTAGTTTTTGGTTTGGATGTTGCTGTACCTGTTACTTGATTTAACATTGCAGACATGTATTGGGGGCATAAATTATATGACCTGACACCTGATACATTTTTGGTGTAGCTTTACATGCGGATAAAATTAATTCATATAATCTGGAATTCAAACCTATGCATTAGAAACAAAACATATTCTTCCACATGGGTGATTTCTAATCCTTGCCACAGAAGAAATTCTTGTTAAACATGTTAATTTTATACACACACACACACACACACACACACACACACACACACACACACACACACACACACATATATATATATATATATATATATATATATATATATATATATATATATATATATATGCATAGGTCTACTTCACATAATCAAACATCCAAATGTTTGACTTTCATATGGCCGAGAATGTGAAAAAAAAATAAACAAAAAAAAAAAGTAAACTGTGCCAGCAGGGTGGCAAGCCCCGCTCGACACCCCACATCCCCCACTATTTAAATATACCAACTCCAAGATCACACTACATTGCGGTAAAGGGAAATCTTCCATTCTGCACTCCATAGAGAACCCCATTCAGACCGTTCAAACTTTTAAAAGTTCGATCATATGGTCTCAGCCATATGAAAGTTGAGCTTTTTGAAAGTTCGACCATCTGAAGGGGACCCATATATACATATATATATATATATATATATATATATATATATATATATATATATATATATATATATATATATATATATATATATATATATATATATATATACACGAGACCTGACAAAAGTCCTGGTTTATACATTCATGTGTGTATGAGTATCAATGAAGGCCATCCAATGCCAGATAAGACAATTATAATCACAGAAAGATAATATTCAGTATACCCTCTTTCACATACACATAATTCATATGAGCTCCACTGCTATACCTACTTGCTGTTATTTATAATTATGTTTGAATTTTTTATTTAAAATTGAGTGGACAACCATTAATAAAATTAGGAGTGTGCTAGGTTAGAACCTAGGCTCAACTGTAGTGCAGTCCTACAGTTATACCTGCTGCTTCATATTCATTATTAAGTATGTGTGTTAAATGCCGCTCAATGCTGCTTGGCATGTTTTGCATGGCAGCAAAAAATAGAGAATACAATGTATCCATTTTCCATTTGTGTACTGTCTGCTTTATGTCTGCAAGAGTTCTAGACCTGCAGATGTGGGATAAAGTTACTAACTGAAGAGCAACACTGCTTAGCGGGTTTGCATGATGGAAAACAAAAGAGGCAATAATCCTTTTTGAAATTGAGAATGTCTGAATCTTGTCTGCAGGTGTTCTGTCTGCTTCATGTGAGGGCATTTGCCAAGGTTTTTGCAAAGTTAGGCAACAAGCAAATGTGACAGGCACAGCTCAACTTGTTTAATCCTTGTGAGACATGTTTATTAGGTTTCATTCTTAAAAGACAAATGTGGGGCTTGAACCATGATCTAAAGATGGTATATACTCTGGGGATCACTTTGTTTACTAGATGTGCCACACACACATGATTTACAGGTGTACTTTATGTAGTCTTTATCACAGCAGTACATTACATGATATTTATTGTATTTATCCATTTCCTGTGTTTGTGCTAAGCCACACACAGCAAATAGTAGAATTTAAAAAAAGAAAAAAAAAATATATATATATATATATATATATATATATATATATATATATATATAGAAATATATATAAAATAAACAGCATTACAAAATAAATGTTAGCATACATGAAAGATTTTTACACAAGTTGGAATTTGAACTCTCACACCAATGAACCAACAAAATGGAGAAAGGGTACCTTACCCCTCTTTGCCACAGAAACAGCTTTCCAGCAGGACTGAAAATCATTGTGTGTACAAGCAAGCCCCAGATCATCCATAGTATTAACAAGATATATGGCACTTGGAGACTTCTGAGTTGATTGTACATGTGTTAATTTCAGACCATTTGTGACTATTGTTTGCAGCAGTGCAGCTCTGTCTTATCTTTGTCTATTGTTCATTCTTCTCTTATCTGAGCAGTAATCTGAGAAATGAAGTCCGTTAGGCTTTTCGTACCATTGCCCTTTAAATGTATGAGAATATTAAACGGCAGTAATATACAGTTTTCAACAAAGGCAAGGGAGTTTGGATATAATGAACAGAAACTGAGAAATGCGTGCTGCTTACTTACATTTAAAACATTGATACAATTACTTCTATACTTTGTAAGTGTAATCTGGCTGACACACCCACTGGAGGTAAGGGAATTAGAATTGTTGTTGTGTTTTCCTTCTCCCAACCAGTAATCTTTTACAGTTGCAATCCATTAACAACAAACAATGAGGGAGCACCTTCAGCATATTTACACATGCTACACTGAGCCAAGAATTTCGGATTCAGCAATTCTAATGAGTTCACACCTCATTTGCATCTTCACCCTGTCTCACAGGCCTGAATCTACACTATACAAAGGAAATTGTGAGCTAGGGAACCTGAGGGTGAGAAGAGTTACGTTTGTGGCTAACACAGAAAAAAGATTGCTATTACTTTGCATTTATCTGCACAGAAGATGACTGATCTTAATAAGATATGAATAAAATTAATTTTCAATTATATACTGGATTTGCTCACATGCAACTAGGACAAAAAAAAAAAAAAAAATATATATATATATATATATATATATATATATATATATATATATATATACTTTGAGTCACTGAAAACTCATTTCACTGAATTTCAAAACACACATGAAATCATTGAAAGCTCAAATCATTGAAAACTCATTTCACGGAATCACATTTCACTGAATGTAAGTACTGTTGGGCAAATAAAACATATATGCCCTTTTCCCCACTGTAGTGTGATCCTGGAGTTAGTATATAGTTGGGAGGTGGGGGACACAGCCCCCTACATTGGTGGGTGTGAGTTGCATAGCCCCCAACTACTTTTGGTTTTATATTGTTACCTTTCAGTGAAATGAGATTCATAAATATAAAAGCTAAGTAGATGGAGGGCTATGCCCCCACACCCCCTAATGTGGGGGGCTGTGCCTCCTACACCCCCTTAACTATCTATACTAACTCCAGGATGGCACTACAGTGGGGAAAAGGGCATATATGTTTTATTTGCCCAAGAGTACTTACATTCAGTGAAATGTGATTCAGTGAAATGAGTTTTCAGTTATTTGAGCTTTCAGTGATTTTTTGAGGGTGAATTGAAATTCAGTGAAATGAGTTTTCAGTGAATCAAAGTAGACCCATATATATATATATATATATATATATATATATATATATATATATATATATATATATATATATAAAGAGAGAGAGAGCTAAACTTAAGTTTACTGATTGCATAGGAATTTTTGTCAGGGCATTTTACTGTCTCAGATACACAACCTTATTAACTATCAACACAAGCATTACTCTTGCAACTGTTTCTCTTTATACTCTTCTATGTTATTTCAGTGAAATGTAAATGTCCTACATTGTCAATGACACAGGGGTTTTAGCCTTCCAGGGTGGCCCATAGACACCCTGAGGGGAGTGCTGGGCATAGGTATAGGTGACTGGCACTTGCATAAAAATATCTGTTCTGTGGTAAATGTGTGCACATATTTTGGGGACAGTTTGTTTGAAAGCATTTACAATTGACTGATGTGTTATTCCTTGTTTGTTACAAAATGACATTTGCCTGTTCTTTTGGAGGTGGGGGAGCCAAGTTCCATTTCTGTGTTGCCACAATAAAAAATGTTTTTACAGAGGTTTGCTTTCCTATCGTTACTCCTTGTTTTGGATCAACGTTGGCTTGTGTGTGAGACTGTGATGTGTTATGACCACATGACCCTTTTTTTATATTTAAATAACTGAAGTTTTTTGTTTCTCCAGTAGGAAATATTGAAAACTAATAATATGTGTTATATCTAAGCAGGAATTTTATTTATGTGATATTTATGTTTAGTATCCTTCTTTTTTGTTTTATGTCACCTAGGACGATGCCACCCAAACATTCCAATCCCCCCAAGCCCCTATTCAGTGACTCAGACAACAATGTGATTGTCCAAGCCTTTCATCAACATGGTACCTTTCTGCTTGATAGATGATGTGGGGATATGTCTGGAAGAATGCAAATCTGGAACCAGATAGTGAAAAATTTCAGTGCTGTTGGATGGTGCAGCAGGACATATGATCAGGTGCTTCATAGGGCCATTGACATTATTTCATCAGCCTGGAGGAGAACAGCTGCAGTGGCCTGTAGACAGTCAGCTGCCAGGGAAGCCTGTTACAGCACTACTACTGACACCAAATGAAGAGTTTCTGTCCAATGTCAGGAATCCAGAGAGATCAGTGGAAAGTGCACAACCGTATGTGATTAATGTTGGTGTTGCTGTTTCAAGTATGTCTCAGGTTGAGCTTACAGATAGGCTTACATATGTCAGTTTTTAAAGATTGTACAGCTTTCTTAAGGATTTTTGTAAAATTTCGAAAACAATAGTTAAGTTGGCTTAATAAATTGTTGTTTTGGGGGGCTATTTATAGATTGCTACAGTTAACAACATATTCTGGTTCATTGCACATGGGCTTGGGGTGGATGCGTCATCCAAGTTTCAGTTAAATGTATTGTTAATGGACATATAAAGGTCAAACATTTTTCCTCTGTAGTATTGTAATTGTGATGATGGTGTCCTTACATTTTGCTTAACTTCTTCCAGGACCATCCTCCCTAACAAGTGTGGAGTCATCTGCACATAGTTAGCCAAACATTTTTATTTCATCACTGATGAGCATTTGACAGAAATATGTTTTTATCTGTATGTGTGAGGTGGGTGCCAGGACTGTGTGTGTATTGCTACACTATCTGCGATAGTGGCACTAGTGTTAGTTTGTTAGCATACATTAAACTGTAGTAGTGTAGCTATTAATTTCTTTCCCGTGTTTGTTGCTTATTATAATAGACGATCCTTATTGGCAGACTCTGATGATGATGGTGGCCAAACACAGGCACAGTTGGGGGCACACAGATTGAATCTGGCACTAAGGTTGACATTCAGCCATCCCCTATAATTCCACTGGACAAAGCTGGTAGTCCTACGCAAACCCATTCCAGTGAGCCCTCCGATATTGGACAGGTGGACAGTGAGACACTTGATCAGGTAGTGTGGTTACTGTGGCTTCAGTGCCTATTGACTCTGGCTGTAGCCAAAGTTTGGGCGAGGTACCACTCAGGAGGTTTGTTGGGGGTGCTCAGAGGATGCCTGCTGTCCATCCTCCACGTGATCCTGGTTTGTCTTTCTGTGCCACTTGATGTATGTTTAGGTCCATCATAGAGGTGCAGACACATTCCAAAAGAGCCTCCGAGGAAATGCTTAAGGTTGTAGATATGGTATAGGCTGACATGTGTGACTGCCTCCATTGTGCTGTCAATTCAATTAACTGAGTGAATGACACATTGGAAAGGGTGATGTCTGTGATAGAACATCTGCTGGTAAGGGGACGGCATCCACACAGATGTAGGTCAGCCAGATCATCTGATGTTAGCCAACGTGGTCATTCCTGATTACATTCCTGTAGTGGCAGTACCTCCACTGCTCCAACAGTGGTTGACTTGTCCACATCCAGATGTGGCAGGCCATGGGGTTGTGGTCCTGGATGTACTCATGAGTCACATTCAGGTAGCAGCTGTGCATCTGACCATTGGCATGAATGTGCCAGTGCAACTCTTGGCAGAGCCAGTTTTCTTGGTCATGGACGATGATGCTGAACTGTCACCTGTGCCATGCATGGCTCACACCTGTCTGACATACCAGGATGTAGAGCTAGCATAGAGCTTGGCTGTGTTCTTGCAGACACCCACACACCAATTTCACCTGGAGTGCCCATACAGACACACACACACATAACAGTTGTATGGCTCACTCATGAGGCTTACAGTCATTGTGTCTCAGTGGCCATTTTATACTTTATCCACATATCTGCCTGTTTCTCTTTCTTACTCACACACATTCACTACTTTTTGTGCTAGCCCAGGCCTCCTGTCCCCCCACACAATGCCCCATGTAAATGATAACTGTGCCATATCCTTGCTTTCCATCTTTTGGATTCAGGGATACATTGGTCTTTTGTCTGATGCTTAGGGTGCATAACTGACTTTATGTTTAGTATAGCTGTACTTGTGATGCTGTTTTGCAAATTGCACTGCTTTCTTACAGGTTTTTGTAATGTGTAAATCCCTCCCAAACTCTTAAACCAACAAAGCTGGACCAAGCCATAAATAAAAGTGTGAGAGAGAGACTTTTTAAAAATTGTGGTCTTACAAACTTAGACAGTTGATAGAAGAATAGGTTTTGCATTACTATTTTTATGTTTTTTTCTGAGGGATATGAAGTCTGAAACTGAAATGTGTGTTATTATTTTCTAACATCACTCTAATGATTTGCCAGTACAAATGTATGAGGCCAAACTGTGGACATATGGTGACAATCTGTACATTTTAGACATATGAATGTGTGACTCTTTGATACATGAGGCCTATTAGTTGATAGAGGATATATGTATTCACATAAGTCACTGCTGTCACATCTTGATGCAACTGCTGTAAAAATCTCTCACCTAATAATTACTTACATTATCTAGTAACAGTATGCAAAGATTAACCATGCATTCATTTATATTCTTAGACATTTAGTTTTCTATTCCAGTTTCAGCGCTTACCTTGGAAATTCAGCAGTTGTAAGAGTTTTAGTACAGGGCTGACTCTGTTTGATGCTAACAGTACACAGCCATTACATGGGTGACTAAAGGAGGTCTATATTATATACTCGAAGAGGCTTTTCTTCGAACATATAATCATCGACACATAAAGAGCAAATGCTCTAAAGCACAAATGGCCATGTCCGCGAATTCTTTCTTCATTCAGTTGGCCGTTATCGGGAATTGCCCTTTTCCACAATGTAGAGTGATACCGGAGTTGATATATTTAGTTGGGGGGGTGTTTTTTTTGTGCACGGCCCCGTGAAATTTTTCCTCAGGAAAAAATTCACGGACTTGGCCATTCGCACTTTAGAATGTTTGCTCTTTATGTGTTGATGATTATATGCTTGAAGAAAAGTCTCTTCGAACATATAATATAGACCCAGTAAAGGTTGTGAGTGTTGCCTGGCATTGATGTTGCTGTATGTATGTGCACAGAATGTAGGTTTTAGCTGCTTAGGTGGTGAGCTTGTGTGCTATCCATTGCCTCTTGGTTAGTGTGAGGGTATATTGTGCACTTCTACATCTGTTACCAACAGCGGCTGCTGGTTCCCGCTCTGACTTATCACCAGCATGTGGCTGTGGTGACCTTGCATGGGTGTTAGGATGTGTGGCCCTTCCCCTTGCTGTTACTGCTGAAGCTGATTTCTCAGGGTAATATTGTGAAGCATGGCACAGGCAGTGAATATTTCAACAAATGCACAGGGATTGTACTGCAGGAATCCCCGGACATATCTAGGCACCAGAACCATGACTTCAGCAGCCCAGACATACACTCTATGACATTTCTTGTTTGAGCATGTGCCTTATAGCATTCTTCACTTGATATGTGTGCATTTCCGATGGGTGTCATCAGCCAAGGTTCCAGTGCATAACCTGCATCCCCCAGTAAATGACCCTGTGGGATATCCCTCTAGTAAACATGTCATAGAGTTGACAGTTGTGCCAGATATGTGAGTCATGGTAATTGCATGGTTTGCCAGCATACACATTCAGGATGCTTCCCTTAGCATTACTCATGACCTGGCAGTTAATGGAGTGGTAGCCCTTTCTATTTATGTAGACCCTTCCCTGTTCCCCAGCTAGTGCTTTAATTTCTACATGTGGACATTCTATGTCACCCAAGATGTCAGAGTAGTGTGCTACAGGGTACAACTCCTGCATAGTTCTGGCTCTGTCCTCAGCTGTATGGGGAAAATATATGTACTCACTAGCATGTTGTAGCATAGCATTCAGGAATTGATGAAGGATCCTGGATGCTGATGCCTGTGACACCCATAGCATGTCCCCTGTTGGTCTCTGGAAGGTTCCTGTAGCTAAACTTCAAAGTGATACATATACTTTAGTCTCCACTGAAATTGGTTTCCCTTGGTTTACCCTTGCTATCAATTGAAGAGAACAGAGGTTGCAGAGTTCATGTAGTGTCTACCCACCCTGTAGCACTCAACAATTTCTACCTCATGCATGATTTGCCTTTGATCTTAGTCCTTACCAAAGGTATTGCAATCATTATTCACTATTATGGCCTGGTAACCTAAGAGCTGAAATATGATTTCTCACACTTTAGCAGAGTTTCAACTGTTTCCATTGCTGTTATAGTATTTAATTACATTAAGAGGGTTTTCTGGCTGCATTCTTGTGGTAGGAGTGTGCCGTAGCAAACCTATCTGAATTGGGGCTGTTGGTTGAAAGCTTATTCTGTGTTTTCCCAATTTGTCCTGTAAGCCTTGCTGCTGTAAAACTTATTTATCTGATTTTATAAAAGCCCCAGTGTTTGTGTGGGTTTATACACAGTTCCTCAGAGCTGCTCATGGCTTGGCTACTTTGTCTGAGAGTTACGGAGAATCTGTTGCAGCTAAAGCCATCAGCTGCTAAAAGAATATAAATAAGCATCATTTTGCACTTCTGCTGATTATTTTGACTGTATTTCATAAGAATCTTGTACTATTTGTTACATTTCTCACACTTTAGTAATGTTTCAAACCTGAACTGTTTCCACTGCTGCTGCAGTACTTAATTACATTGTGTCTGCTAATTTTACAGGACTCTAGTATCTTGATTGCATGACTTTCCTGCACTTGAGCTCTAAAACCAACTTGTTTATATTAAGAGGGTTTTCTGACTGCCCTCTTGTGGTAAACATGTGCTATAGTAAACCTATCTGAGTTGGGGGCTGCTGGCTGAAAGCTTATTGTGTCTTTTCCTGATTGGTCTGTATAGCTTGCTGTTGTTAAAACTGATTTTTCTGACTCTATATAAGCCCAGTGTTTGCACTAAACTTATATAGAGGTTGGCAGTGTCTTGTATAGATACAAATGCTTTCAAGTTAAAATTTCTTTTAGAATAACTATCCTTGCTACATTCCCCAGTCCGCCTGCCACTCCAGGAGTATCTGAATTGTGCACAGAGCAGCATCCCCTTGTTGGATAGCTGCAATTCCCAGTGAGTATAGCACCCATTCTTCCTCCATGTGCTATCATCCCAATCAAGTTAAATCTACCCACTCTTCTCCCTGGTTAAACCTATAGTAAAAAAGACTGAAAATATGAATAGGCACTTTCCTGCTATGTCTATGGCCAGTGTAGTGGACATGGGCATCTAGAGGCAATGTAGCAATTCTTTCATGTATACTGATAACCTCTTAATCCTGAAACAAGCAAACGAACACAGTATGTGAAAAATAAGTTACACTATGAAAATTGAGACATGATTCTCACATACTGACAAATCAAATGACAAACAGGTTGTCAGCACATGCACATCATTTCCCTCACTAAATAAAGTCTTGACACATAAACCCACATATGTGGAGGTACTCAAATGTAATATACCAAAACCTCAGAGGCCTCCCATATGCTGCCCTCAGGAACCACTTGCAAACAAAACTAAGTCAACACCAACCACTGCACATAAAAATACACATCACAGTGTCTCCAGAGGCAAGCCCTTAAGGTGAAACACCACACATTTAAAAATCTTGGTAAGAGGAGACTCCACCATGAGATATATGGATGCCCTTCCTTACCAGGTTGGATAAAGAGAGTATTACAATCAGTTGCTTGTCAGGGGACAGGAACTGCCAGATCATACAGGCAATAAGGTCATTCAACCACAAGTACCAGTATGCCTCAGTCATAGTCCATGTGGGTGTGAATGACCTGAGGTGTATCTCCCTGGACTATATGAAAAGAGATATGCTGGACCTCTATGAATACATGTCACTGGCTGGTATGAGCCTCACACTGAGCAGCATTCTACCCTCACCAAGAATGATACCACAATACAAGCAGAAAATGATTGACTTCAATAATTGGATTAGCTACTGCTGTCATTCAAGGTGGATCCAGTATTTGTTTTCCTGGGATGACATGATTGACAACCCATACTGCTTAGCAGGAGATGGTCTGCACCTGTTGCCACTAAGCTTTAGAATACTGATCAAGGCATTAGCCATCCTCATAGTGGCTTTTTAAGCAGTACCAAATCAACAGACTTACCAATATAACAAATTCTTCTAATGTGAAGCTGAAGGTACTATTGCTCAGTGCTAGTAATCTTAATAAGAAACTGCATTTCCTGGAAGCTCTCCTCACCCAGGAGAATGCTGATGTCTGTTCAGTTACAGAGACATGGTTCAAGGCTGCAGAAAGAACCCCAAAAGTGCAAGGTAATATTGTCTATCACACATTTAGACCACCCTCTGAAAAGGAAAAAAAAAACAAATGGAGGAGGTGTTTCCATTTACATAAAAAGCAATCACACCTCAAGATTGGTCAAGCAGAATGACTTGCTTGAGCTACTCCATGTCCAGCTGACCACAGGCAAAATCCCTCACCATATCATCGCTATCTACAGGCCCCCAACCATGAACCATGAAACCACTCCACATAGCTGAAGCTACTAGTATCACTTACTCTTCAGCCCAACACACTACACATGGGCAATTTTAACTACTTCCATAAACTGGGAAACACACACAACCACTAACATGCAGGTTCAGAGATTTCTGGACTTTGTGAATGCAAATGCACTGGAACAGCTGGTCTGCACTTCCACTAGGGACTCAAATACCTTTGACGCAGTACTCACAAACATGGGGGAGCATTCACCCCTCCACCATAAAGTCCTTATTGGTAAAATTGGATCATAAATTGGTCTCATTTGAAATAAATGTAATTGTAGAACCCCTATCAAACCCTAAAACCCTAAAGAATTCTTCCAATGCAAATTGCCTTCTATTAAGTGATAGCATATGTAATTTTAAAGCTCCCCAGGCCAATGGAGAAGTATATACTAATGCTCTATATAACCACTTAAACAACTGTCAGGTCTTTCCAGAAAAATAAGTCACCCTGATGGACCCCTGGGATAAATAGATGATGTAACAGAAGGAAGAAATTTCTATCTAGAAGTAAGTTGGAAGGTGCACAACAAAGAAAAAAAATGCCTCATTAGTCTCCACATGCAGAGGAAATCTCCAGACTTTAGAACTGGTCCAGTTTGGTTTTGTCAAGGGAAAGTCCTGCCTGCTTGGTCTGGTGGACTTATTTGGAAAGGTCACCATGGCCATGGATGAGGGTAAGTCAGTTCATATTGAATACCTTGACAAGGCCAAGGCATATGACACAATACCTCACTCAGGTATTATAGATAACCTAACACATTTGGGCATAAACCTCTACATCACCAGATGGAATGCCAAATGGCTCACACATAGGACACATGTAATTGGGGGGGGTATCCACATCCAGAAAAACGCCTGTGAGCAGTGGAGTACCACAGGGCTCAGTACTGACCCCTTCCTATTTGTGATATATTTCTCAGATGTCAAGACAAATGTAGGTGGTCTTTGGCTGATCAAGTTTGTTGATGTTTGCAAACTTGGAACAATCATTAAGTCCCCAAATGATTTTGATATCCTACAAAATGGACTGATGCAGACTAATGACTGGTGTCAGAGCCATGGTCTTAAACTAAATGCAAAGAAGTGCATAATAATTCCCTATGGAAAATCAAATACCCCTGTAAATTACAATATTGAAACACCTGCCTTAGAGTGGACACAGTTTCAAGATAATTGAGTACTCAGATTGATAGTAATCTGAAATTTGACCACCATGTGTCCACAGTGGTGAGGAAATCCTTCTATGTGGCTCAGCTTACAGGTAAGGGCATGACCTTCAGATCTAAGAATGTCATAGTACCACTGTACTTGGCCCTAATCAGAACAATAATTGTGTATAATGCACCCTTTGACTTGTACCTCACCAGGAACTTGCAACAGTTAGAGTGTCCTCAGAGATTTCTCACAAAAAATACAGGATATAACCAACATGTCATATGCAGACCAATTAAAAGCAGTATCGTATTCAGTTCCCTACCGATTACTGAGGGGTGATCTAGGCCTAACCTACAAGGCAGTCTCTGGCCCAGCCCTGAAGAAAATCTTGCATCTTTGCAAAACTAACTGCATGAGAGTTACCCTCTCCCAGGATCTAAACCTGATCTCTGACATAAATAGTGAATAGATCATCCTGGAGGGACACATATGTGTCCCAGTGATTGCCCCTCCTCTAGAATAGGCTTTCTATTCATGTGATGTAGAGACCTTCACTGACTATCTTCAAGTGCAATCAGGATCAATGGAGGGGAAATTGCAAATTCACTCCTGGGTGGTAACCATGTTCATTATGGACAGTGGAAGCCTCTAAAAATGTCATAACTCCACTTGCTGACCCTTGTTAACTTTCTTCTAGAGATATAAAGTTGGGTAAAATCTGAGTAAAACATGCAAGACTTGTGAGGGCTCTTGAGTTGTTAATCTAGTAATCTGCTATGGACCTATGATTTGCAAATACCTTTCCAGTTACGGAGCATATGTTGATGTCCATTGTATTTGATAATATGATAGAAATTAACCAAAGATGAAACATTGTGTTTGACTGCAGTTAACATGAACACATAACAACTGTTTTCCTTTCAGCATGCAGATATTTTTTTTTTCAGAAACAGATTTTTTGAGTTAAATCCTGTGACCAGCTACCCCCATGGAGAACTGCAAGAATGCTTGTGTCAGTAATACTGAATATGCAGTCAGACTGTATGCCTGGAGAACACCAGCTAACTATATATTAACTACTGTATATCTTACCACTGGAGAACTTTTATACTCTTATTGCTTTTCACAAGACTTTCATTTTTTTCGATTTATCAATTATCAAATCCTTCTGCAGAAATGTTAAAAAAGATTCTTTTAATCCTAAAAAGGTTCATAACACATCATCTACTACATTAGGACAACATTGTTTATTTTAGTTGTACCAGTGATGATAGGCACCTGAGTTAAGGAATTTACAAAGCTCACAAAAAATTGCCAGACACTAAACAATGAATGCAAAAATGTGTTTTTCTTATATTCTTTATTCCTCCTTAAAAGAACCAGTTGCACTTGTGCAATAGGCAGTAACAGTAAGTGCAATAGGCAGTAACAGTAGTGTTACAGTATGTGATGTACAATAATTTGGTTGGGGATACGAAATACATCTTACTGAGTAGACCTGTGACATTATATTTTTCACATTATGATAGCAGTGATACAAGTATGATTAGGGTGTATGTTTTCAGAGAGAGGGTTTTATTATTATGAGGTTTTGTTATGAGCATGAAGGTATACGAAGCATCAGGCAACTTCTAACTTGTCAAGTGCACATAATGTGTATTTTCTTTCTTATGCTAATGGAATAAAGAGTAATTGTGAAAGAAGCACTGCTATACAGAATACATATTAACAAAGATGATAATTTTTGCTTTGCACTTTATGATGGAGATGTTTTGCATTTTGTGCTCCACCCCAAGCACACAGAATGGGAATTATTACTTTAGTTAAAATATGGGAACAAGTAGACATACTGCATAAAAATTTTATTTTATTTATTTAATGGGAAAGTCCAAGTTGGAATGATCACATTTTCATCAGAGGCCCAGGAAGAAACACTCCAGACACATGTCTTTATAACGTGGAAGGAAACTGGAGCACCTGGAGGAAACTCACATGAACACCAGGAGGACATGCAGACTCCACAGAGAAGGAACTCCAACTGAGAATCAAACTGGAGAACCTCTTGCTGTAAGGTGACAAAGCAAACCACTGCACCACTGCACTGTGCTGCTTGTAGAAGCTTGTTATATGTTCAAAATGTAGATATATAAAAAAATTACCTTAAGGGGAGAGAAGAGTGATGTAAAACTTGAGAGATGAATCTTGACATCCATGTTGAGAACACATAATTACTTGGTTATGATCTAAGAGACCAGAATTATAATGCTTTACAATACATGGAGCTTCAAGTACTCTACTGGACTATTAACTACAGTAAGAAAGTGTGGCTGTATGAAAATTTTTAAAACTTTAAAAGTTGTAAAACATTTAATGTTACCACACTGACAACATGAAAGAAGAAGTGCCTCTCTGATTGGCTAACAGTTTTAAAAGCTGTTAAAGAATTCAGTGAGTCTTTTCTATGCGTGGGAGTGGGACACATTTTACAGCTTTTAAAGCTGTTGCCATTTCCTGGTGCTATTTTATGGTGTCTCTATGAGACTAGAGGTGTTTATTGATTAGTGATAGAAGTGACTGGATAAAATGAGTATTGAACTAAGTGGCAATGGGCTCTTTGTTGTTTAAGTAGAATAGAAAACATTAAAATAGAAGGGCAGGGGTGCACTGGTATGACCAGGATGTAACAGTTTATTTAGAAAGGTCCATAAAAGAATGTGGTTGTTTTGGTGCTTTTCGGAGATTACTGTAGTATGATTTCTTGTCAGATTTAACAAGGATCTTGGTACTGTTTCTGAGATATCTAAACTTTTGGTAGGCATTTAAATGTGGTAGATGCATGCAATGCACATATGTTAGTAATACTAATGGTATATACATTCTTAGTAGGGTCAAACTGTTACAAGTAAAAGGGTATAGTAATTGTGAAAGTAAAGGTATTATATATTTGGTTATGTGTATAGTTTGCAAGGCTTTTTATGTCAGCAAAACTGAAAGAGCCCTGAAAAAAAGAATTTATGAACATTATTATAGTTTAACAACATCAAATTCTAATAATGCCTTTGTTAAACACACTTAGGTTTGTAAAGATTCCAAGTTTACCTTTTTTGTGTTGGAAACAGTCCCTTGGAATAGTAGGGGAGGATTATGGGAAGAGAAAATTGAATATTGGGAAAGCTACTGACAAATATATTAGCAGGCCAATGAGGCCACTGGTCTAAATTATAACATTTCTATAGCACCTTTATTAAAAATGAGAGCAGCTAGGTTATACATTTTAAAACAGAAAATGGTTTCAGTTTTTTTCTTTTATTGTAAATATAAAGCACTGTTTTTAAAAAGATTTTATGCAATTAGAAACATTTTGAAACTATAAATAATACCATAATAGGTTTTAATTTATATTTTATTATAGTGTATTTTAAAGTATATAGCTAGGTATTTATTTGTAATATGATGTTTTCGTCAGTAGAGGGTAGCAGAGTTATGTGAACTTAAAGGTGGTTATGAACTAGGGTAGATTTTATTTATTTGTAAACTTCTTATTTTAAGTTAAATCATATTCAGATCCCTCATTTACAGTTAAGATTTTTAAGTACTGTCAAATCATTTTGAGAGAGAGAAACTGTTGTTGTTGTTGTCTTTCGGCTTTTCCTGGTTAGGTGTCGCCACAGTGGAACTCCGGTCTGCTAATGATTGGCAGTAGATTTTCACAAATGCCAAGGTGCCAGCTCAACGTTCAACCTTCAACGAAGGCATGCCCATTTACGCATGTCTTTCGAACACCCACCCAACCGCGGGGAGGACATGCAGACTCCACACAGAAGGCACTCCCTGCACTCCAGCCGAGAATCGAATTGGAGAACTTCTTGCTGTGAGGCAATGAGAGAGAGAATACACTTAAAATGTAGCACAAAAACAAGTTTCAACTGTTAATCATTGTTATTTGTATTTATATAGTATCTTAACTTGTTTTTGTGCTACATTTTAAGTGTATGTGGATATTTTAATAGTTAAATTGTTTAATTAAAACTTATTAGTGAACTAATATCATTTAGATTAGTATAAGAGGTGGGCTACTAGATGTTTAATATTATTTCTGAAGAAGTCTCAGGGTCGGGGAGACAAAAAAAGTGGTGATACAGTTAAGCATTTAAAGTTTTTCATTTGAGTGTACCTTGTTTATTTTTCACCTTTTGTTATTAAAGTTTTAGCATTGCTGTAGACTTGTTCTTCATTGGTGGTCTGTTTTTGCACCTCTACAGTGCCTTTATTGGTTTTCTCGAGTTGTCTGGAAATGTTGTGCTCTTGGCAATGTATTTCCAGCTTTAGCTACTTATTTAATGTTGCAAGATACTAATAACAGCACCAATAATGCAGAGTTTGACTCCAGTTTTGGATATTTTGACATTATTATTCACAATTAAGTGTCCTGGAACCTGAAGTACAATTGTAATTTTCAATGGCTGAGTTGTAACAACAGAAGTGTATATAATAGATGATAAATTAGATCATTTTGATCTGCATCTCCTGTACTCTTCTGAGAAATGAATGTAGTAATAGTACATTTTGTGGCCTGTGCTATTGGACTGCCGGACTGCAGCCCCCTCAACTTTAAAATAAAAAATAAAAAATAAATAAATAGAAAAAAAAAATTTAAAATTCGCGCATGCACACTAGTCCGGACTGCTGCTGAGACAGTCTGGAGCATGCGCAGATGTCTCAGCAGCAGTCCTGACCGGGAAACATGGACAACAGAGCTCCCAGAAGTCTATGCAATTTTAAACTGCATAGACTGTCCTGGGAACTCACTGGGGAAACACATCAGGGTCGGACTGCAACGTCAGCAGTCAGGATCTCACGAAAGGCAGGGTCGGATTTTGGATAGGGATCGGATGTGCGGTGGTGGTCATTTACTTACTTTGGGACCGTTTATGGACAGGATTTTGGATTTGAGTTATGGACTACAGGATTTACGGTGGTGTACTTGGAGTTATGGACTACAGGTAAGGTGTGTGGAGTTATGGACTACAGGTAAGGTGTGTGTGTAGTTATGGACTACAGGTAAGGTGTGTGTGTAGTTATGGACTACAGGTAAGGTGTGTGCGTAGTTATGGACTACAGGTAAGGGTGTGTGTGTGTAGTTATGGACTACAGGTAAGGGTGTGTGTGTGTAGTTATGGACTACAGGTAAGGGTGTGTGTGTGTGTGTAGTTGTGGACTACAGGTAAGGGTGTGTTTGTGTGTGTAGTTATGGACTACAGGTAAGGGTGTGTGTGTGTGTAGTTATGGACTACAGGTAAGGGGTGTGTGTGTGTGTGTGTGTGTGTGTGTGTGTAAATGCCCCAGGTGCAATATACTGGTGGTTAGACTCATGGTTGTGTGGTAGGGAATACCTCAGGCTTGAACCCTGTACCTTGTATGCAGGTGTTAAAGACCTGAATTCCCTACCCACCACCATCTGTAAAAAAATTGCAGATTTTTACCTCATATTTGATCTGATCTATTCCTCATAATATCTGTGGTTTGTAAATGTTGCAATGCTTGATATTTGATGGTGCAGTGGTAGCATTGTTGCCTCACAGCTACAGGTTCTCCGGTATGATTCTTGGCTGGGGTGCCTTCTTTGTGGGGGGGGTCTGTATCTTCTCCCTGTGTTTGTGTGGGTTTGCTTTTGTGTCCTCCCATGTTACAAAGACATGTCTGCATTATTTCTTCCTGGGCCTCTGCTGAAAATTGTTTTTTTTTGTTTCAAGTCAGACTGTCCTGATTAACAAATGTTAAACAAAATTGACAGGCATTTGAATTTCAGACTTCAGGTTTCTGAATGTTTACTTCCTTACATATTTGATGGTGCAGTGGCAGTATTGTTGCCTCACAACTATAGGTTTTCTGGTTTGATTCTTGGCTGGGGTGCCTTCTGTGTGGAGTCTGCATCTTATATCTGTGTTTGTGTGGATTTGCTCTGGTGTCCTGCCATTTTTCAAAGACATGTGTCTACAGTATTTCTCCCTGGGCCTCTGCTGAAAATTGTTTTTGTTCCATCAGAAGTAAAATTGACAGGCATTTGAATTTCAGACTTCATATTCTTCAGAAAATACATAGTAAAACAACTTTTTATTCTAGCAATAAATATATAGTAACACAACCTTTTATTATAGCAATTTTTAAGTTTATAAGATGACTATTTGAAATTTGTCCTTATTTTTGGGACTGTAATACCCTGTTATTGGCTTTGTCCAGGATTTTGTGCTAAGGTTGACAGCTATGGCAAGAACTGAATTCACTGAATATGTTTGAGGGCTGTATTCCCTCATTACTGGGTTTGTCCAGGTGTTTTGTGCTAAGAGGTTGACAGCTATGGTGAGAACTGAATTCATTAAATGATAGCCATTTAAGTTTCAGTCTTCCTCTCTTTCACAAAGCAGCTGATTTGGCGTAGTGGTATGTTGCTCTTGACTGTTTTGCACAGGGACCTTGGCAGTAAAATGTACGGTGGTAACACAGCATTTTTCTTTCACAAAGCAGGTGATTTGGCATAGTGGTATGTTGTTCTGACTCTTTTGCACAGGGACCTTGGCAGTAAAATGTATGGTGGTAACACAGCATTTTATTGTAGCAGCTTTCCAAGATTATACAAGCAATGTTTAATGTGTCCCTGGTTTTTGCCCTTTTGATCCACCCCAATAAATTTGGCTTTTTCCCGACTTCTTGTGCTGCGAAGTTGAGATGCAGTTGAGTATTGAGTAGATTTTACAAGGAGCTGAGAGCTGCAGGGAAAGAGAGGTTTAGTGCTGATTATGCGAAGTCAGCTCGCATTGCTAATAGCAGAACAGGTTGTGTAATTGCTTTTGATTCTGAAGGTTGTTGGTTCTACTCCCATAAGGGGTGAATGCTGCCGTACTGAAAGTTAAGATACTAACTATGACCCTGTTATCAGTTTGCCATCCATTTCCTATTGCAATATTACTAGCTTATTTTTAATGTAATTTAGGCAATTTATTCCTCAGGGGCATCAGACGCTTTATTTTTCGATGAAACCATGAAATATAAAGGTGATTGCTAGCAGCAACCTGTTCATTACAGATTTATTTAACGTGGAATTATTTAGATGACTTTTTTACTACTTCAGAGATTGTGCATATTTACTGATAATGGTGGACTGTAGAATTGTGCATATTTACTGATAATAGTGGACTGTAGAAGTTTGAGTAGACTTTTATGATGGAAATGTTCTGAATTGGGCACTTTTGTTTCATTGTTTACTGGAAAAATTTTCAAAGCAATAGGAAGGTGTATCAAAGAGCACATGTATGTTTCATATGCAAGGGGCCTATGATTTGAAAACAGCCCAGAATTAATTTTTATCTGCCACGGTTAAAATGTATTTTCTTTGAATGTGGGCTTTAATGTTGTTTCAATGAATGTGAGTTTCAAGGGCAGAGAAGTTTTAATGCCAAGTTTGTTTAGCAGATGTCTTAGTGTTTGTGCTGTAAAACGCAAAATAAAACTTTCAAATGAAGTTCAAATCATCATAGAAGTAAATCAGTATGCACATTAGTGTTTATGGTAAATGGAGTGAAATAGCAAAGTAATGGATCATTGGAATGGCTGCAGGGGGAGGATCCATTCGACCATGGTTTTGTGAGGGGGAAGGGCGGCAAACTTAGGCAGCCCCAGCTGAACTATACCTCCCGACTGTCCAGATTTTCAAAGAATTAATAGATTTTTTGCTTCTTATTTTTGGTTTGTTCCTCATAAAATGTGTGGTTTTCTGGCAAATCATTTAGGAATTAAGTCACTAAATAATGACACACTAGTTTCAGACTTCATAACCTTCAGAAAAATGCATGCTAAAGTAAGACCTGTTCTATCAACTGTCCCAGTTTATACAAGAGCAATTTTTAGTACTGTTTATATGTTCCCCAAATATATTTGGCCTTGTCCAGATTTATTGCATTAACAGGTTGAGAGGTACAGGCAAATAAATTGCTTTATAGAATTAGGCATAGCCAAACCTCTCAACTGTCCCTGATTTTGGCCCAAAATGTTGCTCTTCCCCTAATGATCCCTCCACAAAATAGCAATTTTGGAAGAAAACATGGAGGGTTTATAATTAAGAAATAACTGTAATAATCAGATTACTTTTATTTCAGAAATGCATGTAGATTATTTTATTTTGTCAGCTGCTCAAGTTAGCAGTACTAATATTAAAGTGTCCCTTCTTTGACAGGTCCATTTTTCATACAATTGTGTTTTTTTTTTTGGCAAATTAGTGACAAATAATTAAAGACTGAAGTTAGAAAGTAATGACAGACATTTGAGTTTCAGATTTCATACCATTCAGAAAATTCATACTAATGCAAGACCTCTATTAGCTTTCTGAGTTTATAAGAGCAATATTTTAAAAATTGTCCTTATTTTTGGGCCTTTGTTCCATTTCATTGTATGGCTTTGTCCAGATTTCTTGCTCTGAGGTTGAGAGGTATGACAAATGTGTCAGGGCCATCACAAGTCAGCCAGAGACATTTCAAACTGTGACATACTTGTTGCACCCCACTCCCCCATGTAGTGACTCTGGATGTGTCGAAGCAAGGCAAGGAGTAGTTATGCAGTGTAAATGTGCAGAGAATCCCACCCATCCAAGGTAGACACAAGTACTAGAGTGGCTTTTCATCTGTCCTTGATTTTTACAGAATGGTCTGGTTTCTGTCATATTTTTTGTACTGTTGATTTATGCTTATTACTCAAAGTGCCTGTTGCTCTGTGTCTGAGTAGCAATACTTTAATGACCATCAGGTAAGCTTGGCTGAGATTGCAAGATGCAAGTAAGCTTTAATAAGCATACTGTTAAAGAATTGCCAACATTGAAAACCTTTCTGTTGTCATGTAGAGAATACTTAACTAGATAATGTATAAGCCTTGGGTATTGAAATGCATATACCAGTATTTGTAATAAAGGACAGAATTACATTATTTTAAGAGTCTCATTACACTTGGAGACTTCCAGTCATCTCTGCAGGCTTTACCCGTAAACCGAATGCCAATCGCGTGGTCCATAACCTGTACAGTAATCCTTTTAAGCAATGTATCTTGAGCTTATTTCTTGTTTGCTTTTCATTTTTTACTTTGATCATGTTTTCCCCATGAAACAAGTAGATGTCAGGCAGCAGGTCTTTTTTTGGATAAGGAACATTTTTACAAGTGGGGGCATCAGAGATTTCTACTTTCAGCATGTTACTTGTTACTTTAATAAAGCTGAATATAAATTATAATTAGAACTCCAGTGCAAGCAGTCGTTTGAGTTGAGTGCTGCTTGTTTTTTCTTATACTTGATTTTGACTGGCATTCCATTAACTTATTTAAAAAAAATGTAAGTTATTTTTTCATGCCTCACAACCTTTTTTGTTTCCATCTAGATATTAAGCTGTCATGCAGCCAATGCATTGAAATATGTTTATTCTTCTACACTTCATTTTGTCTTGATTGGACTCTCATAATGACGGTTTTGCACCCAGGGCAGTATATTTAGTTTTTGTGGTTTGCTACTATAGATGTGTGTGTGTGGTAGAAAATACCTCAGGCTTGAACCCTGTACCTTGTATGCAGGTGTTAAAGACCCGAATTCCCTACCCACCACCATTTGTAAAAAAAAATTGCAGATTTTTGCCTCATATTTGATCTGATCTGTTCCTCATAATATCTGTGGTTTGTAAATGCTGTAACGCTTAATATTTGATGGTGCAGTGGTAGCATTGTTACCTCACAGCTGCAGGTTCTCAAGTTTGATTCTTGGCTGGGGTGCCTTCTTTGTGGGGTCTGTATCTTCTCCCTGTGTTTGTGTGGGTTTGATTTTGTGTCCTCCCATGTTACAAAGACATATCTGCATTATTTCTTCCTGGGCCTCTGCTGAAATTTTTTTTTTGTTCCAAGTCAGACTGTCCTGATTAACAAATGTTAAATAAAATTGACAGGCATTTGAATTTCAGACTTCAGGTTTCTGAATGTTTAGTTCCTTGCATGTTTGATGGTGCAGTGGTAGTATTGTTGCCTCACAGCTATAGGTTATCTGGTTCGATTCTTGGCTGGGGTGCCTTCTGGGCGGAGTCTGCATCTCCTCCCTGTGTTTGTGTGGATTTGCTCTGGTGCCCTGTCATTTTACAAAGACGTGTCTGCAATATTTCTCCCTCGGTCTTTGCTAAAAATTGTTTTTGTTCTGTCAGCAGTAAAATTGACAGGCATTTGAATTTCAGACTTCATGTTCTTCAGAAAACACATAGTAACACAACCGTAACACAACCTTTTAGTCTAACAATTTTCTAAGTTTATAAGATGAATGTTTGAAATTTTTCCCTATTTTTGGGACTGTATTCCCCCATTATTGGCTTTGTCCAGGTTTTTTGTGCTAAGGTTGACAGCTATGGCAAGAACTGAATTCACTGAATATGTTTGAGGGCTGTATTCCCTAATTACTGGGTTTGTCCAGGTGTTTTGTGCTAAGAGGTTGACAGCTATGGTGAGAACTGAATTCACTAAATGATAGCCATTTAAGTTTCAGTCTTCCTCTCTTTTACAAAGCAGCTGATTTGGCGTAGTGGTATGTTGCTCTGACTGTTTTGCACAGGGACCTTGGCAGTAAAATGTATGGTGGTAACACAGCATTTCTCTTTCACAAAGCAGCTGATTTGGCGTAGTGGTATGTTGCTCTGACTGTTTTGCACAGGGACCTTGGCAGTAAAATGTATGGTGGTAACACAGCATTTTATTCTAGCAACTTTCCAAGATTATACAAGCAATGTTTAATGTGTTCCTGGTTTTTTTAAACATTTTTACAAGTGGGGGCATCACAGAGATTTCTACTTTCAGCATGTTACTTGGTACTTTAATAAAGCTGAATATAAATTATAATTAGAACTGCAGTGCAAGGAGAAGTGGTTTGAGTTGAGTGCTTCTGGTTTTTCTTACA